>NW_027226594.1:600000-1200000 GCF_022539635.2 Chironomus tepperi | reverse complement strand
GACTTTCTGCATCATGAAAGCATGCTCTTTGACTGTTAGGGGTTATAGTTGGACGGAACAAATGTTCAGGACAATTCTCGGTGTGCCCTCTGCTTTGATTCTTCCTTATTCCTTGATCTACACAGACGGATGGTACCGTTAGCAACAGGCAAAGTACTGTTGTCTGTAAATCCAGTAAAAAGCCCCTCAAAAGACACACACAAGTGGATGCAGTTTGGCTTAAAGTTTCGCCAATAGACAGCAATATGACAGAACAAGGCATCAAATTGGCATTAGCTAGTATAATTCAGCGCTTCTCAAACTATGTCTCGTGACGCATTAGTACAAAAAGTATGGCGTCCACTGAGATCGGATTAATGAGACTTAAGAGCTAAACTGAATCCGGACGACCAAAGTCTTGCAAACTCTGGTTCTTACTCTCTTCAATTATGACAAAGCACGACGAAGCAACAACGACAAAATGACAATAACCATCATAATCTATAATCTCATGACTCAATTTATATATGCGCTATGCTTACTCAATTCAACCATATTCCTTGCATCAACTTCAAGAAGACTTTAATAGCCCCAATGCACTTATTATGATGATGTTTATGGTTGTTGCTTTTCAATACCTTTTTGTCTATCAGCTTAATGTTTACTTGTTTTCATGCTATTATATTCCACACGGAGTATTCTCATTGATGTAGTAGCTGCATCATGTTAAAATGTACATACATTGGCATAAATATCTTTCATTCTAAAACATGCTAGAATCCATAAAGTATGTAGCTTTAGATTGAATAAATAAAACGTGAGTATTACATCATGCTTGAGGCTTCAATTGTTCAAACATCATAATAATTGTTTTACCTGCTGCTGCTATTGACGTTGCGTGATGTATTCTTAAGGAGAACACAAGAAATTTTGTTTCTGTATCAATAATATCAATGCTTGAGAATCGAACTTGAGTGGAAGGGGGTTGGAGGATTTAATGAATCGTATATAAGCAAAGTAATATTAAATTTCAGTTCCGCCCCTCAAAAAATATTTTTTGAAGCCTTTCCAAATTGCAGTTAAACCTCAAAATTCAATTTACAATCATCAATCTGCCTCCAAGTCATTCCATCCCCCTTACTTGAAGTCTTTTTCTTCTCTTAAATTGAGATTTTATACTTTTTTATATGCTATATGATAGATGTCAAAAGCATGTATACTTTTCACCTTATAACGAATGACTTAACATGATTTGATTGATTTTTCAACACCCTACCTTATTCGGTTTGGGGATTTCTTAAAGTTTTTACATTCGAATACATTATGAGAGTAATATTAAGGATGAAAAATGATTGCCTCAAATGTATTAGGTACCTGTCATGACTTATAATTCGACATTATGGATTCGAAAAACCTCCTGCATTAATAATTCGATGCGAAGATTATGTAGGTGAATTGGAACAATTTTCTCTACTTTCAATCATTTTTGATATTTTTATTGCTTTTTATTCGTGGATGTTGAATCAAGGATTTTTAAAATTTTATTTGATGTGGCATGTTTTGAAGAAAATTGAACTTGATTTTTAAATTTGATTGAGGGATCGGGAGGTAAAATCAATTTTTTGTGAATATTGGGGAATATACACAGGAATATACATTATTATTGGGAATATTTCAGAGCTTAAATTCGGATCGAACTTAAAACGCTGTCGTGTCGTTTTGAGATCTTGAGTCCAACTTGAGGCGACCTTTTCATACAAAATTCTAGTTGACTTCGAGCAATCCTAGAGCTGGACCTTGTTGTCAGGGCTGGAGGTTTCAATCTCAAGATACTGTCAATCTTATAATCATACCCTAGGAAAGTCTAAAGACACAAGCTTGGTATACTGCCCTTGGTTGGAATCCACAAGCGAAAAGGCGTCCATGTGCTCCAAGAGCAACATGGCGTAGGGCGGTAATGAAGGAATGCCAGTTAGTTGCTAAAACTGAGAATTTGTACAAGCTTTGTGATACAACAGAGTCAGATGGAAGGCCTTTTGTAGCAACCTAGGCTCCAAGTCGGAGCATGGTTCCAGTAAAGTCTAAAGTTGGTTAAAGCCTCTCTGTAAGCTAGTATATTTACACCGACTTCAGGATAGTTTGGCGCAAGATTTAATGAAATTCAATCACAAGCAATAGAGGGATCAAAAGCTACGGAAGGGAGCAGGGAGGAAGAAGTCATGGAAGTAGTTTAAGGATCAACCCGATCTTTCCTTTATGGAAAAATATTTCAATTGACTAAAATTTCTCACGAAAAAATCCTAAAATCCTCTAAATGTTTGGGATCCATGCAAAGACTGATCATGCCAGTTCATGTCCACATGAGGTCGTTTATTCGCTATTTCCTCCACCGTGCATTGATGACTAATTATAATACTTTTTTCAAATTACTTCATAGCTATTTATAACAAAGTTATAAATGTGGATGTTATATTGTCATGTTATATTGGACATGTTATATTGTCCAGTATGTTACTACATACGTAATGACGATTTAATACACTAAAATGTTATCACTTTACAATTACCTAACTCATCCACATCATCCACATCATAACTCCTAACTCATCTACATCATGTAAGTATATTCTGCTCTTTAACATAGTTTAAAAGTGTTTGTAATATGCGTACATTATCGTTTTTACTGCTGTACAATGAAAATCATATTGCGAAATTCAGTTCAATACTGACGCACAGTATAATACTTTTTTTTAACGATGACTAATCTGTTATATTGTTTGTTCCTTACTCAGTTCTCGCTGAAATGTTTATTATCAATCTAATTTGTGTCGAAAAAGTAGAAAATAATTTAATATTAAGTTAAGCAAGCAGCAATCAGTGAGTGCATTACCAAAAATAGCTAAAAGTAAGACAAAAGTTGTGAAATATTGAAAAAATTTCAAAAATTCATGAAATTCCAAACTTTTTAGCCAAAAAATGAACATTCCTTGTGAATTTGTGGAATTTACATTTAAGCATGGTCCAAATGTTTTTGGATGTCTGATTAAAAATCAGTTTATAGCCGAAAATTCAGAGCTTATTTTGAATGGAATTCAATGGCTTGAAAAAACACATCTTGACGTCCATGATGTTCAATTTACTGACTGTGTCGTGTCAAAAGTTCCTCAAGGATTGACAAAAATATTCCCAAATTTGAAAAAATTGTGCATCAATAACTCAAAATTGAAGAAAATAAGCAGGGATGATTTAGCTGAGTACAGACATTTGGAGACATTCTTCTTCGAGCAAAATGAACTGGAGTTCCTGCCTGGTGATTTATTTCAAGATTTTCCAAATATCGAATGGATTTCCTTCTTCGGGAATCAGCTAAAGACAATTGAGTACAACATTCTGGACGGTCTTACAAAGCTGAAATTCGTTTGCTTTGACTATGACAAGTGCTACTCAGTATATCCTGAATACAACTCAAATTCCACCTTAGAACAAATTAAAGAAGACCTTTTGAATAAATTTTTCTCAAGACACAAAATGATGAAGGATATCCGAGAATCTCAAAAGATTTTAGTCAAAGAAAGAAGTGAATTAAAGGCTGCAAATGATAAGTTGAAGGCTGACAATGACTTTTTAGTCCATTTTGAGAAGAAAATGTACAAAGACATCCTTGAACTTAGAAATATTGAAAAGAAGCTTAAAGATGATATTGAGGAACTCAAAAATCCACAAAAATCAAAAATTCAACACCTAAGTGGAATATTTGGTGACGTCAAGGAACTGATCCAGGACGATAAATTGAAAGATTTTGTAATTAATATTGGAGGTGAAAAGTTCCGTGTCCATAAATTTCTCTTAATTGCTCGATGTCCAACTCTGGCTGATATTTTCCGAAAGGATCCTTCAATTGAATGCATTGACTTTACATACATCACCACAGACATATTCAAAACAATTCTCAACTTTATTTACACCGATGAATTTCCAATCGGCGATGACATTAATTATCTTCAACTTTTCATAGCTGCAAGTCGACTAAAAATTGCAGAACTTCAAAATTTCACAGCCACAAAACTTATCAATCAATTAAATGCAGATAATGCCTTGGATGTACTCAAAATAAGCAACAAATACAATCACGATTGACTGAGGCAACAAACATTCATTCAAATTAAGACAATTCATCCGAATGTGAAGTTGGAGGACAAATGGGAAAAAGATCCAGGAAGAGTTGAGACAGCATTGAAGAATGTAATTGGAAGTAGATTAAAAGATGTCTATTAGTATGAAAAAATATGCACAAAAAATAATAAATAAATCTATTTCTAAATGCGTAGCCGAGATTTAAATTCTGGAACTAATCTGGGCGCTTCACTTTACTTCTGGCAACTCCAATACACAGTTGTTCACATCTTTAATCAAAATATACATAACAAAGGCTCATATCCACCCAATCTGTCAAAACTACATCAACAATCCCTTTATCATACTAAACTTCATGAAAAGCACAGTCAAATTCAAATCCGAACATGCAATTAAAGTCCTATAGTCATGCTAACAAAATCTCTAACTAGATTTTTATTTGAAAATAGAGCTCATTGACCATTCGGCGTTGACAAACATTTTGTGTGATATTGAAAAACCCATGCAACGTTTTTACTTTATATTTCCTTTTATTGATTTGAGTTCCTAACTCTTATGACTATGTGACTAGCATTTCAACTTGACATATTTTGAAACGATATTTGATAATCTGATTATCAGTTTATGTAGCCCAGATATTTTCTTTTTTTCTATTTTTATTTTAGTTGTAAAATTTTCCCGATCAACACAAGCTTATCATGACAGTTGAAAGTCTGCGACATGGTGTCCAACTGGCAATTTTCATAGCGTTTCACATGAAAATTGGCAATTGTCTGCCATGTTACAGTGACTTGTCTGCCATGTGACAGCAACTTTTCTGCCATGTGACAGCGACTTGTCTGCCATGTGACAATGACTTGTTTGTCATATAATAGTGACTTGTTTGCCATGTGACAGTCACTTGTCTGCCATGTGACAGCCACTATTCTGCCATGTGACAGTGACTTGACTACCATGTGACAGTGTCTTGACTGCCATGTGACAGTGACTTGTCTGCTATTGACAGCTACTATTCTTCCATGACTATGTGACTTGACTGCCATTTGACAAACTTGTTTGTCATTTGACAGTGACGATATTTGTCATGTGACAGTCACTTGTGCCATTGACAGCCACTCAGTTTATGTAGACTACCATGTGACAGTGTCTTGACTGCCATGTGACAGTGACTTTTCTGCTATTGACAGCTACTATTCTTCCATGTAACAGTGACTTGACTGCCATATGACAGTAACTTGTTTGTCATGTGACAGTGACTTGTTTGCCATGTGACAGTCACTTGTCTGCCATGTGACAGCCACTATTCTGCCATGTGACAGTGACTTGACTACCATGTGACAGTGTCTTGACTGCCATGTGACAGTGACTTGTCTGCTATTGACAGCTACTATTCTTCCATGTAACAGTGACTTGACTGCCATATGACAGTGACTTGAATGTCATGTGACAGCCACTATTCTTCCATGTAACAGTGACTTGACTGCCATGTGACAGTGACTTCACTGTCATGTGACAGCCACTTTCCCTCCATAGTACAGTTACTTGTCTCCCATGTGACAGCCACTTGTCTGCCATGAATAGTATGTGTTAGTCGGGTATATATACCCTTTTACAACATAGATGTCCTATATTCGTCCACATAAATAAATTTGTAGATGCGTGTGTATGTGATGTGAATCAAATCAAGAGTAATAACATAGAAAATAATGTGAGTAGCCTGCCATTCACAATTGAAATTTTGTCATTCATTTGTTTCAATTTCAATAAGATGATGATATTACAAAAAATCATAGGATGATGTAGACATTTTCTCTTAAAGGTTGAATATGTGATTTTTGGGGTTTTCAGGTAATAGGCTTAAAAGGAGAAATGCTAACACAAAAAGGGAGATAATAGAAATGAGTTTCTTGTATTGACTCAAACAAAAGAAAAACTCATCGTCCTGAAAAAAAGAAAGAAATTAAATTGTTCAATTTGGTTTTTTTGTTCGAATGAGTTTTTGGAAATGAACATGTAGATCAGTAAGGCTTTTGAATTCGTTGATTAAATACTTCCGGTGAAGGAATAAATGGGTGGAAAATTTCGAAGAATTTGGTATTTTCATAAGGTTTGAAGAAATTTAGGAAAAAGGATATTTGAGGTTATATGTAAGACTGCACACTTACTTACTTACTTAGATAGTCAAACAGATCAATTGTTATCCATGACTTCCTATAGATGCCACCTGAAGCTGCGTCTATCGCTGACTTCCACTTGTCAATTTTCAAAGTCCAATTCTTTACTACAAGGCAGCACTCAGCGGACTTAAATCAGTTGTGTTAAGCAGTGTCACTTCTATAGTATCTACATACCTAGTAGCAGAGGTGAAGCCAGAAAGGACTCAAGCATGCATTAGGCAGAGTTGGAAGTACTCCATTGAAGGGGACTCCACTTTTTAGGGGAAGCTGCTTCATTGTGTAGACGTCTTTTTGGATTTTTGAGTTCAGACTCCCAAAGTCCTGTCAACTCTGAAACTAAAACTATTTCCTCTTAATCAGTAACATGAAACACATTGAGTCAAACTTATACCAACATCCTACCATATCCCCATCCCATGCCTTTCTCATCGTCTTTTCTTGTCTGCCTTGTTACCCATTATTAAAATTGCAAGCCTCATAAAGCATGCATATGAGAAAGTTTTCAGCAATAAATTATATTTTCATCGCAGTTTCAAGTTTTTAACTGTGTCAATTTTTTTTTTTTTGAAAGAAACAAAGTATTTTCATGATATATTTTACGCTAGCGTAAAGACTCTTCTTAATGGTTATTAAAATGGGTTTTTGCATGTGTTGTTATGTTATTATATTTATACACACAACAGAGGAGCTATATTTAGTAAGAATTATTAAAATACTTTACTTTAAAGGTAGTAAATTTTGAGACTAGGGATGGTAAGTTGTAGGTGGAAAAAGAGTTTGTCATGGCTTGGTTATTGATCTTGAAGGTTGCGTCATGACTGATTTTATTCGAAGTCAAATGAGTGTCATATGGAAGCGATTGACACTTCCATTGCTTTCACAAAAGCGTTACCCTTCTTTAGATGAATACCAAGACCTTTGCAACGGTTGTACAGCATTCAAATCACTGCTTAAATGAGACATATTAGTTCATATCACCCGAACAGCACAATGTGTTGGCACCGCTATGTCGCCGTATAGATTATGAGACGCAAAGTTGTCCTTTCAGCACAATGACGGTTGATTTGGATCCATTTTTACGACAAAAAAAGTGGTTCACCACATTGTGTCGCTCGGGTCAGCAACTGAACTCCGTATAAATGAGTGAAAAATGTCCTAATAATAAGATTATCAAGGCAGGCAAATAAAGAACACCAAATATGATTTAAAATCTCCATTATTAATAGTTTCCCATATAAAAAGTTATCAACCTTTTATGACGTCAATGAATATTATTATTTTTGGACTATAAATCCTCACCCAAAATTTTATCAGATTTACTATTTTGCTTAAAAAGGGTTTAATGTAATTTTGCCATTAGCTATTTGGCATATATTTTAATTTTATCACTTTCGTTTGATTTCCTCTACTAATTGTGCTGTCCATTACTCAACATGTTGCCAAAATAGACGTAACTAAAAGAAGAAAATTGTCTATTTCATTCATTTTTTCTACTTCTTGTCAGTTCATTGATCTGTCCATCCATAAGAAAAATCCCATCAATAGAAAATCACAGCTACGAAAATACATTAAGTAGTAACAATAATAAATCTGATTGATATTTTATGTCAGATATGACCGAGCTACACAAACGGGGAAGGGACTGTCATGGAGTGCCGCTTAAGCTCTTTTATCCCGACCAACATAAATACAGGAGGCTTCAATTTGCATCCATATGGCTGTCAAAATAAGCAGCTTCCATTTGGTGTTGATAATAGTTTAGTGGAGCCTTAAAAGTTCCAAAATATTATTGTTCAAGAGAAAATGTCATTGCTGGGACAAAAATACAAGGGATGTGTACCTTGGATTGAATCCTCAAGGGAAACGGCGAGCAGGAGTTCCAAAAGCCACTTGATGCTGAACAGAAATAAAAAAATGTCAGCTCAATGTGCGGCTAGAGAATTTGTACAAACTTGGTGACAGAGCTAGCAACAGAGACAGATGGAAAGCATTCTGTTGAAACCTAAGCTCCTCATAGGAATATGGTGGCAATAAGTAAGTTAGAAGCTCCGCGGCGAAGCCTTCTTCATTTTTGTCGCGCGGGTATTAACACCAAATTGAAGTCTTCTATATGTGGGAGCCATATAGATGCCAAACGGAATCAATAAAGGAGATTAAACGGAGCCTTCTTTATTTTTTGTCGCTCGAGTATTAACAACAAATTGAAGCCGCCTATTTGTGTTGCTCGGGTTAAAAGAGGTTTAGCGGCATTCCATGGCAGAGCCTTCTTCATATGTGTCGCTCGGGGATTGACAACAAATTAAAGCCGCCTATTTATTACAGTCATATGGACTCCAAACGAAGTCTTAAAAGGCTTCTTCACATGTGTCGCTCGGGCATACATTCATAAATTAAATGATTATTGACTACCCTAACAGCTCACGTCCCTCCCGCCTTCGAATGCCCTCTAAAGTTGCTTACATGCAGCCATCATCGTCATCACTAAAAGGAAAATAATAATAATGAAAGAGAAACTTTATTTATTGTGACTGCTCGTGCTTGAAAACATTTTAGTTCGCAAAAAAATGTCTTTCGGTTCTTTCATCACTGTGCCAATTTTAAGTATTTAATAAAAATGACCAAACACACGAGCAACATTAAATTTTTCCTTTTCCTCCTTCCATTTTCACTCACCTACTTGTTTCTTGTTCTTATTCTTGCTTTTGTTTTCTTGTGGAAATTAATTTTCATGATAGCAGAAAATAAAGTGAAATGGAATTCTAGTGAAATACAGTTAAATAGCTGAACAAAAATCGATATACGGTGCTTATGTACGATACGTAAGTCGCAATCATACACAAAAGTCAAAAGAAAACAAAGAAAGTGAATTGAAGATAGGATAAAGAAGACGTAATTTGGTGCTTTTATTTTGAAATAAATTGGAAAAAGTCTCGACATGCATGAGATGAGAAGCTAACGCATTTTCTTTAAGATTGGGGTGATAGTGTCAAATATGAGATGATTGTTATGAGAGTTTGAAATTGGATGTGTAAGAGAGTTTTGGTGGAAATGAAGATGACATTTGACAATTTCAGATGGAATGGTTGTGAATTCTAGTCCCGAGTGGGAACGGCTGCGATGTCTGGTTATAAACTTGACATTTGTGGAGCTTGCTATCAAAAAATTAAAATATTCCATTAAGGAGTTTCAATCTCTACATTGAAAACCAGGAAAGCAAATGGTGCAGAAATTACCAAAGATCTTGTATAAGACCGACTTGAATCTGACCCAGATCTTGAAGTACTTACTAACTTAATTCCTTGGCTGGGGGGGCAAGAGGGCCTATTATCGCGCGTAGGGAATGTCTCAAGACAGCTGCTGACCCTTACCCTTCAAAACCTTCAAAACCTTTTGCCAGTTCGGGATATTAAAGACTGTAGCGTTCTTTTCAGATCTAGAAATAGATTTGGATTTTGTACGGAGTCGAGTCAATTCAAGTCGACTTTTCCATACAAAATCTGATGTGACTTCGAGATCTGCTTTGCCCTGAAGAAAGAATTCATCGAAACTTGATGCAGTTTCCAAGTAAAGTTGCATCAATGGCATACACTGTCTTTAAACCTTCATAGTAAAACAATAGTTCAAATTGGTATTCTCCCAAAGACTTCATAATATGCCCGAAATCTTAGTGGTTAGAACATAAATACAATCTGAAATCGTAGAACGCGGGTTTGATCCCCTTTTAGAACAATTTGATGGGAAAAACGTTCTTTTTTCAGCTATACAGTCAAGCTTTGAAAACACATTGTAAAAATGACCGAAAATTAGATGCCAACCCGACTAGACTATAGACTGAGCCCCGGATTTCATCGAATCCGTCTTGAAGCTAGAATTATTCAGACTTGGAACCGGATATTCGATCCAACACCGCGTACCTTCTGGGAAGACTCAACTTATTAAGAAACAAAATTAACCTTCAAATAATATGGTCTGGTACTAGATTCATGTTGGCCGTGGGTTGGGTTTTTTCGACCATCGCTACGTCGTGTGCCTTCCGAGAAACACTTTTTCTCCAGATAGATTCATTAATCGTTTACATTTTAATCCCGGGATTATCAAAATAACCGTTTACATATAGAAACCAGTCATATAGACGTCATAAAACAACAACAACACATTCCGTCTAAAACAAGCAAATGTTCTAAACCTAAGGGTGAAACTACACACATATTTCATGTCTCCCCCTTCTATACCCGATGTTGATAAGGTGTTGGGCAATATGTATAAGTAGATGGATGAGTGAGTGATAAGCGAGCATGTACAATCCGCCAAATGTGTGTAACTTCCATTGGGGAATTTGATGTTGTTATGTCTGCATGTTATTCATCTAAAGTTATGGCTCTGTGGTGAGCATTCCATTTCCATTTCCGCTGTATACACTTAATGAATTTTTGAGTCTGATTGATCCTGACATCCATTGATTGTCACGAATCAGCTTTTGCTATTTTCTCCCTCTCTTTTTGCTAGTTCCGTTTTCGTTTCCATTCAACTTTGTTGGTCTATAATCTCTTAGTTTATCATTTACATTCATATCTTATCAATTCCATCCTTATCGTACTATGATAAAAAGTGTATATCTTTTTGTGTGCTACTCGATGTGAAAATATCAAGTTTGTGGATGAAAAAATCAACTCGTCTATTAAATTTTCTATGAATTTTACGGTTGAGAGACTTTTTTCTCATCTTCATCATTCATCATTTACTTGATTATATTCGAACTTCTTTATTAACTTTACTCCCCATTTTTCCTTCTTTTTCCACATCCAGCATGGCATGGGGAGCGACTACAAGAGAAGTTGATTATTTGAATTCAAATTTTATTTTTTGGTTGCGTCATTGCGGGTTCGTTTTGACTAATGGAAATTGATTATGAAGAGATGGTTGAATGAATGTGAAAATTTGTGACATTAAAATTGGAAGAAGTAATTAGAAAATTTAGTTATGACTTATTATTTTGATCATGATTCATTTTAACCCAAACTGGCAAGCAGCATGATTTTATAGTACAGAAAGACCACTTACTTACTTACTTCCTTGGTGCACGGGGACCCATTGCGGCGTTTAGAGAAAGTCTGTAGACAGCTCTATCTTTTCATAACTTCTGGCAGTTGGGGATTTTGAGAACTATAGAGTACAATAAGACCACTATGGTACCTAAAAGTGGACACTTTGCTTGTTAGGGTTGATAAAGTAAACATTTAATTTTCGCAAAATATCGGGTAATGTATTGAAAAAATAGGGAAATCTTTAAGTTAGAGTAGTGGATTGCCACTTTCCCGAGTGGACGTTAAAACTAGTCAACGACAAATTAATGTCCAGTTGATTTCAAATGAATGGCAAGTTAATGTCCAGTTGATGTCTAGTTCTAACGTATTTTTATCCACTCGGGAACTTATTTATTGCGTCACACTTTGGTGTTAAGCATGTATCAAAACTACACAGTGCATACGGTTCATGGCATTCCCAAAATTTTTTGGTGGTACACAGGATGCACATCACTGAATTAGGCATTAAAGAAATCGTATTGGACACGTTTTGGAATATTGTGAGTCTTACTATTGGAAGAACTAGGCAAATTACATGATTCGATGGACTGGACATGTTATTAGAAGATCTACAGAAGCTCATTCAAATAAGGTCATTAAATTCGATTTTATAGATGCTAATAGATCTCGTAAACGACTTAAGAACTCTTGGGAGGAGGCTAACCTCTGATCAAATTTGATGAAATCCCTAGCAGGCAAACATCATGTTTGCTCTGCTTAATTATACAAGTTAAGCATGCTTATAAGCGTGTTATCAGCTTACAGTGCTCGTAAGAGCATGCTCCCTGCTCTTGCTAATGAATTCGACCTCAGTCAAGAGTCAAGTCGTTCATCGGCCGGATTTTTGGGCATATAAAGTCACATTCTATTTGAGCAATAAGTACATATCATGATCAGCAACAACATTATTTCCCTAAACGCAGTTAAACATCTAAATAATTTAAAGACATTTCCAATAAAACGCATGATGCCGTAAAAACATCCAAAACAAAATTCCCACTTGCTACCCATTAATAAATGTCGGGCATGAAAAACTGTATAAACATACAAAATTTACTACAAACAGTTCAATTTCAAGCCTATAGTCTCAAAGGAATTAATTGAAACGTGTCTTACAGCAGCAAATTGTATTTCGTCTATAACTCCTACGTGAAAAATTGTCTTGTGGAATCTATTAAAGGACTTAAGAGCACTTGAGAGGAATTTTTTTTTGTCAGTGCTTTTATTTCCGAGAATTTAATGAAATTTCTGAGTGATATTGACAGTATAAAATGTATTTTACTCAAATCTCTGTGGATCTCTGGATTATTTTGAATATTTTCATCGATTCTTAAAGTCACGACTTCCGTTAAAATGCACAAAGATCCAATAATGAACAGCAATTTCAATTTACATGAAGGCATACAAAAAATTAGCACAAGAAGCTGTCAACTTGAATAAAAATTAGCTGTAATTGGCATCAATTGTAATTTGAAGGCATACAATGTAGATGTATTGGATATTGATGGAATAAAAAATTCATTCCGACACGATTTTATTATTGATTTAATCAATCAATTCAGTCAAATTTAAGATGCTATTTAGTGTAAATTATTGAGCGATTATAGCTGTAAAGGCGATTTTTTTTGTTGCTGTAATTTATTGTTCAATTGCACGACAGTCAAGACTTGGTGCCAGCACGACATTTTGATAATATTTTATTTAAAAATATGTTTATTTTCATTATTTATGCTGCTTCCGGATTGTGATAATTTTTTAAGGGACGAAATATCAATAAATTGTGAATGAATTTTCGATGATAAATTTTCAGCAATGTGGTTTTTGTGGATATAGAATTAAATTCATGGGGTTCCAAAAATAACAGTTAATGTTTTTATAGGAGTGAATTTTAACACATCAAAAAACCTTTGAATCTTTTGGATTGGAACGATATTTCCAAAAGAGTATTGGAATTAAAGCTCAGTTTGATTGATCGAGTCACACAAATGATGAAGGTTCCTTCATGGTCCTATTGAGGCTCCACTTAGCCTCCTTTATTAGCAACAAATAGTAGCCGCTTATTTTTGGCAGCAGTAGATTTTTGCTATTGGTTTTTACTTGCCTGAATGTCCCAACTAGTTCTAGGTCGACCAACTTTTGTCATGTGTGGTACTGACGTGATACGGGATCATGTCAGAGTTATGCTGACCTAGTGTCGGATTTGGATCGGACTTGTGCTATTCAGGTTTGATTTTGACCTGAGGCCCGATTTCAATAAATGTGGCCTGAGGCTGGAGTTTATTATGTGCTGGAATAGGCCTGGATTATCGGTCACTGCTACATCATGTGTATTTCGGGTTTGATCAACAAATCTATTCATATTTGGCGAGAATTGACGTAAAATCAGTAATAAATCGGTAAGAATTTTCATTAAAATTATGTTAAATTAATTTGGTCCTTCCTGATAATGAAACGAAACATATTTAAACATATTTGCCTTAAAATCCTAGGAAAATTAAAATAGGGCGGCCATCGTCTGTATTTTGGCTGGGACTCTGCTGTACTTTTAGCCTTTTAGCCTGCTGTGTCCCGAGCACTTTTTTGCAAGTTTCAAACGTAATTTAACTAATTCTGTGAAATTCTGAACCGTAAATAGTCCAAAAGTTCCCCAAAAAAGTGCAGCCTTGTTAACTATTACATTAAAAAAGACAATTTTTAAAAAGACAAACAGAATAAAAAAAAGACCCAATTGAACACGTGCGCTTCATATGAATGAAAATAAAATAAAAATCAATAAAATAAAAGCGAAAGTTCTTAAAAAAGGAAGCTGACTCGAATTATTATCGATCGAGTCGAAAAGAAAAAAATAAAATCGTGTTTAGGTCGCGAACCAAAAAAGAAGTAAAAACAAAATTTTATCTGCCTTGAATAAATAAAATTTTTTAAAACTTTTTTTTCTTGAGAAAATTAAGGGAAAAATATCCAAAAATAGACGACAAAAGTTGGTGTTGGATGGGATTAATATTTGAAAGGATTCATAATGTACCAAAAAAAAGAAGTAATGGAAAGAAAAAAAAATTATGAAATATTCACCGAAGCATTACATTTTTAAATGCCCGTGTTTACTTTCCATTTTTCATCCAAGCAATTTGAGGATATAAAGGAAGAAAGTGATTTTCTCTGTTTATTTATTGTCGCAGAAGGTAAAGTTTCTCTTAATTCTTATAAAAAACTTTATTTGCCACTGTTTTGTGAACATTTTAAGATGACTTGAGAGTTTTTTTTTGTTGCTGTTGCTTTTTATGCTTCTTAAGTTTTTTATTGGAATTGAAAAAATGAATTAAAAAGTTTGGTGACTGATGATAGATATTAGAAAGTTAGCAATTAAACTTTCTGATTATATTTGAGTTTCTTTCTTAATTGTTGTTCATTATATTGTGAAGTTTGATATGTGTTGGTGAAATAGAGCTGCTACCAAATGGATGCTAACTGTCTGAACAGCATAGCGTGTTCACAAGGACATCGGTATGTCGCCATATTAACAGTAAGACACGAAGTTGACTTGTCGGTATCGTAAAAGCGAACCTTATTTTGCTACTCAGACTGGAATACTAATAAAATCTTGACTTTATATTGCGCATGGATTAAAATCAACTGGCTAATGGCACCCACTAATGGAACTTTGTGTCAAATGGGTTGTGATGTTTGATAGTACAAAGTGTGACGTTTTAGCTGTATGGAATTTTCGAGACCAGAGCCAAGACCGATGCTGGAACTGTGACCAAGACTACACAAGGATACTTTACAGTGTCCATCTGTGCAAATTTCGATAGTATTGCAGTACGATAGTCAATATCGACCTTTAGATAATATGGCACTTGATATCTGGAATTGGCAAATTTTAAAAAGCAATAAAATCAGTAGATCTAAAGCAAGGACTTGACGTTTTTGTTCGGCTTAGACCCTGAACAAGCCAAGAGAATTTTGGACCATTTTTCAGTTATTCCTAAAGTGGTTTCTCCCACGGCAGTAAAAACACACGGCGTATGCTCTAATTTAAGATAACTCTGAACCCACGCTAGAGTCACACCAGCCTGGATCCACATTTTTTTCTTATCCATGCTATGCGTTTTTTGCTTTGAAAATCAAATTAAATTTCAAGTTACTTCAAAAAGTTAAGAATATTAAAAATTTCAGCACACTGAAGCTAAAGACTTTCAAAAGACTAAGTATAATTATCAATTAAGAATGTTTTCATCTTCATAAAAATTCAAAACAGCAAAAATGAAATTCCTTCCAAAATGCAAAAGAAGACCAAGATTGACTAAAAGTCATAATCATAAAATGTTATATCCATTTAGTTTCATTGATCCCATGCTAATCACTATGAATCTACGTCGTAGAACAGAGAAAAAAAATTGAGTTTGGCATCATTTATTTCTGTTTTATGTAACATTAATGTCCAACAATCTGTTGATCTGATACGTGATAATATGAATCTACGCTAGACGTATTTTAGTAATAAATTCACTTTTATACAGCAATAATGTGAGAAGATTCTCGAATTGAAAAACAATTTTCGACCGTTAACGAGACTATAAAGTTGGACATAATTGGATTTTTTCTTATTTCACTCTTCGTAGCTTCATATTAGTGCTACTTGAGTGACTCTCATATGTCATCATGTGTGTGAATGTTGAGCTAGTCTTATAACATGTGATGTATGCTACATTTTATTTATATAAAATTGATAATCCTATCTGCTCAACAATGAAATAACTGCAAGCAGTTAAGTGAGTGCGATAATGGAAGCAGTTAAAGCATAACATCAGCTTAAAAGCTTTGACTTTTACAATTTTAATGTTATGAAATTATTTTCACTCATTTTTGCATGAGGAATCAGCTGGGAGGTAGAGAATTTCAATTTTGGTGCCAAAATCTCTGTGTTTACCAAGCAGAGGCGTAGCTACCTCTTTAGAATTGAAGATTTATCAAAATTTCGAAAATTATATCCAAAAGTTCACAATTTTCACCTCAAAAACCTCAAATATTGAGACTTTAAGCATCCTGCCTGATAACCCATGAATCTACTAACCATCACCGATACCCGTTAAAGACTTATTCGTGCCAATGATAAAATTGTATTTTAAAATTCATCTCAATCTGCTCGTAGACGTGAAAAACAGCGGAAACATTATTACTCTATAAATATCTACACATTCACCTATATCATCTATCAAACATTTGCCATTAACTTCCTATAAAATTGGTTTATTATGTATGCATGTGAGAGCGTTGTAAATTGAAATTTCATTTTATAGGTGATGGGTGGTTGACTAGTGACGTGTTGTTTGAAATGGCGTAATATCAAGTGATGTCCACTCGGTAATTTAGTGGACCGTACCAAGTAGCTGACTGTTAACAACATGGCATTGGACGGTAATGATACTTGTACAAGCTTTGTGATACAGCCAGCAACAGAGTCAGATGGAAGGCATTTTGAAGCAACCTAGGCTCCAAGTCGGAGCATGGTTCCAATAAATAAGTAAGCCAGCTGACCGTACAATTAGAAGCAAGTGTTATCCGTTTGGTATTTGATTCCGAATGGTTGTCCATGCAATGTGGATGCAGTTTGGTTCTAGCTATGGGATCGGGATTGGTTCATAGCACCGACTGAAATATCACCGAAATTCGACTATAACCTTTTCAAAATTAGACCTTAACCTCCTCAAAATAAGATCTTAATCTCCTCGAAATTAGACCTTAATCTACCAGAAATCAGACCGAAATCTTCATTAAATTCAGTCGAATTTGCTGGTACATTTGACACAAAATTGACCAATTGATCTTGTCCAAAATATGACAAAACTTCAGCCGAAATCTGGCTGAATTTTTGTTTGTGCCATGAACCACGGTCATAACTTAATGTTGTCCTTTCGGTATTTATAAACACACAATGAGATCCACCTACCTTTCTGTCATAAATTTAGCTAGGTTAAGATTCTTACTACATTCTAAATGTTAGACATCAACTTCCATCAATCCCCAACTCAGATCGAATTTAAAGTAATTTTAGTAATTTTTTAGATTTTCCTCGATATTAAGTGAGTTGAAATTGCCAATCATCATTATTTCATGATTTAAGCTCCAAAAAGCATTGATTCAATGTCTCGTAGCTAACAAATGAATCTTGTACATCTGAAATTCAGACATCTGCGGTTCAAAATCTTTAAATCGTATTCATGCAAAAGAATTTAACATAAAATTTTATCGCTTTATTTTATGGATGCTACCATAATGATTGAATTTATCTGATTACACTGAATAGCTCTAATACGATTATGCTGTCTCGATTTACTTTTCTCTTTACATTTTATTATGCAAAATAAATGTCTTGGACAAAAATTTAGAATATTTCAACTGGATTATTCATATTAGTGAAGATGATCAGGATGTAAAAATATTGCGATGTTGATGATTGTATTTAATACAATTTCTGGACTAAAACTGAACATCCTGTCTATAAATCAATCAAATGAATTTAATAAAGAAGAAACAGATGTTGAGATTTTAAGCATTTATTAAGAAGAAGAAAAATTGGATTTCTGTTGAATTGTAATTTAACATAAGTGATGGAACTGAAATGGGAATTTTTTTTTCTGTACTATTTGATGCAAAGAGTGGAAATTAAAATTTTTACTATATTAATTGGAATCATTTTTACAAAAAATCACGTAAGCTTACAAAGAACTGATGGAAGGAACCTATCGATAGAGACAGTATGAAGAGTTGGAATGAGACAGTTGAACTTGGAATCGGAAATTGGTAAGCAGGAGCCAGTGATAAAGCTAGTTTAAGGCAATATTTATGGAAGGTCATGGATCACAATTGATTTGTATAGCCAGCAAAGTAAGTACCTAAATTACAAAGCAGGATTCGGCCCAAAACCGTTGACATGGATTTCCTGCATTTGAGATATGCAAGCCTGAAATTTCACACTGTACCTTATAGTTCGTCGAAAGACTGCAATCTTGATTTTTGCCTTTTGAACAAGGGATCAGTACTATTTTTAGTAGTCTAGTTCTCGGTTTCGTCAATTTATCGAGATCATGACTTTGAAAACCCCTATTTTCATTGATATCCATCTTTCATAGACACTCTGTCCATTTGTATGACCCAGGATATTTCTAAGCAAGTCTGGTCATAATTTGTGTCACATGAAGCAAACAAATTGAAATAAGCACCTAAATCCAATCAGCCATTTCTTGGGGATCGAACCTAAGACGTTAGGATCGGTTAGCCAACCATCCAACCACTACATCTCTGCTGCAGTTTGCTAACTTTT
This sequence comes from Chironomus tepperi, assembly GCF_022539635.2. Lineage (NCBI taxonomy): Eukaryota > Metazoa > Arthropoda > Insecta > Diptera > Chironomidae > Chironomus > Chironomus tepperi. The sequence goes on along the minus strand of NW_027226594.1, from coordinate 1,181,302 downwards.
ACAAAATTTAAATATTGACACTAATAATGTTTTTATATGCAGTTTGGCAAGTACTGTCTTTGAATTTTGATGATTATTTCATCCCTAAAGTAGAAGAAAGAAGGCAATGCCCCCGTTTATGGACAAAAATAATTGAAATTTTAAAATTATTCAAGTAATATTTAAAATTGTTAATCTTATTCAGGAAGTAGAACAATAATTTCATTAGTATCATACCCAATGTAAAAATCATTTCATACCACATGTCTCTACAATTTAAATTAATTCCAATTTTTCAATGAAAGCTTATAACTTTCTAACTTCATTTATATCAGATTTCCAAAACAAATTTCATCCCTCCCCTAACAACGATTGAATTCACGCTTTGAATTCCCTCAGAAATTTACTTTTACCATATCATTTAAACTTATTAAAGTAATTTTCAACAACAAATAAATTCAATGAATAACAAGCAGATGAATATAAAAATCAAGTAACTAAATCTATATCCAATTTCAAATTATTGGAATTATTTAATTTACATTCGAAAAACACATCAAAAGAAAAATTTATTCCATTCGATAAATTTGATAACTTTTTTGTGGAAAATTCGACGAATTTTCAATATCTTCTTATTATTGACATCGGTACTTTGTATGATAAATGCTTTAAGCTCAATTTTGAGTTGAATCGTTTCAAAATATAATATTTGAAGTGAAATACATTTGTTTAAATAGGCATCAAAAAAGGATATTTATAAGAGTCGAGTGGGAGTATTGATAACTGAAAAGAATCTTTATGAAGTGAAAATGTCAAGAAAATGTTGAAATAAGATTAGGCATAAAGAAAAATAAAGAGAAGGGATAAATCAACATTAAAGATACATTTTTGGAACTTTATTTTGAATTTTTGCTAGATTTTTGTATTTTAAGATTTAAAAGTTTAAAAATTTTCTAATGTTTTGAAAATTAAATTTAAAGAAATTTGAAAATTTTAAGTTTTAAAAGTTTTTATAATTTAAGTTTTGAAAATTTTTAAAATTTAGCTTTAAAAAGTTTTAAAATTCAAAATTGAACAATTTTTAAATTGAAATGTTAACAGTTTTTATATTCACACCGTTTTCACGTGTGAATGTATTGAATTTGTTCAGATTGAAAAACCAGTTTTTTGGATTTTTCAGCAAAACTAAGCACAATGGCAAGTTTTGTTCTATCGCAAAAAGTTTGTGCCTGGAATTCCTCACCATAATCAAAAAACAGATTTAAAATTGATTGAAGCATTGCTGAGAAAATCAAAAAATTCGCTTTCTGTAAGCAAGCAAACAAGCAAACAAGCAAACAAGCAAACAAGCAAACAAGCAAACAAGTTAATCAGCAAGAAATCTCAATAAGAAATCTCATCGTAGAGACTTCTAGTTTTTTCAATCGATCCGTGTTGCTTTTAAATTTCAGAAGAGCTTCATTAGTTTTTGGACATTTCAAGAGCAGCCGTTAAAATTTTAAAAAAGCAAAAAACTTTAGTTTTCATACAAAATTTTTGAATTCAAATTTTAAAGAGTTTTAAATTTTAACGTCGCATTTGAAAATTACAAACATTTGCAAAATTTCAGCTTGGTTTACCCGCTGAAGCTTGATCCCTCAAACATTTGCCAAGCGAAGCTTCAAATGTTTGATCCCTCAAACATTTGCCAAGCGAAGCTTCCGAAATTTTGGAGCCTGATCCCTCAAACATTTGCCAAGCGAAGCTTACAAACCCACTATTTGATCCCTCAAACATTTGCCAAGCGAAATTTGTGAAATCGGACATCCCTCAAACATTTGCTAAGCGAAGCTTTTGATTTAAACATCCCAACAATTCCAAAATCATTTGCCAAGCGAAGCTATTTCAATATAACCTGATGATTTGTTACCCTCAATCATTAGCATCTCTTTTCTACGTGCCTGATTCCTCAGTCATAAATCAATTGCCACGACTCAAATCGAGCAAAAAACACAAACATTTCCAAGCGAAAATCCACAGCAAGTTTTTCAAAATTTGCCAAGCGAAACCACAAAAGCGGAGCTGATCCCTCAAACATCTGCCAAGCTAAGATGAAAAGGAAATAAAGACGCAAAATATGTATCATAAAAAAGTCGATAAGTAAAGTACCAACTTAGTAAGTGCCTCCATCCACTCGATGTAAGCTTCCTCCAGAAAAATATTATAAATAAATATGTAAATAAATGTCAGATGAGTCTATGTAAATTAGAATCTGCGTCATTATGGTCTACAAGACAGTACATAATGATGATGATGCTTTCATATCGTTATCATGCTGATACGTCTCCTTCTTGCTTGATTACTTTTAATGATATACTGAAATATACCTCGAGGATCATTTATCCTGCTTCTTATGTAAGCAGACATTCACCGAAAAATAAAAAAGTTTCTTTATTATATCAGACTCTGATGTTGTATATAGGCACAATTGAGTATGCTGTTTGTAAAATTACTTTAAGTTTCATGGATAATGCCGAGTCCCTCAAGATTTTCATGCCAAGCAGATAGTGGCCACATGGCAACCTGATCCTCAAACATGTCAGCTAGAATGTGGCTTACATGCTGGAGCAGATCCCTCAAACATTTGCCAAGCGAATGCTTGGCTACATGACAACCAGCTGGAGGCTTGATCCCTCAAACATTTGCAGCCAGCTTGCCTGATGGCTTGACAGCCAGATAGTGGCTATATGACAGCCATTTATTGGACGGTGTGAATATATCCGCATTGGGTTTCTACCCGATACACTAGTTCATATTTCAATCATAAAAGTTTTCTAGAATTCAAATGGCTAATATGACAATTTCAGATGGTGGCTTTTCAAATGACAGCCAGATGGTGAAACTTTAAATTTCAAAGACTTTCAAATTTTAAAATTCAAAGATTTTCAAATTTTAAATTTCAAAGATTTTCAAATTTTAAATTTCAAAGACTTTCCAATTTTAAATTTCAAAGATTTTAAAATTTTAAATTTCAATTATTTTTAAATTTTTTGAATTCAAATTTTAAAGAGTTTTAAATTCAGTTAAATTTGGACTTTTACAATTTTCTTTACAAAATTTCAATTCAATTGGAATTGAAAAATCAAATTTCAACTGTTCAATTGTTGAATGGACTCAATTTGAACCACTTCCGAAATTTTAAACTTTAATATTTTCAAAAAGATTTGAAATTATTTTTCAATTTTAAATAAATTTGTAAATTCGACAACTTCTATTTTTGATTTAAAGATCCCAACAATTTCAAAATCATTTCAGACTATTTCAATAAACTTGATGATTTGTTACCCAATCATTACATCTCTTTTTCTACGTGCCTGATTCTCAGTCATAAATCAATACGACTCAAATCGAGCATAAACACAAATTTTCCTGAAAATCCACAGCAAGTTTTTCGAAAGGAAACCACAAAAGCGGAATGAAAATCTGCCTCTAAGATGAAAAGGAAATAAAGACGCAAAATATGTATCATAAAAAAGTCGATAAGTAAAGTACCAACTTAGTAAGTGCCTCCATCCACTCGATGTAAGCTTCCTGACAGAAAAATATTATAAATAAATATGTAAATAAATGTCAGATGAGTCTATGTAAATTAGAATCTGCGTCAGATAGTGGTCTACAAGACAGTACATAATGATGATGATGCTTTCATATCGTTATCATGCTGATACGTCTCCTTCTTGCTTGATTACTTTTAATGATATACTGAAATATACCTCGAGGATCATTTATCCTGCTTCTTATGTAAGCAGACATTCACCGAAAAATAAAAAAACTTTCTTTATTATATCAGACTCTGATGTTGTATATAGGCACAATTGTGTATGCTGTTTGTAAAATTACTTTAAGTTTCACATGATATTCCCGAGAAGCTCAAGATTTTCATGACAAGCAGAAACTGGCTTCATGTCAGCTAGAATGTGGCTACATGACAGCCAGAATGTGGCTACATGACAGCCAGATGGTGGCTTTTTGACAGCCAGATAGTGGCTATGTGACAGCCAGATGGTGGCTAAATGACAGCCAGATAGTGGCTATATGACAACCAGATGGTGGCTAAATGACAGCCAGATGGTGGCTACATGGTAGCCATATGGTGGCTATTTGGTAGCCAGATGGTGACTACATGACAGCCATATGGTGGCTATTTGGTAGCCAGATGGTGACTACATGACAGCCATATGGTGGCTACATGACAACCAGATAGTGGCTACATGACAGCCAGATGGTGGCTACATGGTAGCCGTATGGTGGCTATTTGGTAGCCATATGGTGGCTATTTGGTAGCCAGATGGTGACTACATGACAGCCATATGGTGGCTACATGACAACCAGATAGTGGCTACATGACAGCCAGATGGTGGCTACATGGTAGCCATATGGTGGCTATTTGGTAGCCAGATGGTGACTACATGACAGCCATATGGTGGCTATTTGGTAGCCAGAATGTGGCTACATGACAGCCAGATGGTGGCTTTTTGACAGCCAGATAGTGGCTATATGACAGCCAGATGGTGGCTAAATGACAGCCAGATAGTGGCTACATGACAACCAGATAGTGGCTACATGACAGCCAGATGGTGGCTACATGGTAGCCATATGGTGGCTATTTGGTAGCCAGATGGTGACTACATGACAGCCATATGGTGGCTATTTGGTAGCCAGATGGTGACTACATGACAGCCATATGGTGGCTACATGACAACCAGATAGTGGCTACATGACAGCCAGATGGTGGCTACATGGTAGCCATATGGTGGCTATTTGGTAGCCAGATGGTGACTACATGACAGCCATATGGTGGCTATTTGGTAGCCAGAATGTGGCTACATGACAGCCAGATGGTGGCTTTTTGACAGCCAGATAGTGGCTATATGACAGCCAGATGGTGGCTAAATGACAGCCAGATAGTGGCTACATGACAACCAGATAGTGGCTACATGACAACCAGATAGTGGCTACATGACAGCCAGATGGTGGCTACATGGTAGCCATATGGTGGCTATTTGGTAGCCAGATGGTGGCTACATGGTAGCCATATGGTGGCTATTTGGTAGCCAGAATGTGGCTACATGACAGCCAGATGGTGGCTTTTTGACAGCCAGATAGTGGCTATATGACAGCCAGATGGTGGCTAAATGACAGCCAGATAGTGGCTACATGACAACCAGATAGTGGCTACATGACAGCCAGATGGTGGCTACATGGTAGCCATATGGTGGCTATTTGGTAGCCAGATGGTGACTACATGACAGCCATATGGTGGCTATTTGGTAGCCAGATGGTGACTACATGACAGCCATATGGTGGCTACATGACAACCAGATAGTGGCTACATGACAGCCAGATGGTGGCTACATGGTAGCCATATGGTGGCTATTTGGTAGCCAGATGGTGACTACATGACAGCCATATGGTGGCTATTTGGTAGCCAGAATGTGGCTACATGACAGCCAGATGGTGGCTTTTTGACAGCCAGATAGTGGCTATATGACAGCCAGATGGTGGCTAAATGACAGCCAGATAGTGGCTACATGACAACCAGATAGTGGCTACATGACAACCAGATAGTGGCTACATGACAGCCAGATGGTGGCTACATGGTAGCCATATGGTGGCTATTTGGTAGCCAGATGGTGGCTACATGGTAGCCATATGGTGGCTATTTGGTAGCCAGAATGTGGCTACATGACAGCCAGATGGTGGCTTTTTGACAGCCAGATAGTGGCTATATGACAGCCATATGGTGGCTAAATGGCAGCCAGATTTTTATGACAAAAATGAGATTCCCCGCATTGTGCCGCTCGGTATTAAGGATGATACTTTTGTTAAATGACATTTTGAATATGAAATCACTTGTGCCATCTTATCACTAAGAAGAATAAAAGCAAATATCATATAAAAGTTATATTCAGGGGTAAATCAATGATAAAAGGGGGCAGAAACAAAATTATGAAGCTCGTTTATAGACTCAATTCTCGTTACTTCATAAATTTGTAACATTACATCGTTAAACAATGTTAGTAATTGAATCAGTCGACTCTTTTTATTACGATATAAGCTTTTCATAGCTTCTCGTCATGCACGCAAAAATCAACGCACAAGGATAATGGAAATGATCATAATAGAGTGAGGAACATCAAAGGATATAAACGTGAAATATGGTTGAAAGCTGTAAACGATTTTTTGATGTATCAGCTTTTAATAATTCAGTTTCACTTACTGTGTGTGTTGTTATATAATGTCAGTAGAGTGGCTTTTAAATTGTACTCAGGTGAATCAGCGCATCTTGATGGAAAAATACATAAATTGAAATTACCAAACAATGTTTTATTATCATGATTCAGTGTGAATGTACATAACGTGTTATTAACTCAGATGTATAACATGAGATATATAATCAGACAGTGTATGAGTACATCATGTGGAGTTTCCTGAAGTCTCATTATGGAGAAATTTTAGAGGGTCTGGCGTTGAGCGACACTACAAGGGAAGTCTTGGTTTTGACAAACTTTGAGACTGAGAATCGGAAGTCATGTTTTCGATCTGCAAATCGATCTCGATCTGGAATCCGAATATAACGCCTTTATTTGACTAGCTGTACATTTAGTTGTGAGGACGGCAAATCGCACCACAATGGCATTAGTCGTCCTTGCAACTAGACACAGTTAAACACTTCTTATGTTTAACCAGTTTTAATAAGATGTATCCGTTAAGCTCATTTAATCCTTAATAAAATCTTGAAGTCGACTCGCATTTTGTATATAAAAGTCGACTTGATTGCAAATAAAATGCAAGTCGACTTCTAACTCAGCCCTGAATAGAATGAAAAAATAACTGAATATTTTGCAAGCTTATGATTTAATAGCTGCTTTAGGTAGGGTAACCAGAGGATTTTCGCAAAAAGGATTTTCACTGCATTGTTGGGACACAGCAGCAAGAGAGAAAAGGAAAGAAACCTCCTGGCAAAAATACAGCAGATGGCCGCAATAGCTTTAGGTAATACTATAAGCTTGAACGTTACCCGAGTGGACAAAAAACGTCAGAACTAGATATCGAATTCAGGACGTTATTTTATTTTGACTAAATAGGATTATAGTAAGTTTAACTGAGTATATTGTCGATTTTGATGACATATTTAAGTGTTTTTGGAATTAAACCAAATGAATGGGTCTACAAATAGGATGATCGTTCCAAATTAATTCCCAGTAAAGCACAATTGAATGTAAAAGCTTCAAAATTTCCCTCATTCGTCATCATTTCGTCAATAAATTTTATTTCCAATTCAAAAAGCTGACAACCAATTTAAAAAAAAAACTTTTTTTCCTATAATCTCTTTACAAGTTTACTCAATTAGTAAATGAATGAAAGAGAAAATTTTTGTCAATCTGTTAACAAATCGGCAATTTTTCAGCAATTTTTCCATCATTTCTATGAACGCACACAGAGAAACAAGGTTTGAAGGACAAACAAAAAGGAATTGATGAAATAAAGGAAGTTTTCTAAAGCGTAAAAAATAAAATAAAATCAAGTTAAGCAAAAGTATGAAGCGTGATATGAAACAAAAAAAAACCCCTTTTCAATTGTCAGCGAACGAGAATGGAACAGCTGAGTGAGATGATAATGGAAGCAGAAGAAGAAGTGAAAATTATCATCATGAAAACGCATTTTAGAATGTCAATAAGTACTGAGACGAGTGTCGAGAATGTAACGTAAATGGTGAATGAATAATTGATGGAAAAATTATCGATTTTGGGGGCGTTTGGATGTTACGTAATTTTGAAAAATGGCACTAGCTTGAATAGCACAAATATGGAAAGGGATGGAACTTGTTCGTAAATGTACGTAAATACGGGTGAATGCGGGTAATTTTTCAAATTCCGTCCTCTTGCAAATATGTAGGTTAATTGATCAAAAATCATGCCTTCGTCTAGCGTGACTCTGACTAGGAGCTTGATTTGGTTTGAACCTGGAAACATGCCAGAGTCACGCTAGTTTGGTGCCAGACTTCATATTGATCATTCAACTTGTTCTTCTCAAATAATTTCTCTTTCCTTCATTTCTACAATTAGCAGGGGTCTTGAAGTCAAATAAGAGAGCTGGCGTCCTATTTTATGGATTTAAGCTCTTCTATGTCCAAATCTGAAAGTTATACGACGTACAAAAGAGGAATAATGGTCTCAGCTGGTGTGATTCGGTGACATCAAATTCCATTCCAGCGTCACGTTGATTCGTGGCCACATCCATCACCTTTACCACACTATGTGTTTTCTATGATCAATTTCACCTCTTAGCATAGAATTAAAGTCCATTCTGTATGAATTTTAGTTCAAACTGACTCCATTTGATCACTTATTGCCCTTCCACACTCTCAAAGCTTGCTCAAAGCTCCACAACATCCGAAAACCCCCCAAAACATTTCATATCACATATGACTAAAACCATTTCATTGTCTGCTACCGTCAAAATAAATGCGATAAGTTTGTTAATGAACTTTTTCTAAATTAATTTTTAATTATTTTTTCCTCATTTTTATCATCATTGTCTGCTTATGTTGTGGGTCGAATGTAATATAATAATTTTCATAAATTCAATATGTGTTCATTAAGCCATAAAAAAAACGAAGTTATTAGACAATAATCTCATTTACATGATTGAGGTATGATGTAATAATTTTTCTTGGAAATAATAATTAAATAATTTATGTCATAATCAAGACACGCGTGAAGTAAAAAATAATGTAGTTATTGTCGAGGATAATTTATTATTAGAATTCTATGGAGATTTAATGGTTATAATTAGAGTATTGTTGTGGATTTCAGTGATTTTGGTGCTCAATATTTATGGGGGTTTAAGGGGTAAATTGAACATTAGAGCCTAATTTGTTAGGTAGGTCACTTTTGAGGTTCGATTTGTAGGCTGAAAGAAGAGACTTTTGCATTATTGCAATTTAAGCGACTCAAAAGAAGAAGGCTTCTTCAGAGAGCTTTTAAGGGCTTACCTAAAGCTCATTTATTACGAACTTTGAAAGTTTCATAGCAGAGCCTTTAAGGTGTCCTTTGAGGAGCCTAGAAAGTGTTCTATAGAGGAGTCTTGAAGGTGTCCATTGATAAGCTATCAAGGTTCCATTGACGAAGGTTTCATAGAGGAGCTATCGAAAAATTCTATTTTTAAATTACGTAATAAGCGAACCAATGACAACAATCACGATTCATAGTCACCAAAACAAAGTATTAACTACACAAAAAACCACATATTTTCCATAAAGCTAAAGGCCAAAAAATTTTCAATTTAATTATCAAACTATGATTAAATTACAGGTCTAATATCATCAAAAATGTATAATTTTATCGAAAATACCAACAAAAAAATTATTACAGCATATGATATACATAGTCACACTATGTAATTTTAATTAAAATCAATGAAAATTTTGTTGACATGAAATTCATTAAATATTCGACAAGTGTAAACAAGAATTATGGAAATAAAATATACAAGAATTTTTGTAATCAAGGATGTTCGTATTTTATTTTTCAACCACTTTACAGCATGTATCTAGTCTATTATATTTTATCATTGAACAACACGTGAACAACTCAAGTATTTTTAGTTCATAAATATTTCAAGCACGTGGATGGATGAAGCATCCTTCCGTTTGTCGTAAATATTGACTTTCGTGTCTATAATTTTGTTGTTCATAAATTGATTAGCTGGCTGCAGGTTTCCTTGGATATTCTGAATTTTTCGTAGTTATTCTTGAGTTATTCTGAAATTTAACATAAATTTTAAGATTGAGTCATGAAATCAGTAATATTTTATACATGAAGGATGTAATTGCAATTTAATTGGCGTCGTATTTTAATTCCAGTAACTCCGTAGAGCGACTCAAATGAAGAAAGCCCGGCCAAGGAGCTTTTAAGGCTCCACTAAACCTCTTTTACTGGTAACAGATGAAAGCTGTTTCCATGTGAAAGCCAAATGGCGTCTCATGTATATGTAGGTAGAAACCTAAGCAGCATAACGGGTTTGCTAGGATATCACTGTATCGCCGTATTAACGATGATACGTGAAACTGCCCTGACGATACCATGACGGACCTGACTTTGACCTTTTTACGGTGAAAATTTGTTCACCGCATCATGTTGCTCGGAAAAGCCCGATCTTCACACACTAAATGCTATCCACACGTCAGATAAGCGGTAATCATGTGAAACCTTATGGAAGCTTATGGCAAGTAGGCACTGCTTATTATGTCCGCTTCTCTGTCTTCGGGATAACATTTACTTCAGTATCGATTGAGAAAGTTCCAATAAAACATCTCAATCTCCAGAATATCCACCAGCACTCTTCAAAATAAACCAAATATCTCACTAGACACCAAGAATTATCACCAAACTCCTTAATTACAATTCTACAAAATTCAATTCCAATACAACCCCACAAAATTAAATTGCAAATTCAAATCATTCCTAGAAATTCATCAACAAACTATTTCCATAACTTCATAAATGACAAAGTTTTCCATACAAATTGAAGTAATTACAGAAATGTGAGAATCATTCATCACTCCCATCCATCAAACATATTCAAAATGGGTAATTTGATTCCTCATTTGCCACACGAGTTTGCCACTGAACCAGAAAATTTTATAAAATCTCACACCTCAGGGAATTTTTAAACTTTTCATATGAGTTTGAGTTACATTTGTTATTTGTTGCTATGTCTAATGATTCAGCAAAATAAAAAAAAGTCTGTATGGAGTATGAAATTTCATACTTATTAAGCCATCGCTCATGTGTTTTTGATTGTTTGTAACTTGTTGATGGATAACAAAATTGTAAATAAGGCATTAAGTATGTTATTTGGTTTTATATAATTGAGTGGTTTAATTGAATTGGCAAAAATAAGGAGTTGGGATGACAACAAATCGTGATTTAAGTAACATCCACAAATAGGTAACCAGCATTCCTTCATTTAGGTTACTATGCCCATTTTCTGTTTGTAATCCTTATAGTTGCGGACAACCTGTGTGTCGCGGCACATTAGTGTTCCACCCAATTTTTTGGAAAAGTCTTGGATTTGCCGTGTGCAGTTTCAGTCGAGGCGTATACCAAGTTGAGGTCTATACCAAGTCGAGGCTTAGACCAAATCGAGGCTTATACCAAGTCGACGCTTATACCAAGTCGAGGCTTATACCAAGTCGAGGCTTATATCAAGTCAAGGCTTATACCAAGTCAAAGTTTATATCAAGTCAAGGCTTATACCAAGTCGAGGCTTATACCAAGTCAAGGCTTACACCAAGTCAAGGCTTATACAAAGTCTTAGCTTATACCAAGTCAAGGCTTATACCAAGTCAAAGCTTACACCAAGTCGGGGCTCATGCCAAGTCAAAACTTATACCTGGTCACCGAGGTGTATATAAATGGTTGTCCACCACTGAATTAGATTCTCGAAAACTATTCAGCTTTCCACAGTTCGAATCTCCATCGATTCCAAAATCATATTTCCACAAATTATAGTAAGTATAATAAGAGCTTTTACGGAAGCAGCCAGAGAGCTAAAAAGAGAAAATTTCACTCATACCAAAATAAATTTTACATTTCAATGGCCCCTCTTCAGCATCCAAATGATGAAGCACAAAGACAAAAAAAGGAAGTACAGCACAAAAAATTTACTCGTCGACTGAATAAAAGGTTATTTTCCACAATCATAACTTCGATGATGTTCTTTTTCATTTTTAGACCCGCCAGACAACGTAAAATATGATCACGAGCGGAAAATCTATCAAATTTTTACGAATATGATGTAGTAATTGGATACAAAAGGGTCATTGGACATAAAGTTAGTGCCACAAATGTTGATATTCATCTTTACGATGAAATGATTCGTGCAATTTTTACGAAAAGGTAGATGACGATGTTGACATTCATTCCTGAAAAGCCACAAGAATCATTCCAAGCTATATCTTTTCAATCATCCATATTGAAACATTCTTAAACATTCTTTTCTTCTACGACGATGATGGTTTTGACCGTAAGTGACGTCTGTATGGAAATGGATCTATTTTCAATCAATTTCCATGTGTCTAGCATGATACTCATGGATATAAGGAGTAAATAATCTCCAAAAAGTGATTAAATTAGGAATGGCATTTGCAACTATCCATAACAGACAATGAGACCGCTTTTTGACATCGTAGTGTTCTTTCTGCATCATGCCTGTTATGGTATAAAGGGTGTGGCTAGGAAGGAGAGTTAGGAAGTCAACCTAGTCCAAAACTGTCAAACTACTTCTTTGGACAAAATTCTTCGACAATATCTTGCAATCCATAAAATCAAGCCATAAAACCCGCCGTGGCTACAGCAATGGGTGCTACATAGTGTTTCGTACATGACGATTCCAGCTTTACACCGCCCTGACGAGGGATATTTTACTTTTGAGCAGAGTTGGCAGGACTTTAGAGTCTTACTTACTTTACTTCGGTTCCTGAAGCTGGCTTTATTGCTGGGTACCGCTTGTCAATTTTAGAGTCTGGACTCGAAAAATTCATAAGGCCGGACTCCATGGAATCTGACTTTCTTTTTAGAGTACGAACTTTTGGAGTCCAGTGGACCTCCACATTGGAGTCCTGATAACTCTGCTTTTGAGCATTCAGGAGATGACTCTTTCATGTGACTTGACACAAAAACTGCCAATCATTGTTCTACATCTATTAAGTCATTCAGCTCCATATTTTTCTAAACCCCATAAGTATTAGGTCAAGGAAGTAAGTAAGTAAGTATGAGTAAGTAAGTAAGTAAGTAAGTATAAATAAGACGTCATTTCCACCAATCCCCTATTGAATTTTTCTTGACATAATTCAGAATCATTGGAATTTTACAACAATTGAGGTCAAAATTGGCAAATAGTTTCTATGACAACCATACCTTCACAAGCAAATTGTGTAATGGAATTCTTTTGATGATTCTTTCTTCTTCTTTTTTTGCTACTCAGATATTCAAAAGTAGATTAAAAGTTATTTTCGAATATAATGTTACAGAAATCTTACAAAAAAAAAGAACCTTGAAGCCACAGCATTTTCTGTTCGATAATAATCTTGTGGTGAAAAGTTTAGTTACTCTCTCATTTTTCAGTAGGCATGGTAACGTGATCAAGGGAAATTAAGTGAAGAAGCCTTTTGTGATTGAAATTAAGTTAAGGTTGATGATTTAATTATATTGAAAATTTTATGTAGGTAAATATGAACTGGAAATGAGTATATAATGAGTCTAAAATTAGAATAGTGATGCTTGTCGTAGTTACTGACTTTGCTGGTTGTACAGATCAGTTGAGATCCATGACCTTTCATAGAATAGAATATAATGTTGGGTTCGCTTATAGCAACGGCACTGCGATCGATGATCTGTTGTACCATCCCAAATTCTCTTCAAAATGCCTATGTCCTTGTTGAAGCCAACAATGTCCAAATAGTGTTGTTTTGGTATGTCCTCAACAACTGCAAAGTCCGAATCAAAGTGTTCAAATCACTGACCTTCCGTAAGTGACGCTTGAAGTTGTCTTTATTTACAGCTTCCCTTCAAAAGTTGTTGGATCGATGTTTGATGATCACAAAGATCGGTCACCAGCGGTGAATTTAACGATATTGGGGAATTCCACGAGAAGGTATACACTTGACATTTGGTCAACTTGGGAGTTAGACTTCGACTTTCCCATTAAACATTCCCCATATTGGCCACTTGCTTAAACGACTGAAGCCTTATCTAATCAGCCTGTTCTGATACCTATTCTGATTAGTCATCAGTCCAAAAAGCTAGTCGCCTATCTATAGTTTGATAAATGATAAATCTATAGTTTGAGTGGAAATTGTATCCAATTCGGACCCACCAGTATGCGCGAGTATTAAAGACATAAATCCTTCTCGAGGGTGCTTTTTGGCAATACAGCGTTGATACTAAAGTGCTACAATGCAGCTCCGAATAGAAGAATATGAAGTATCTCAGAATTGTTTGAAGTATCTCAGAATCGTTTAAAGTTTCGTGTCAAATATGAATATTGAAATTAGTAAAGAAATATCAGAATTATACATATTTTATTGTTAATCAAATACCGTTGGTAATAAATTTATTATATTATTATTATTATTATTATTATTATAAATTGAAGCTCAGACAACAATCACTTTTCATAAGCGACACAAATGAAGAAAGCTCCTGCTTGGAGCTTTTAAGACTCCGTCTAACCTCTTTTATAGCCATGTCTATTTGTGTTGCTCGAGTTTGTGAGGTTACAAGTCCAGTTTCTATCAAGAAATCATAATCAACACTATATTTACGACTTCACAGTCTTAAAGACACAATCCCAATTGTTCAATAAAAATTATTGCTGAATTACTCGATTTTAATCCTCAATTTTATGTCCCACCGATCCCCATCCATACAAAATCAGATAAGGAAGTTAAATAGAGGAAATTAAGGATATAAGCCCTTTCAAACAAAATTATCATCAAAGTTTATGAACACTTTACATAAATTACACATACTTCCTTCATATATATCCATACTAAAATGCTTTCTTCCTCTCAATTATCATCATCAAGTTTGCGTGAAATTGGAAAGATCAAAGAAAATTAAATATGATTAATGAGTAAATGTATAGAACCACATTAAGGCATGAAGAAATGTTTTCAAATACAAATGGAAGCAGCAAAAAAGAGAGAATGAAGGAAGTAAAAAAAGAGATTAATTAAATGGATGGAAAATATTCATAAGGGGGTGTTGAAATTAATTATAATAGCTGTTAACTGAAAAGTTTCTCGTTTGGTGCTTTTCAAGAAGGCAAAATAACAATAAACAGCTTCATGTTTTTAAAATAAATTATTAATTTAAATACTTAAGTTTTTTTGTTGTTGCTGCTTTTATTCAATTGGCGTAAAGAATTTACTTTTTTTATACTTTCTTCAATTTAGAATGTTTTCAAGTCATGAATACCTGCTTCTTACTTTCTAATTATTAGTTTTTATTGCTTCTTTCCACGCACACTTCTTTTTGTTCAGGTTTTTAGAGAACTTTTTTAGAAAAGGACAATGATAAAAGCACAGTTTGTCTGTTTAGAAGTATAACATCCTCCATAATTAAGGATATTAGTTAGAAAAGTCATAACCTCTGGCTACACTCATAACTGGATATAAAGCTGGTTCTGTCTTTAGACAACTTCTGCCCGTTTCTTATTCCCAGTACTCTTAAATCGTTGCTCACACAGTAATCTCATGAACTCTTGAGTCTACCTCATGCTTGGAAATGTGAAACTTGGATTACAACAAACTTGGCTTTTCACCTGGCTCTGTTGCTGGATCTGTCACCTAGTTTGTACTAATTTTCTGTTCCCACGTGATCTAGTTTTCGTCTATTGTACGCCAGATGGCTTCCAGGTAGAGAATTAAGAACACGATTAAGCATACATATTCGTAGCTACAGGGAGTCGCCTCGAGTCCCAATCTCCTCTTTAGAACAAGTTTTGTATAGAAAACTCTGGCTGGAGACTTGGCTCTATCAATTTTATATTTTGGATCTAGCATCTAATCGACTCGAGCCATCTTCGTGCTCTGCTGCTCACCAAGCTATTCACATTCATGACTTGTTCTTGCATTAAATTGCCTAATTCCTGGCTTCCATCACTTTAGAAGCTGAAGCATCTAAACGTCTGAAAAAACACTATGGTGATAGTGGGATTTAAAACCAGGGAGTAAAAATTCAACACAGATTTTGTGACCTGTATCTTGTTAAGTGAGCAATCAGGACACTTTTGCTACTTACTGCTATCCAAACATTTAGCCTAATCAATAATCGTTAATCTATAGAATGCGCCTTATCTACTCACTATTCCATCCACGGTAGTTTTACTCAAGAACAAAAAACTTTTTTTTCAGCCAATGTTGCATAACTGCTTTTTTGTGCTGAGTTTATCGTTCCTCACCTTTCGAGTCAAAAAGGTAAGCAATAATTTGGATTATTGATATAAGAATTACCCAAATTATTGTATGAATAATTAAAGCATATTTAAAGAGTAAGGTAAGAATCATAGAAATTAGCATCGTAAGACAAATCAGGTCTCATCATATTCTGTAGAAGTAAGCTAGCAATTTTCTTTTGCTTTCTTATTTTTTCCAACAACAACTGTCGTACCTGAAAATGTTTTTTTGGGGGAGATTAATTAATTTCAAGAATCTCCATTCGTCTGCAAATTGAACCAATTGATAGAAAAGTTTGTATCAGTCAGTCTTACCTTGCCTTATTCTCATCGTACTAAAGAATACTAATTAGTATTTTCAGGCAAAATTTCTATTCAAGTGTTGATGACTTTGGGAATACAAAAAGTAAATGAGTTGTTGGAAAAAGTTACCATCGATCAGTGGTGGACAACCTTTTATTTTTCGCGGCACACGTTGGTCACATGCTTGACATAAACCGCATACGGCTTATGTGATTTCGACCATTTTTGGCGGTACACTAGTGTGCCGCGACACACAGGTTGTCCATCACTGCCACACATACTCAATCATAATTCCCAAATCGTAATTTTGAGCTGGTAAATATTTTTATGAAAATATGGGATATACTGAGCTATATTTGTATAATCTGTAGATCTTATTGTTTGATTTCATGTCTATTTCATTGAATGGAGGTGATTAATGAACCGAATGTGGCTTTAATGTTGATTTATTAAAGTACAATTTACTAAGAACTCTTTGCATACAGAACTACTTTGTAAGGATTCGCTTTGAAATTATTCTTAAACCCCTCAGTCAGTTTACCATCAAATTCAGTGGTGGACAACCTTTTATATTTCGTGGCCCACTTTAGTAGTAAGCCTCGACCCAAATTGCACACTGCATATAATTTATGGCATTTTCAAACATTTTTGGTGCCGCAGCAAACAGGTTGCCCACCACTGATTCAAAATGATTGAAAACCTTTCTTCGCAATGCAAATGAAGAACAATTTAATGAACTTTATATCAACAACAGTTTCTCTTAGCAACCTCTACCTCCACAAAGCTTAAAACAACATCATGGAGATGGAAGGAGCTTAGAAAACAGATGAAGATTTAATGATTTATTTGACCTTACCATCCAATGTTGATTAATGTAAAAGAAATGGAAAATGTTTTTTCTTGATGGTAGGACTGAATATCTTTTGGAATAGTTTTGGAATTCTCATTAAATCCAGCAATGAACATTTTGCATCAAAGAGTTTGAAATTCTTCAAATAATTTATTGACCTCTCTTTTTACACGCTTTTATTTTTAAACTTTAAGTACAAAATGCTGATAGTAATGATAGTCCCTGACTCCATAGTGTATCTAGTGGAGGTTTTGTGTTTGAAATCCAGTATGGCGTAGCACACATATTGCGAACCACTGGTTTAGAGAACCGTCAATCCAAAAACGACCAAGAACCTTCAATCTTGACGTCTAGGCAGAGTTCGAAGTCGACGCAGATTTTTTTGAGGAAAAATCAACTTGGCTCAATTTGAAATCAAATTCGAATCCGAGCTCGACTCGACTTAATACCGAATCCGAGCCCAACTCGACTCCATACCGAATCCGAGCTCGACTCGACTCCATACCGAATCCGAGCTCGACTCGACTCCATACCGAATCCGAGCTCGGCTCGACTCCATACCGAATCCGAGCGAGATACAAGCTACGACAAACCTGAGTATTTAAAATGATTGAGCCTTTGCTTAGGTCTGTTCTAGGTATTGTCCCTATAGCTGATATACCTGACACATCACAGTGTCAGTAACCTTCTGACCTTATCCGCTTAAAAACTTCCATCAATTGCAAATTACCATAAATTAATCACCGTCAAATGAATAGCAAGAATAAGAACATTTATGACACATCACATCCAAAAAATTCTTCTTTATTAAGTCTCCATCTAATCTGATTCTAAACATCTCGTGAAGAATTAAGATGGATTAAGATTAATTGAAGTTTTCGTGCCTCTAAATTTGATTACAAAAGAGAAAAAGGATTACAATGTGATCCTTTCAAGGTATTGTCATTTAATATTTTCAAGATGTAAGTACGGTCAAAAATTTTTGTGCCTTAAAATGATTAAATTACATGATGTGGAGATTTTTCAGTCAAGATTGACCTTTCTGGGGGTGAGATGAAAGGTATGAAGATTTTCTTAAAATAATAAGAGAGTTAAAGGATGTGAGAAATGAAAATATCGAATATCAACTGTATCTTATGGCGTTTATAATGTCATAATTTGGAGTGGTATGAAGGCTAAACCCGAGATCTGCTAAACCTCTTTTACTAGCACCAAATGGAAGCAGCCTCAATGTGGAGACCAAATAGTGACCAAATGACTACCAAACGAAGACGACATCCATTTGGTATTTTTAAAAGGAGTTTAAAGGAGCCTTAAAGGCTCCGTAGCGGAGCCTTATTCATTTGTGTCGTTCGGGATGTGAAATTTGTTTGTAAAGGAACAATTAGAAGTAAGTTTAGGAACTGTTACTTTAGATACTAAAATTGAAATGTACAGATTAGAATGTTTAATCCTTGAAAGGGATTTGAACCTTATTCATAGGATTTCCAGTAATATACTGCTTTACTGGCTGCTCTCCAAAACAAATTTTTGAGGAAAATTCGTTGAATTTTGCCATTAACTGTAGGACAAAAGCATGTAAGTCAATGGCAAAAACCTGAACTAGACCTAAAATGCGTTTACCTAGTTCTATTAATTTTGGAATATTTTGACTTAATTGTAGGAAAAGATATTACCCCGAGCAACACAAATGAAGAAAGCTTTGCCATGGAGCTAATACCAAATAGAAGCCGCCTATATTTGGAACACATACGGAAACCATTCGGATGCGGCTTCCAGTTTGTGTTAATAAAAGAAGTTTACGCAGCCTTGAAAGCTCAATGCCGAATCCTTCTTCATTTAAGTCGTTCGGGCACCTAAACACCCTGTAGGCATAGCTAATCAAACGCATAAAATTAAACGTAAATAATGCCTGAATTAAATTTCCTCAAATATTTCCATAAAATCTCAATCAAAACAAATCAGTAGAAACACAAAATTTCGCTCTTCAATTCCTTCAACATTTCCTTTTTGTTTATCCAAAAAAGGAAAAGAAAAGAAAGCTTTTTATTAGCTTAGCATCATCAATGAGCAACAGAGTATTAAGAAGAAGGAAGAAGAAGATGTGGATGGCAACAGGCAATTGTACGGAAATAGCTGAGGGAAATTAAATTAAGTCCCAAATACCCTCACTAACTTACTCTCTTTAATGTTTTTCATATACTCACACATTCATCTATATCCACATGTGTATAGGAACAATATGAATATAAAATGAATGAAAGATTTTTATCGATTCCAAAAAATGTGTCATTGAATTTTCGACAGATGTCTTTCACTACAATTGTACCGAATGGCACTAATGCAGTGGTGAATAACCTTTTAGTCTTTGCGGTACACCTTGGAAGTAAGCTCGACCAAATCTGCAAACGACATCTGGCAATTATGACAATTCTGGCAACACACTTGTGTGTCGTGGACCTTGGCACACAGGTTGTCCACAACTGCTCTAATATTTGGATTACCATTCTCAAATTACACAAAGGAATTCAACTTTTTCATCATTTAATTTCATTAACGTTTTCTGTTTAACTTTAGACAGTAATTAAATAGCATGTTGCGTGCATTGTCGATGAAAAATAATCTTTCGTATTTTTTTGTTTTCTTTCTTGTAATAAGCACACTTAAAGGGGATGCTATGTGAAAAGGCTTAAGTAATTTGATAATTCTTCTCCTTTAATTATTTACACCTCCTTTTTATTATGGCTGTTATCGTTACTGAGAGAGTTAATTCGGATATTTGGAGAAATCCTTGAGATCCAGCCATTGTCGTGAAGTTGAAGGCGATTTCTGGGCTGTTTTTCTCACAGCTTACTTACTTACTTCCTTGGCTGGGTCGCCCACGCGTAGTGAATGTCTGAAGACAGCTCTATCCTTCGAAACCTTCTGTCAGTTCGGGATATTAGGAACTCTAGAGTACTTTTCAACACATCCAATCCAGGAATTCTTCGTTCTCACAAATTCCTTCAAAATTAAGTCAGAACTCCAACAACTCAAACTCAACTTTAGTTGACTCTTTCATACAAAATCCTGGTCGAGTTCGACTTCTGAATTTCGCAACATTGAATTTCCTAGCATGAAGCATTGAAACGTTTATTCAATTGACCATTAAATATCATTAGCTCTTCAGATCATCGAGATCCAGAGCTGCACTAAAGTTGTTCTAGGGGAATGATTGTTTTAACAAGATAAAGGTTGCATCAGACCTCTCTGCACTCTGTAGATGTTCATGATTTAGTAGGATAAGAACCACACAATTGAAGACATTACTTCCAACAGCAAAGGAAGGCTGCGCGCCGTGTTTCCACAACTTTTGATTCAAAAAAGAACAAATGAAAGTTTGCTTCTGCCGAGAGTCTCGAACTCATGATCAAAGGTTTAGTGTCGCAATTATTAGATACCGAAGTCCTAAACCACCAAACCACTTCGAGTCCTATTCTGAACATTCTAAACAGAAACACGAGTGGACAAAAACATATTAAAAGTAGTTGATGGCAAGTTAATGTCAAGTTGATGACTAGTTCTAACATATGTTTGCCCACTCGAGAAATATTCGTGATTATACCACAATCATCAAATTCCAACATTGCATTGCAAAGTAAATGTTCATGTAAATCCAATTCAATTGACTTCTGAAAAAGAACTGGTGAGGAAATTCAACCAAAGCACTGCTCACCCTGCAGAAATTGAAAGAATTG
Source organism: Chironomus tepperi (assembly GCF_022539635.2). Classification (NCBI taxonomy): domain Eukaryota; kingdom Metazoa; phylum Arthropoda; class Insecta; order Diptera; family Chironomidae; genus Chironomus; species Chironomus tepperi. Next base: position 1,160,428 of record NW_027226594.1, on the reverse strand, counting down.
AGTGAGTATCCAAAATAATTCTCACTCTCTCAAAACCAGTCGAAAGCTTATTTTTTGGAGAAATAAAAAGAGACGACATGATTCATGTGCTTTTTAGCTCTCATTTTTGATGCTCTCAATTTTCACTTTTCATATCGTATCCATGCAACAGTTCTTTTTTTTTGCGAACTATATTTTATGGTGCAAGTGGAAAATGATAATGAAATAGAAGATTTATCAGCATAGCAACAAGTGATATTCTGATTATTATTGTTGTAAAAATTACTATGAATACATATTAATTGGGTGGGCATTAAAATTGATGCTGATAATTAGATGCCTATTGAAATAAATTTATTAATTAAATTTAATACGCGGAATGGAAAATTTTATGTCGCTTTAATTATTTTAAATTGTTTGGCTGGAATGAGTGCTGTTTATGTGAGTTTTAATTGCATTCCTGATTCGTGATTTTATTTTTAAATGCTTGTTTTAATGCTTGCTACCTAACTATATTGTTTTGGAATCAATATTAGATGTTTAACATTTATGACAGTGGTGTGCTACCTTTATGGTGCCAGTAGTGTTTGAAAATGCCATGAATCGTGTGCCGTGTGCGGTTTTCTAAGTGTGGTGAATACGTAATTTATGTGGCTGTAACCTCACCTAGCTTAAATCCCCAATTTACCAACATTACCTTTTCGCGATGTATACCGTCAATCTAAGCCACAAATTGGGACGGAGTTATTTCAGGGTGCGTTGACCTAGCAAGCCGTCATCCTTAGCTTCAAACTAAGAAACCAAAAGGAAGAACTGGACCGGACTTATCAAGAACGACCAAGGATAAACGACAGGGGGAAGTAAGTGAGTGCTTAAGTGTGCCGTGTACGGTTTTGGTCAAAGCTTTCCACAAAGGTGTGCCAAAGGGACTACGATGCAAAAGTGCTGAGGATTAGAATCCGGCAAAAGTTGTCTAAAAACAGATCCAGCTTTTGACGAACTCAAAATGTGATAAAGAGACCTAGTGCAACTTCAACAAGGAAGCAATTAACTTCAACAGGCAAAGAGCCTGTATTTAAGTACAGTAGTGGTCTTTCTTTACCATGAAAGCATCTTTGCCTGTTAGAGCAAGTAAGTGCCGCGAAAAATAAAGGGTTGTCTACCACTGATACACATGTAAAATCATCCAAATATCAAATTTAAATGCCACATGAATTTTAAAAATAAATTTTAATGAGTTTGTTATTTTGACACTTGTTTTACATCTGTAAAGAAGGTAAACAAAGATATAAATATATTTTTTAATCTGCAGGAATTGAATTTGATCTTGCTGTGACGTCAGAAACATATGTAGGTTTTATATTTGAGAAATTTACATTTTAATTTACTTTATTTGTTGGTTTATTTTAGATTTTTTTAAATTTGATGATGATGCCAAGATGATGTATGGCAGATTTTCTGAAGTCCTGAATACTTGTGAAAAGCGTTTTTCCTCCAAATTTCTTGCATTTCTAAGAGATCCTAAGTTTTATTTTGTAAATTATTTACCCGAATAGCACAAATCGGATAATTGATCCTGCCAGAGTCACACCGATCTGGAACCGTTTTTAAACCGACTATGGCATCAGGTCAGATTCATGCCGGATTGTAGACTAAATTTTGATCAATTTACTGAACTGTGCTTGTCGGGTAATTAAATTATCGGGATTCATGCCGGAATGTGGTCTAAATTCGGATCCATTAACCGGATTGTGCTTGTCAGTGAACTAAAGATTTTTGGCAACTTACATCAGTTAACAGTTAACCTCTCGTTCCCCAAAATGGCAATGCAGAAACTTGTTCAGATATGGATTTTGGGAGTCATAATTACCTCCTTTTTGGACATAATTCTTCAATTTTCAAGGGTTTTTTGAGGTACAAACTCAAATAGTACAAATATGACTAGAATAGTGAAAATAGACTTGAATCCAACTATTCATTCCCGTGAGATCAAACATGGTCTGTTAGAGTCGGCTGACCGACACTCTAATTAATACGACGCTGCTAAGATCTTGAGTATATCCTATTCATCAATTTTATTTAAAAATGAAGAGTTTTTCATTAATTCTGAATATTTTTTTGAATCTTTTTCACAAGTTGTGGACATAATTAATTAATCCAACCTAGCAATTCTCCTTCTTTCCACTTTCTTATGTGGAATTAACCTAGATTTACCATTAAAGTTTAAATAAATATTTTAAATATAATTTCAATTTTTGTACTTTTAAAATATTAATTTTTTTGAATCATTTCCATCAGTCACAAAAAGTTTTCGTCCATCAAAAATTCAATCCATTATAATTTTTGTTCTATACTTAAAATACTCAGAAATCAACAAAAATATTTCTTTATAGAAAATTTTTGACAGTTGCTAAAAATAGGAACTTTATACAGCAATTCATACACCTGTTCACCTACACATGCACAAATCAAAAATGAATAAATTGGAAAATTTCATTTAAAATGATTGTTGAATTTTCCACATGGAACTGACAAGCTTTTACAAAAATCCTGTCAAACAATTAACTCGAAGCATACACAAAAAAAAAATCTAAAAAATTTATATTCATCGATACAAAGTTGTTAACCTGATCAGCATGTTTGCTGTCAATCAAGACCAATTCAATTAACACAAATTTAAAAAGTTAATACTTACTTGCTTCCTTGGGCGCACGAAGGTCCATTGCCACGTTTAAAGAACGTCTGTAGACAGCTCTATCTTTCATTAACTTATGCCAATTTGGGATATTTAGAACTTTAGTCTACCTTATCAACACATCCAATCCAGGACATTTACGGTCTTCCTCTCGATATTTTCAGTAAATTGAAGTGGCTCGGTGGTGGAATGGCTTCACAAAACGCGCCTTACTTTATAGGCTAAAAACAAAAAGCTGTTAATAGCGTCATCAAAGGAGTGGTTCTGATCCCACTATATGCTAATCGTGCTAGCGCAACTCTAGACCTCAAAGATTAATATAGCTAAAGGTTCACACGAAGAATAGTGACAATATCAGAATGCTGAAAGAGCTGATAAAGTTCATAATTATTTCTACATTGGTATACTTCACCTTATTTTGCAGGTCCATAAATCACTCGCAGTATTCGTCTCTCAAAGACTCCAAGAGCTTTTTCATCTGTTTGTGTAGAGTTCTAGAGTTCCAGATTTCCGAGCCGTACAATACAATGACCCGAATAAGCGTCTTGTATAGCATGACCTTTGTGTTTCTAAACAGACTCTTGGATGTGAAAATGTGATTTAAGCTGTATTATTAGACGGATTGTGGAAACTCTATTAGTTAAGGTCTTCAAAGCTGACTTTCTGGACGGTAAAAGAGTCCGTGGACGTCCAAAGAACTCTTTGAAGGAAGCTGTCAATTGAGATAGCATTGCACTTGGTATCGGAAATTGGCAAGTGGGAGACAGTGATAGAGCCAGCTTCGGGCGACTCCTGTGGAATGTCATGGATCTGTACGACCAGCAAAGTACGTAAGTAAATAAGTAAGCTGTAGTATGCACCGTATGAAAAAGTAAATAAAATCTGGAAAAAAAGGAGATGGAAAATTTGTTCCTAATTGAGAAAATTAGCAAAAAAAAACAAAGATTTTCAATTTAATTTTTTGAATCAATTAAAAATTAGACTTTTATTTTCTTCAGCGTTTTTTTTTTCTTTTCTTTGATGTAGTTTTATGAATTTTTTAAAAATGTGTTGGATATTTTCACATTTTTCATTATGTTCAATAGCTTAGCAAATACAATAAAAATCTTGGACTTAAAACGAATTAATTTATGTTTTTTTTTTGCAAATTACAGCATTATTTTCTCTAAATTTACACAGATTAAATTTTTTAATTATTTTTTTTTTTGTTTCCTTAAAAATTTCACTTGTTTTGCCTTAGAAAATTGTTTTTTTCATATTTTTTTATATTGTATATAATTTTTTTTTCATATTTTTTTATATTGTATATAATTTTTTTTTCATATTTATTTATGTATAATTGTGTACTTTACAAACTTTTTCACATTTTTTTTTTAATTTATTCATTCATTAATTTACGTAATTTTAGTTTCAATTTTAACTTATTTGAATCAAATAAGTCAAATTATTAATTCATTTCATTTATTAAAGAAATTCTCACAGATACGCAAAAACTGCCGAACCATTTTTAATATTTAAAAAAATGTTATAAAAAACTTTTTTCTTTTTTTAAAAAAAAACTTTTTAATTTAAATTAAATTGAACTACTTAAGATCTAAGGATAGAAATAGAAGTTATTAGGGGGAGACAAACTAGTAAAGAAGGTAGAAAAAAATGTTGAAAAAAGGAAATAATTTATTGACCTTCTGTGAAGGCATTTCAGGCTTGAACTATTAAATAAAACAATACAAATTTGAGTTTGGAAATTAAAATGATTTTTTCAAAATTTTTGTGGAGATTTTCAATAAAAAATCCAAAAAAAATTCCCAATAAATTACTCAACATAACTTTTGTATCATTATATTCATTTTATACAGGGTGAAAAAAAATCTACAAACAATTTTTTTAAACAATTAAAAAGAATTTGGCAAGAAATAGATTTATTTTTTACTACTGGTATTGCTGCTAGTTTCATTTTGATGAACCTAAATTAAAGAAAATTGAATTTTTTTTTCGCCAAATTTAGGAGAAATTAATTTTTTTAAGAGCTAAAAGATTTTTAAAATTTAACGAATTTTTTTATATTTTTTGAATTTTTTAAACTTTTCAAAAAATTTTAAAAAATTAAATTTTGAATTTTTAAACTTTCCAAAAATTTTAAAAAATTAAATTTTGAATTTTTAAAAATTATAAAAAATTTAAAAAATCATAAATTTAGTTTCGAATTTTTTAAGTTTTTTAAAACTTTCAAAAGTTAAAAAATCCGTTACATTTACTGAAAATCTAAAGCTCTTTAAAAGATGAAAATTATTCACTACACAAAATTTTTTATAATCCATTAATTAAGTACCCAAAAAATGCCAAACAATTGCAGCCATAATAATTTACTTTTCATAATATTTTTTTTAATTTTTTATTATTGCGATTTCATTCATCCCTCGACTCATCCTATGTGTTTATTGTAAACATTTTTTGTTGTATTATTAAATATGGATTTTTTTCTTGTATTTATTTCAATTCAGTTTCATTATGAGAATAGCTATAGTACCTATATGTAGTAGTATTGACGACTACGTGAAAAAGTCACCACAATTAATTTTCATTTCTTTTTTTGAATATTATAAGTGTTTTTTTTATTATTTATTTTAATGTAATTGGGAACTTTCAGTCTTTAAAAAATATCTTTATAGGAAAATCAGAGCTTTAAAATATGTTTTTTGAACATAAAAATGCATTTAAAATTCACAATGAAAGTTATTTGAAGCATTAAAAAAATTTCCTACTATTTTTTTTTTGTTGTGTCCTGGCGAACTATAAGTTGAGTTTCATGTATTAAAATAAAATTTATTTTGTATTATTTCTCTTTTTTTATTACATTTGTGTGTATTTTTTATGAAAGTCCACTTCTCATTACTTTATTTTAATTTTTTGTTCCTTTAAAATTAACAAAAATTGAGCAAATTTATTCCTTTTTGATATTCACATTCATCCATCTGATTCAAAATAAAATTTACAAACAGTCAACTCAGTTGCTTAATTTGCTGTTCCACTTCCTCCTCTTTTTTGACGTTCATTGAAATGCGAAAAAAGTTTCCCTTTTTGACCTTTTTATCAATTAAAATAAAATAAAGTACATTTTGTTGTTAAAAATCAACTTTTTCTGAATTTTTCTCCTGTTATAGATATGCATCTAAATGTCCTTAATATTCTTATGTAAGTCAGCGAGTGTAAAAATTTAAAAACCCGTAAAACGGAGGAAAAAGTTTTACAATTAAAATCACCACTAAAATGACTTTGTACGTTGAAATTATTACAGTTTTTGCTATGAATTCTTGTGAAGTTGGATTGGAATTTTTTGGGTATCGAGTGGACAAAGAGCATTGTGATTAGGGATTTCAATCCCGGGATCCCGGATTGGAGAAGCTTTCTAAACTCGGGACCCAGGGATCAGTTTTTCAAATTCCGTAATCCCGGGATTGAGATTTTGTCCCGGGATTTAAATCCCTAGTTGTGATAGAGGATGCTCTATGTCTGGTAGAGGTTACTCGAATAGCACAAGTCGGCTAATTTATCCAAAATTCGACATCTAGCTGACGAGACTTTGACATGGCTCCAGATTTAAACCGTATCCTTCACCAAGCCATAGCCACACTTTCCTGTAGCCGAATTTTCGATCGATCAAAGTCCAATGTAACCTAAAAATACCATGTGCTATACAATAAAGTTCCTAAGGAATATCATTGCAACAAATAATAAATAATTTGGTTACATTGGACCAATAAGTGCTATTCAGGCTAGCATAGAATGATGAAGAAAATACATATTAATTTGATGTTTTTTAAAAATAAATAATTTTAGTGAAATAAACTTAATTAACTCTTTAGTATCGTAGAGTATTTTGTGCGTTAAATTAATCAATTTTAGAAGTGTCTATAAAGTCAAATTTTTAATTAAATTAATAGATTTTAAAATTTCAAATCTCTCAAATTTAAATTCAATTAAGTTTCAAATTTTGAAATTCCAAAATCATCTAGTTGACTTCATAGTTCCCTTTAAACTCTTTTATGAACCTATAAACTCCTCTATGAACCTAAAAAATTCCAAACTAGCTCCACAAAAAATCCTTCCCTTAAATAATAAGAAAACTTTTTTCTCTATTAACGAACACACAGCATCATTCACATTTAAAATAGCAATAAATTTTAAAAAATCAAAACTTATTAAAAAGGAAATGATGACGACATCAGAATGATATATAATCGCTTATTTGTATTATTTATCCTCTTTAAGATTTTTTTTTGTTTATTTCCATAATAAGTCTTTTACGAGATAAGACTTTTCATGAGCTGAAGATGCAGGAATAAAAAGGTTAAAGTGAATGACTGGTGAGGAAAGATTTGCTTATTGAGTGGATGAGTGGAATGGAAATTTTTAACATTTTGTGAAGATTTGTTTACTTGGGAAAAATTTTTGAAGTTTGCTGAAGGGATTTTGAAAGGAATGGGATTGGTTGGAGAGGAAAAAGACACTGACAAGCTATATGCTGGAAAGTTATGACAATTTTTGGATGGATTCTTATAGCTTTTCTAGAGAAATAATATCAAAATCTCTCCAAAGCAACATAAAAGCTCCATAAACTGACAAATTTGGGTAATCCAATGGTTAAGGATGCTTTTGGCTTTTTTGTGTCACTCAATCTACAATAGTTAGGCTTCCATTTAAAGCCATTATTGTCATGATCTTCTACAATAACAACCAAATTAAATTAATATTCTTTCCCCTCAACAAGCACTCATTAAATCACCACTAATTCACATTAATTCCTTCCATCTTTAGCATCATATTATTAAGAAAATGAGATAATCATGTTCGAAGGATTACTATAAGGGCTATTTACAAGGTAGAAGAAGAAAAGTGTCACTATCACGCACACAAAAAGTAATAATATTACTAACGACGCAGTTTTTTCTTCTCTGAATCCAGCTCTATAATATAATTAATCAATTTTTTTTATCTTTCCAATAATTTAACATTCATTCACCTGATCCCCGTACGTATTGTGTTTCATTTAATTTCTAATTTATCGTTCAAAATATTACCTACATTGAAATTTGTTCATTTTTTATCCTCTCGTTAACAATCAAAATTCATGAATTTTACTACAATTAATTTTTACAATCAAAAAATGTTTTTCTTTTTTTTTTGGGTCAGGATGAACGAATTTGAAAATTTTAAATTTTTTTTCCATTTAATTCCTATACCATAAAGAATGAATATCATTTATCCACATAAATATAATTCATTTTGTTTTTTTGTCCTTTTTTCTTCTTCAATTAATTATTGGCCATTAATAAATCTTTTTAAATTAATTCATCGAAATTTCGTGTTCGCGTTTGCTTATGTAAATCACATTGAGGTTGATGTAAACTCAATAAGTTGTCATGACGTAGTGATGGACTTTTCATCACAATTTAATAAATTAGTAACAAATTCGCCGACACTATTTGCTGATGATGTGTCATTATGCGAGTCGGTTAATGTAAGTGACAGTGCCGATGGTGAATCGTCTAAATTAGAACCGCCAATTAAACAATCTCCAATATCATCCATGCGTGAATATTTACGTTTTGGTATAGTTGATGTAGTTTTTTGACTCGTTGTATTGCTGAATGCATTTGTTGTCATGTGATGATCTTCATGATGTAACTGATATTGATTGTGATGTTGATTCTGTTGCGTTATGTTATGTGTGGATGCTTGTTGATGATGATTTAAGACAGGTGAGTTTGGTGAACTAGAAGTAATTGAATTAAGTTCAAGGAACGACGAGTCCAATTGATAATGAAGTGGATCAGAATTTTGTAGATTTAATATTGAGTCAATAGCATTTTGTACTTGACGACTGATGTCGTCCACATCATCGACAAAGTTTATTTGAGGCATCTGAGATGCGTCCATCATATGATCCACATCTCCACTAGCTTGCTGTTGTTGTTGGTCTATGATTGAATTCAAATGCTGTTGCTGCTGTTGAATGTTATGATTTGTATGTATATTTGATGAATCATTGTTCTGTATTTGATATTGGTTTTCATCCATGTCATGATCCAGTCCGTTCCATTCACGATGTTTTGCCATATCATCACTTGTTGATTCAGATGTTAGATTAATATCACTACCGAAATCGAAGCTATCGTCAATCCATTTATTGTCAAATGATACAGAAGGTTCTGTGCATGTACGTTTTGAGGTTGTTGGCGATGTAGGAAAAATCATTCCAGAATTTGAGGATGAAAAAATATCACAGCTATTACCACTCCATTGCCTTTTATTTGCGTTGCTCGCATTTGCTACAGCCGGTTCCATACGTGATGTTGTCAATTGAATTTGTTTTTGAATCATTTCATCATATGTCAAGTCAGAGTTTTTATACAAGAAGCTTGCATTGTCAAGTGCTGATTCATCATTTGGATTAACAGAGCCTGACTGAAAGAGCTGTTCCAATCGAGTCTCAACGAGATCTTGTTGTGATGATTTCACCGTATCATCCTCTGGTCCACCAAATAATGCTTCTAAACGATTCTCGACTGTCTTTTCACTCATCGTTGACGTTGATTCAACATGAAATAGTTCATTAAGTTCAGGTGGTGATGAAGCATTCAATAAATCATTTGATTTACTTGTTGAACTAAAAAGATCATCCAATTGTTTTTCAACACTTTTAGGACTATTGTGATTCTCGAAAATGTCCGATAAATCAGACTCAAGTGCCTTTGTTGATTGTATTTTTAGATTTTTATTACTACCACTTGCCTCTTTCCGTTTTGTATTTGTTGTATTTGAACAACTAGCATCTAAATGTAAATTCAATTCCTTTTGTATCGAGAGCCATTCATCGTATGCTCCATCATGTGTTTCGGTTTTAATGACCTCATTTATTTTATTCTTAGATGGAATCAATTCCATTTTGACTGAATTTAAGTAATCAGAAAATGGTGAGCATTCTCTCTCCTTTTCCTTCTCTTTTGTTGATGATTTTGATATCTTTTTATTATTCGTTGATGACGTTGTTGCCGACGCTGAAGATGATTGCTGGGCGTTTGGCTCACACTTTTTCATTATAAAATTAGAACGAATTTCCGATTCAATATCAAAGTCATCCAATTCATCCTTAAGCTCATTAATTAACTTTAATGTCGTTTGTTGTTGTTGTGGCGACTGTTGTGTTTGTGATGGCTGTGCATTATGCTGATTTGTATTGATTTGTTCATTTTTCAATTTATCAAACTTTGAAAGTCCTTTTTGTGGTGGAGTTGTCGCCGTTGATGGTGATATTGACGACGATACTGGAGACTTTGGTGATGGAATTGATGAGTTCTGTACACTCGAGTTATTAACTATCATTCCGAAACCTTTTCGGTTGTTATCCTTTGGAATATCGGGTATTTCAATTTTAATCCTCTCATTCTTTATATTCTCAAACAATTTCTGTTCTTGCTTTGCTTTTAATATTTGACTAGGCTCATGCAAAGATGGAACAAAATGCGCTCGTTGAGTAGGAGGAGGTTGTATGATATGTGTTTGCTGTTGTCCTGGGGATTGTGTTTGTAGATTGCTGCTTTGCATATGCTGAACGGATGATTGAGGCTTCAAAATCGTTGATTGACAAATCGGTTCCGTTTTTATTGTAATTTGAGATTCTGATTGTTGTTGTTGTTCAAACAATGCAGAACTAATTTCCATTTGCATGGAGACAATTTCATCCTTTAAATCTGCAACTTGTAGTCTATCTAACATCATAAGTTCTGAAGTTGGTGCTTGTTGCTAAGTAATTAAAAAATTTTGAAATCATGTTAAATTTTAAATTCATGTCATTTGAGTTCTGTACAAAGGAATAGATTGATTATGTACTTTTCTGTGAAGTGTCCTTTAAAATATATCAAAGCTATTCCTATTGTATATTTTGTACATACCTGTGATTGCCTCAAAAGTAAATGTTGATATTTCTCCTTCATAGCCTGAAAACTTGCAAGAAATAGCTTTGATTGTTCCCCAAATTCATATTCCTCCTTTGGATCATTCTCGTCTTTAATCTCTTCATACAAACAATGATACCTGTTTGAAATTTAATATGATAAATTAGATTTGGATGCATATAAATTAAATAATTAATAAGTATACCTTATCAATCTTTTAACTGCATCTTCCTTACTCGAAAAGTCACTCTTTACATCTGGATTTGTACAACCTTCTTGATCTACGCATATTTGTCTTTCAAATCTGTAATTAAGAATGAAAATAATTTGATTAGTTTGAACTTTAATAATTAATCTAAGCAATTATTCTATAAAATATTTGCTCGATTTTCACACTCACAATGATGATCGTGTGAGCTTCTTTTTCTGATTTAATTCAACAGCAGCAATTTGCTGTTGTTTTATAATCGCTGAAGGCTCAATAGCGATATCATTCGATTGTACAGGAACAATATCAATCTTGGAATCGACCGGAACTTTTTGCTCTTTCTGTGTTTGCGGGTCAATTGTAATTTTAACAGTGGATGTTGTATACTTAGGTGAAATGACAATTGAACCGGTTGCCGGTGGATTTGCACTTGGAATTATTGGCATTGGCGCTGGAACAGTTGTTGTTATAATTGGTGCTGGTAAAATTTCTGTCTTGATTTGCATTTGGATTGGTTGTGAGACAACAAGTGGTGGCGGTTGCGATGATGTAGATGTTGAACATGGTGATTCTTGCTTCACATTTGGAGAGTTGACTTGTATTGGCGATGGAACTTTCTGAGAATTTCCTCCACTATAAAGTGATGCTCCTGATGACGTAGATGTTGATATTGGTGCAACAATGTTTTGATTATTAACAAACAATGACTGTGTTGAATTTTGTATAGTTCGAATAGATGTTTGATTGCCACCCGTGACTGGAGAAACGGAAGATGGAAGTGTTGGAATAATTTTTCCCGTGGCTAGAATCTTTTGTTGTTCAATAAAGAGCCTTTGGAGTGCCTCATAAATTTCATTATCAGTCATACTGTTGATGTTTGTCAACGCTGGAAGCGGTTTATTGAATGCTGGATTATTAAGATCAATATCTGACGTTAATGTAGACAAGAGATTCTTATTTTGCAATTTAGCTGACAACTGTTGTATTTGCATTTGCACGTTTTTCAAACTTTGCTGTTTCTGAGGTGTTAATTGGATGGTTTGAACTCTTGGAATCGGAGCTTGATTTACACTCACTAGTGGTGGCGGTGGAGTTTGTTGTTGTTGATTGGATGTAATAATCGGACTTAATTGAGTTGTTATAGACTGTTTAATCTGTTGATTTTTATTTCCCTTAGCAATTTTATTTGCCGCTGCTGTTGTCATATTATTCGGCAGTAATGTTGATGTAGGAATTACAGTAATTGAATTTTTATTAGCTTTTGTTGCATTTACATTCGCCTGAATTGTTGTCTTTGTGATATTAGCTTTAGTTGGATTAACAATCATTGTGGGATTAGGTGAGATTGTTATTGTATTCTTTGAACCACTATTTGTTGTCGTTGTAACAGACGAAGTCATCACAGTTGTTGTCTTTATGACTTTTGTATCCATTATTGCAACTTGAGCTTGTGTTGTTATCATTTTCATTGGCGGTGGACTCTGAATTGGCTCCTTCTTGATTTCCTTCATTTGTTCTTCCAACAATTTTGCTTTCTTTCCACGTCCTTTCTTCGGTTTAGTCTCAACTGGCTCCTTCTTTATTGTTTGATTAATATTCTGTAGTTTTGTTGTCTTGAATGTCATTTGTTGTTGCTGTAATTGAATCTGTTGCTGAATCTGTAATTGTTGTTGCTGCACTTTATTTGGGTCAGTTGTCGGTGCCTGACCGATATTATTAAAGTGTATTTGTCCTTGAGATAAGCATTGAGCTAATTGCTGAGCATTAATTCCACTCGGCACAATTAGTAACCTTTCCATTGGACTTAGTGCGGCTGTTGTCTGATTTGGATTCAACAATGTTATTTCATTCGTAATTGTATTTAATGAGAAGAGTTGTTGATTTGGCTGAATCTTTGGCAATTCCACGAACTTAATGATATTTGGTGTTGGTAGCACAACTGCTTGCGGTTTCTGTTGTTGTTGTTGTTGTTGACTATTATCAACAATTCTACTTTGTTGTATTTGTATAGGCTGTGATGTGTTTTGAATTATTTGTCCAGATGGAACAGTTTGTGTTTGAACCATGTTATTGAATATTTGCTGTTGTGGCTGTTGAGGTTGGGACTGATTTGTGATAATAACATTCTTATTCTGAACTGTTTGTACCTGTTGAATCTTTCCATTCGCACCAATTATGTGATGCTGTGTTTGTTGTTGATTTTGTGCTGGCGTTTTTAATGGTTCATTTATTAAGCTCACATTACCGAGAGCTCCTGTTAATACTATCTCCAATATTTTCTGAGATTGCTCATCTTGTGGTATATTTGGATCGTGATGTAGAATTAATCGACCATCCTCAGATAATGATAGCACCAAATTACCTGTTAATTGTGATAAAATACTTTGAGCTGTCGGCTGTTGCTGTTGAGTATTTGTTGTTATATTTTGTGTAACTGACTGAGGTGCTGTGGTGATTATATTGTTTGCAATCGTTTGATTCTGTATGTTTACTTGAATATTTGCAGGCTGTTGTTGATTGTATGACGATGCACCTTGAATTATAATATTTCCTCCGCCCTGTCCCTGTTGGGCATTTATTAAATTTCCAATTATATTTTGTGCATTTATTGCAGATTGTGTTGTTATTGATGCATTATGGGAAATGTTTTGATGTGAGGAGCTTGATGGAGGTGGTGGAGCTGGAGTTGCATTACTATGATGATGATGATGGTGGTGTTGCTGTTGAGGATTTGCTATGACTTGCATTTGCAAATTATTGGTAACATTAATCAATTGATTTTGTTGTACATTAATATTAACTTGTGATGGACCAGAATTATTAGGTGGTGGACCTTGAGAATTATGCTGTTGATGATGGTGATGTTGTTTATTATTATCCTGTTGATTATTATCCTGATGTGATATTGTTTGTTGCATTATGGGAATTTGGAATTTTTGTTTCTCAATTAAATGTCCACTTGTTGAATGGCTGTTTTTCTCTAAAATTGGCATAATTTGAATTTGGTTGTTTATATTCTTACTTCCAATCGTATTTTTCATAGTATTTCCATCAATTTGAGAAATTTGAATGTTACCAATTTGAGTTGGAACTTCAATAGTTTTCTCTTGTTGCTTCTTACTCTTCTTTGTCGTTTGTTTCTTTTGGCGTGGAGCTTTCACATTTGTTGTTTTTGTTGTAACGGTTGACGTAACAGGCGGCAGAGCCATAAGCTGATTTTGAATTTCATTAATTTGACTCTGTATTGTCGGTGTAACTGATGAGTTTAAGACTGAATTAACGAATGACGGTACACATGTTATTGAATTGGAATTATTTGCATTTGCATCATCCTGTTGTTTCGCTTCCTCAATATTCATTTCATCATTTAAATTCGGTACAGATATTGTAAATGGTTGACTACCACTCTGTCCATCGCCATCGAATCTTATCATGAATGGAACATTTTCTGATACTTTATTACTATTTTCTGTATTCGTATTTTGTTGATGAACAGCCGATCTATCTGAATTTTCAACCGATGATGATGATGGAAATGTCAATGTAAATGGTGGTTGATCGGATGAGTTATTTGGAATTGTTATCAAAATATCTGTCGCATTATTATCACTATTATTATTATTTGATGCTGGAATTTGTATTGTCTCCGTTTGTTCCATTTGTTGTTGTTGACTCTCCATTTGATCCATTTGATCATCTGTGTCCATAAAATCGTCATCTTCACTTATTCCACATAGTTTTATCACATTTGCTAAATCCAACTTTCCGGTTGGTGCTTGACTATTATTATTTCTATTTGGCGACAGCATCATTGAGCTCTCTTCATTGGTTATAATATTTGTGGATTGATTTGAATACATTTGCATTTGTTGCAGCTGTTGTTGTTGTTGCTGCTGCTGCTGTTGTTGTTGTTGTTGCTGCTGCTGCTGCTGCTGTTGTTGTTGTTGTTGTTGCTGCTGCTGCTGTTGTTGTTGCAATTGCAATTGAAGTTGTTGTTCTTCAAGCGCTTGCTTTTTCTTTGACTTTTTGGGTTTTCTCGCAGGCTTTGTTACAGTCGGTTGATGCTGTGACGTGTGATGTTGTGTCATATCGAGATTTATCATCTCAGTATTTCCCGTCGACTGCTGAATTATTGAGAATGGAGGTGGAGAAGACATTCCATGCATTTGTTTATCACCCGATTGCACAAGAACTGCCGTCTGCGGTTGAGAATTGAATGTTATTGACGGCGGAGACGAAAGTATTGAATCCGATTGAATGATTTGAGGCTGGGGTGTTGTACCGGGTGAAATAATTTGAGCACCTTGAGTCATTCCCATAGGATTCTGTTGATTTGTTGTGAACTGAATAGGATTAAGAGTGGACGAAACAACCGTTGGAACGATATCATTTTGTGAATTACTTGGTGGTGATTGAAATGTCGCATTAATGGCAGCAATTTGAGATCCTAAAGGTTGAATTTGATTAAAACTACCAAGATTTTGAGAGAATTGAGCGGGCAATTGCTGTAATATTTGTCCATTAGGCATTTGAATTTGCGTCAAATTTCCATTCAATTGTAGATTTTGAATTTGTGCTACACTCTGACCCAATATATGGCTATTAATAATTTGTTGATGTTGCCGTGATGTCTGCTGTTGATTTTGTTGCATGCCACTCAATTGGTTCATTTGTGATGAATTGTTATTCGGTGTTTTAATACTTTGTAAATTTTGCTGTATTATATTAGCTTGTGATGATACAATGAAAGCCGGTGTTGCGGCTGTCGCTAATTGCATACCATTTGTATTCAATATCCTCACCAATTGACCAGCTTGATGTTGATTTTGTTGCATCTGACCGGATCGATTATGAATGACTAAGCTCGGTGCCGCTAATTGCGGTGTTGAAGGAGGTTGTCTTAAAATCAATTGAACACCTTGTGCTGTATTTTGTTGAACTAATACTGGCATTTGATTTAGCAGCAATGGCTGAGCACCTGTTGGCAGTAATATTGATCCTCCTTGTGTAATTTGCTGCGGCTGAGGACTCGACGACTCACTTCCCGGTTGACTTGCAGTTGTAATTATTTGGTGTGGACTTTGATGGGGTGGCGATTGAAAATGTTGATTTTGCGATTGCTGTTGTTGTTGTACAATGGCCATTTTCGATTGTGTAATTTGCTTCGTACTTGTACTCGTTATCAGACTCTGAGTTGTTAGGGTCGATGATGTTAATGAAGCCGTTCCAGGATTGTTACTACTACTACTTGCAGGCTTAGGTAATATTTGCTGTGGTGCTTTATTATGTTTTGCATTGCTCGTACTGGAACTAGATGTTGCTATAAAATTGCTTTGTTGAGTATTAGAAGTTTGTATTATTGATGCTCGATGTGATGTTGCCGGTTGTTGCATAAATACAATCGAATTATTAGCATTCATCATGGGAAACTAAAATTAAAACATTTTTAACTTATTCATGATTAAAAATTCATTAATAATTGACATACTTGTTGTATCACTGCGCTAGGTTGTGGACTAGCACTTGGACTTGCAATGGGACTTCCAACAAGTGCCATTGCTTTTTTCGCCGCTTTCGGGCTACACGCGTTAGATGAGGATGCGCCATATTGACCAGCATTTGGTGTCCGTTTACCCTTCTATTATCATGAAATGTAGGTGGATAGGAGAAAATTTCCATTAACGTATAAATAAAACCGAATAAAAAAAAAGTTGATAAAAATACAGAAAAGGAAAAATAATTGAATTAATTATGCACAGTTCCATTTTTTTATCGATTAATTGATGAGTTTGGTTCTCATCATGCATTACCTTATTAAGTGAAATATTATTTGATCCAACCAATGTTGTATTTATTTCATTTACATTTATGGCCGCAGGCGATTGAGTTGGTGATGGTCTAAATACGATATTAGCATTGGGACTAATATGATTCAAGGACGATCTTCTATTCGGTGTCCCAGTTTTACGATCCTAATGACATATTCGTGTGAATCATTAAAAATGTCATGTGTCGTGATAAAATGTAATAATAACTTACTTGCTCCTGAGTCGCACTAAACGTATTAATGAAATGTTGATTATTATTTGTTACAAGTAATACATCCTGCGGTTGAAAAGGTGATTGTGATGGTGATGGTTGCAGGCGAGGACTATGTTGTATTGATGGTGATTGACTCGGCGTCAAAAATCCCGAAGGAGACAGAATACCTTAATATGATGAAAGAAATTAGTGCATGCATACATTATAAAAATATAATGATTTAGTGTTAGAAAAAGGGCATTAAATTCATTCATCCCTCATGCAAACAGCATAAGTACAATCTTTAAAATCATCACGTACACATCTGTAAATTCATTCCTCTTCACACTCATTCCAATTCTTTTTAGTCTTAATGTTTACATTGTATAAATATTTTCACATTTATATCATCTATTCACTCTATTATGTACACATAAACCAGTACGTAAAGGCATTTTGGAAAGGTTATTGATGCTTTCATCCTTTTTGACTTGATTTGTTTACGGAGATTTAGAGTGTAGTCTGTCTGTCTGGCATGTATCTAGTCAAAAAAGGATTGATGTTTTGTTTTTGATTTTCATGAGTTTTGCTGAAATTTTGATTTAGATTGAACTTGTCGATGGACGTTCTATGAAACCACGTTTTTCTTGATGTCTGAGGATATAAATACGCGTCCAGAGCAATATAAAACTGTCTTTTAAACAAGAAAATCGCTTAGATGTGAAATGAGATCAGCTTAGTATTTAAAATTAGCAACACTTAAGATTGACCTAATTTTAAAGTCATAAACGTTTCAGGAAATCCGGAAGCTTGTCTTTCATTCAAATTAAAACAATATACATCAGATGAAATGCGCGATCAAGCCCACTCACTCAAATTTCTGTATAATTGTTTCATTATTATCATTCTCATTTACATTCACCCACATTTCTCACCAAACCATCAATCCATAAGTCAATTGATACTTGTAGTAAAATTATGTTACGCTCTTTGATTCATTCATAATTCATAAGATTAAATCGAAATGTTTTGCAAATTAATACATACAACACGCTTCCATTTAAATTAGATAGAAAATGAGAAAAAAATATTCTTTGCAAAAATAAAAAAAAACGCAAGTGTGAACGATTAAAGCACCTACACGCATTATGTATGTATACACATCAAGGAGAAAGAAAGATAGAGTTAAAAAATATAAATAAAATATCAAGTGAATTTTCACTTTTAGTCTATTCTATGAATATAGTTAGTCTACTCAAAACAAAAAAAAAAATTCATTCTTGATGTTGGTTGAAAGAAAATCAATTTTCCCTGAGAATCAAATATTAATGACTTTTCGTTTTAAGTGCCTCAAAAAAATGATTTTTATTTCTGACCTTTCTACTTGCGACAATTTTCATTTTTTTGCTTCTCTTTCATCTATTTGGTTGAAATATTCATAGACTCACAATTATCATAAATGGAAGAAAAAAGATCTTTTAACATGGAAAAAAGAGTTAGTTCCCGAAAAAAACGAAGAGAATCTTCACATTCAAACGGTTCTTTCTTTTTCTCTCATCATTACCAATTTCACACAAACGTAAAATAACTGCAAATCACAATAATAATATGTGTAATCTCATTTTCTTTTTGACACATTAGATTTCCATAGAGCAACGAAATTCTTTTTTATTTTTTTATTAAGTACATGCAATCGCACATTTTTTTTTCCTTTCGTTTCCTTGTTTTATTTTATTTTTTGGTGCTACCACGACTCCCGCGCAAATGTCGAATGAGCATGTGCTTTGATTCTTTTTTATGCTTTTCATATCATCATTTTTTTCCTTTTTTTTATACACCATTATGCGCTCTATCAATAAATATAATGTAATATATACAACAGCACGGAAATATTTTTTTTTCTTCTTTCCTACGCGTCGAAAGTAAAATGAATTCCACGTTAATGAAAGGATTATTATAGATTTGGAGACAAAAACATGCAATGCATTTCCGTTTGTACTGTAAAATAGCGGTATAATTAATGATTGGACATAAAAACATTCAAAACATCTGTTTTTTCTTGCGAGATCCTAGATTTTTTTTTTTTTGCATCACATCGCACATTTTTTGTGTTGATTTTTTATTTTATTCACAAGTACATACACTTTGAGTCTTTTAGAGTTTTACTTTCTGCTTGAGTTGTGTATAAATAGCTAATGTAACGGTTTCTGTCTTCATATTAAAATGAAGGAAAAATAAGTAGTGTAAAGAAGAAAAATGTTCTGTGATCGCATATGTGTATATTACCGAGAACATGTGTTACGATCAGAGTTGCAAATCAACATAGATGATAAATCTATTGAAGGTATTGGTTTTAATTGGAAATGAGTCAGCGTTGGCAATGATAATCATAGTCCAAATATCAGAAATTGATTAGTCTATCCAAAATCCGGTTTCAGACCGGCGTGATTCTGACTTGGTGCTGGATTCTGTTTAGATCTGTCATAATTTAAGTCATGGTTTGTGATTCACGATGATCTGGACCGAATAACATAAATTGGTTAATCGATCAACAATCCGGTTTCAGACCGGAGTGACTCTGACTTGGTGCTGGATTCGGTTTAGATCTGGCATTATTTTAGAGTCACGGTTTGTGATTCACGATGGTCTGGGCCGAATAACACAAATTGGTAAATCGATTCAAAATTCGGTTTCAGACCGGCGTGACTATGATTTGGTGCTGGATTTGGTTAATCACGGCACCATGTTAGTGTCATGATTTTGTCTGGATTCATGCTAATAGCTTATAGAAGCTATCACTGGACCATAATGCTCCTTTCATCTAAGGTATTCTTGAATTTGCTTAGAAATTTCTAGTCCATGAGGAGTTTGGGTAATGACAAGAGGTAAGAGCATGATCCAGCTAAGCATCAACCTCAACTCTGCTCACAAATTTCCATCAGATCAATGGAATTAAAAAGAGCTGAATTTTAAAAATATTTATCAATATTTAAAGAATTTCATCATGCACATCCACAACGCTGATAAGGGGGTATTAATTCATAGAAAAATTATTTTGATTTCACAATGTCCAGCAATTATATTATGGATGTGATACAAGTGGTCATTATTTTTTATAACTCTGATGTTCAACAATTGTCTGACATCAATGTGCTTTTCCGTTCTATACCAATTTACTACTTGTACACATTCTTTCTCTACCTTATTTTCTCTCACTCTTTCTCTCGTCGTCATGTCTTCCTCTTTTTTTTTTTTTTTTGGTTCTCACATAGAGAATCATCACACAGAATGATGTGTTATTGGAAAAAAATGGACGAAAAAATAGAGAATTTCTTTCTTTTTTATGATTATATTTTTGATTTATGCCATTGACATTTCAACCTGTTTGTTTTCATGGAATTTTATATTTTTGTCATTTGTGGCAAACTTAATACATTTAACGAGAGTGCATGTTTTTCATCATCAGTCGCATTATCATCATTTCTAGACATTGTTTTCTTCCTTTTTTTTATATTCGGGAAATTTTTTCGTCATAATTTCATTTATTGTGTATTAAAAAAAATTCATTTGAAATTTTATTATTCTCAAAAAAAGTTTTATATTGACTCTATTAAATATCATTATTGAAATAACTTTCACTTTAATAAAATAAAAAAAAAATTATTAATGAAAAGAAATATAGAAAAAAAAACTTTTTTTTTCATCTCGCTGTCCATGTGAGTTTTACAGGTATGCGAGATGATGAAGAAAAAAAAGAGCTTGTCTATAAGGAAGAATTCGCCATTAACAGAAAAAAAATCAAAAGAATTAGTTCACGAAATTGATTGTTTTTGTTCTATTAATTGGCAATATTTATGACGATATATGTCAAATGGATATTTTGCGCAATAATTGTCGTCTATCTATAATACATTTCAATCATTTTAAGACGAAAAAAAAATGTGTTAATAATCACATTAGAAATTTTTAATGATTGAAATCGTTGTACTCATCTCTCAGATCATCACACAGAAAAAAAAATTGATGATGATGAAAAACTCACATACATGCATACAGACAAAAATCACGTACAACAACGGCAACACTTTTTTTCACTCAGGTAACACTGAAGAGAAATTTTTTCTTTAGAGCATATTATTTCCTTCATATTTCGGCTTTAGATTCTCACTTTAATGCACTTTTTCACTTTAAATATCTTTGATTGACACTCATGATGCAATTGCATCCATTTACCTTTTTCCAAACTTTGTCGACGATTCATTTAAATTAGAAGAACTTAGCGCCTGAATTCAGGACGTATCATTATTTTCGTTCAATTCGTACTTTTTGCCACATAAATTTATATTTTTCTTATTAATTAAACATTCATTTACACTTTTCCTTACAGTAAGCACATTAATTTACATTTTAAACTTGAATAAAAATATTTTTTTCATGAACTTCACAAATTTCTCACAAAATTTATTCGATGATTAATGATTAATGATTTTTATGAAGAAAATTACCTATGCTTCAGCTCTGAGATAAATAATCATAGGAATCACCCTGGATATTTAAAATTTCTCATTTGTACGTTAAAAAATGATAAAAATATTTTTAAACTTTTTTTTATGAATAATAAACTTAATTAATATTTAAATTATTTAGAAATGTTTATTACTTTTTTGTTTAGTTACCGGCTGCATAAATAGTTTGTAAACCAATCACCGAGTCGGATTCTCCTCAATTAAATTAATATTCGTCCAAATACGACACATACGCCCTCTGTGATTAAAATTTTTAACTTTATTATTTTGCACAGTTGCAGTCAACTTGAACATTCAAAATAATCACAATTTGTGACCTTTCATAAATTTTAATAACTTTCTTCCTATTTACCTGTAACATTCAATTCTCATAATGGCATTGAGACGGCTTGGCATGCTTAATCCAAACAAGACTCTCTTCCTGCTTTGTGATGTACAAGAGAAATTTCGTTTTATGAATCAATTTGCCGACTTTGCGAAAAATGTCAACAAGCTTGTAAGATTATTATGTAAATATTTTGGATAGTTAGGGATAATTGGGATTTTTGCTATGTCTTACAGGTAAGCTTCAGCAAAATATTTGATATTCCACTCATTGTCACCGAACAAAATTCAGCAAAATTGGGAAAAACCATCTCAGATTTTGACATTGGACATGCAAAAGGAGTTTTTGACAAAACAAAATTCTCAATGTGTATACCAGAAGTACAGCAACTTCTTGGAGATTATAAAGATGTCGAGTCTGTTGTTTTGTTTGGCATTGAAAGTCACATTTGTGTTGAGCAAACAGCACTCGATTTACTAGCAACTGACAAGTATTCTGTACATATTGTCGCTGATTGTGTTTTGTCACGTACGCTTACTGATCGAGTGATGGCGCTAGACCGGATGAGATCCCTTGGCTGCTTCATAACCACCTATGAGAATGTTATTTTTAAATTGATGAAGGATAAAAATCATCCAAAATTCAATGATGTTAGGAAGTTGGTCGCTGAAACTTCTTGTGATACTGGATTGTTTCCAACATCAAGTAAATTGTAGTGCTGGACATTGCAGACCTTGAATATGTATTTAATCAAACAAGTGCAAATATTTTAATCGGGATTTTTTTGGTTTTATTCTATTGAATAAATTGGTGATGAAATAAATAAAAGTTGTGCCTGAATCTATAGTTCATACTCAATTTTTGATGGAACTAGAGACTTAACAACATGATATAAAATAGATTTGATTTGAAGCTTATCTTCACGATTGACATGTCTAGTACTCAATCGTCTAAATTCGCTAGTAAGATTGAAGGATTCTAAAATATTTTCTGGAGCTACAAAGTCTAAAGCTACTTTAATACAATCATACAAATTGGTTACTTGATGTGGTGCACCGGAAGGAATAAAAACTGCTTCGCCTGCATACTGGATTATTGTATATCCATGAATTCCATTTTCCTGCAATCGTTTTCGAAGTTCAGCATCGATAAACCAGTCTTGATCGTGCAATGGATCTTCATTCTTTCCCATATGCTTGCCTCGTTCTTTGGCCACTTGAAGTAATACTTTTCTCATATCATCAGCTTGTGATGCTCTCCAAATGTACCAAATTGCTCCAGGAAGTTTAACATTTGAATCAAATATTCTTAAATCCTCTTCATCACATCCAGCAGCGATCATTGCCTTCGTTACTTCTTCCTTCTTATATTGCGTTGTTGCGAGCTCTGCATCATCTGGTTGACTTACATGCACACACACATTAATTGCGTCTGAAATGTCTAAATGAAGATTTGTACTGCTTTGTCTAAGTGGTAATTCTTGTCCATATGCACTGTACATCTTTGGACCAAGATCTGGTTTTAAAAAGTGCTCATGAAGATATCTTGGTAAGTTATACTTTCCATCACGTCGTGAATAAGCACTAAATGGAACTGACTTCATCATGTCGTCGAAATGGTTCTTTAAAGTATCTGCAAAGTCCGATGCTGTTGGGAAATCCTTGAGTTTTAAAATTAACTTCTTATCACTTTCGACTGGTAATCTCTTTTTGTATGACTTAAAGCCTTCCCAAAAGTGTCTTAATGGAACTCGTTTGATGATTGAATCATTGGTACAATTAATTAATGAGTGCTTATTATTTCCAAACTTTCTTAAAAAGTAATCAGGATTCCACATTTCAGTTTTCATGTTTTTAATCACATTAGCTACAACAATTGGTTTACCTCGCTGCCATTGATTTTGGAATAATTTGTAACTTTCTTCTGATTCAGAAGGTTCAAGGAACTTTATAACATTCTTTCCAGCTATCCACGTATGTTTGATTCTACTATATGCTGATGAAGTTTCAAGTGAGCCAATCGTCCGATCAACTCTCATTTTCTTTAATCGTTTCCTTTGGATTACTTGTTGTTGGAGAAAATTCTTCTCTGGATCTTTTGACATTTCAATTTTTGGTGACTTACTATAGCAGTCACATTTCATCGGAACATTTTGTTCTTTACACACTTTGTGTAGATTCTCCTGAAGGAGTAAGAGAGCATCGCCAGGTATCATTTGTGTTAACATTAGCTTATGATCCTTATCGTCGTGACATTTGTACCAGAAATAACTATCTCGTTCCTGCTTTTCAGCCTTCGTTGTTAGCTTCCATCGTGCAAATCCTGCTTCTCTTTCTTTATAACAGTCAATGCAAATACTTGTGCCACATAAAGTACATACAAAATGAAAATTAAACAGCGATGTTGCACAAACCTAAAATTAAAAAAATTTCGAGTATTAATTATGAAAGTAAACAATTAGATCTACTGGATATGTTGCTATCTATGCAAATAGAAACATCCAGTCAATAAAATATTGCAATTTCTTACATCACACAACTCTCGAACTAAATAAACAGCGCGTTTCCAAGCAACTTGATGATTTTGTTTGTACAGCTTGCAGATATTTAGTTCCTCTTGTGCCATAAAACAGAATTGACTACCAACGTATGTGAGAATATAATTAACAGATTCATTACTAAGTTTTAATCGACTATCTGGCATTGTCCACATATCTAAATCAGCTAGACTAGGATCTGAGTGAATGTCAAGGAATCCAGTGACTTCAAATTTGCCATCTTCCTTTTGTATTCTTCGGAATTGATAAAATCTACATGTGTACTTATTACAATCTTTGGAATTCTCTTGACACTCTCGGCATTGGCTTATTTCTAATGATGTTAAATAACAAGTGTCGTGCTGAAGGAAAATCTCTTTGGAATCTAGTCTGTCTTGGCTTAATGAATCTGAATGTTCATAAATATCGCTCTGAGGACTGTAAAC
This sequence comes from Chironomus tepperi, assembly GCF_022539635.2. Taxonomy (NCBI): domain Eukaryota; kingdom Metazoa; phylum Arthropoda; class Insecta; order Diptera; family Chironomidae; genus Chironomus; species Chironomus tepperi. Next base: position 1,135,737 of record NW_027226594.1, on the reverse strand, counting down.
TATCAAGTCATCGTCGTCAAAGCATGTATCAAAGTCGTCTGTAATTGCTTTTTCTTCTTCATTTTCAATGTTTACTAATTTTGGCTGCTTTGCTGCTTCAATATTTGGTTGTTCATCAATTTTACGCTTAGCGGGAATCAGTTTTATGTAAATTATCTTACTCTACAAAGGAAAAACAGTTAGTCCAACGATTTGATTGAAGAAATTTAATTAAACTTACCGATGAAGGACTTAAATTCATTTTAAATTTATGTAATTATCATTTAACAAAATTTTTGACAAACAAAACAACATTTTTTGACAAATTCAAATTTTTTGACAAAAAAACCGTTGATATTTTGATTAGTTTCGATTAACCGTTGTTATTTGTTTACAAACCGGCGCAGAAAGTTTTTAATTAATTTTTTAAGTGATTTACACATTATTTCGCAATGATTTATTTATCAAAACAGTTAATTACATTAATTATTGCATAATACATTTAAATTCTTAATTCAAAGCATTCTTTGGTATTTGAATTTCATAATAATAACAAATTGGACAATTTGTGATCATGAACGAACAAGATTTTATCAAAAAGCAATTGGAAGCTCTTAGGTCCGCAAAAAGGACTCGGAACTCGACGTTATGTCTTCAAATCATCTCCGTTATCAGTGAGTACTTTGATGTGCCTAAATCAATTAATGAAACTAGTAAGTACAGCATACCCAGAAATAATTAACAATACTAATATCAATTCTTATTTTAGAATATGCTGTAGAGTTGCTGCTTAAAGACAGTGACAAGAAGATTGATTTGCTAAAATTCATCATAACTGCTATATTTGCAAAAGACCTCAATGAAAGTGCAATCAGGATCTTTGAGGTCATTCACAAAATAACATCACTTTATGCTGAATATGTCAGACCTTTCTCCAAGAATCTAGCAGAAGTCAGCGTCCAATGCTTGAAATGTACAGAACCAAGTTCTCGATTTAAGGAAATGGCTGTGAAAACTGTGTCTGAATTAATGGAAAAGGAAGTTCTGGAAGATGATGTTGACATGGAAACTGTAATATCCAACTTGATGTCTGTTTTTAATCAGGATGTTAGGAGTCGATGTATGTTTTTGGCTTATTATTGTCCTAATTGTTACTTATTACTCTCCCGTTATTTCATTTCAGTATTCAGTGACGTATTCGAGTTACTAGGCAGAATTTCCAAAAAATATCCCGAAAAATTCACTCAAAAAGCAGCAGCTGATCTGCGAAATCGCATGATAACGACGATTCAAAATCTTTTTAAGGATGATAAAGCAACATCGTCTTTAAAGCTTGTTGGTGGTGCTGTAGAAGGACTTAGAAATCATCTTATAAACTTCTCGCCAAAAGAGGATGAATATGATGAAGAATTTACAGCTAAGCTTTATCAATGCATGATTCAGCTATCAGATCCAAACAAGCATCCAAGCCTTAACACAGCTTTTAATAGAGTCGCATTCCGTAATATGCTGGAAATTATTCATTCATATGGACATTTAGTGAGCAGTGAGTTGTTTAAGGATTATATGAGATGGCACAAAGTGCTCTTATTATGGCTGAGCTCAAAAGCATATGAAGACAAAAATGCAGGCGTTCATGCTGTGTACACGTTCCACGTTGAAATCGCTGCTAATTTGGAAAGGAGGAAAAATGAAGCTGACAAGCCAATTTTATTATTTTTCATGAACTTCTTTCAAAAGACATTGGAATCGCCTCAATCTGAGCCACATGAAATTCGTATTGCTATTCGTGGATTTGGTTCGATGGCTGTTGCATGTAAAATTCTACTCGAATCAAAATATCTCAGTGAACGTTTCGACCTTGTCATGCAAAGAACTGAATATTCTTATTATGTTGGCGATAAGACGAAGAGACAAGAAGTTTTAGAGCACTTGCCAAGTTATGTTGAAGCTCTTTCCAAAATTATGAATCAACTTGATGAGATTTCAGGCATTCAATTGAATTCTTTACAGTCAGTTCTGGTTGTGTTAATTAAGGATTTTAATTTATTGTCAACTTCTCATCATGGCTTAGTTGCTGATGGATTGCTTGAGACGTTCTTGAATCTTCAAAAATCAGGTGAGATGATTGATTTTTTAACGAACTTTTGAGATTTGAAAACTTTAAAATTATGACTGCTAATTTTTGAACTTCAATTTTCAAAATCACTTTAGCCGTTATTTTTGAACTTCACTTTTCAAATTATTTTTTATTGTTAAATTTCAAATATCTATTAACCGTTATTTTCTTAACAGGTGGCAAAATCCTCGATGACATCCTTGAAGCTGTAGTTTGGCAAGGAATATTGTGGACATGTAGTCATCAACTAACTTACGATCTCCATGAACAAATCGACAACATTAAAGATTGGAGAGAGACAATAACCTACCAAAAATTCCTTCCATTATGGAACCGAATATTGACACCACAAGATGAGAAGCATCAGCTGATTGGTTCCAAAATTTATGAACATTTCATCAAAAATTTATTTTTGATCATCGATAAATTAGATTTGAATACGAAAAAGAGAAAATATCAAGATGAGTCAAATACAGAAGTTGAATTTTATTTCACTGACCCGTCATTGGACCTAGAACCTGTTCGTGCTGAAAACTTCCAAATTCTTTACAATTTAGTCCAATTTTATCAAGACATTTTGACTCATCAGACGAATGAGCAACTTGAGAAGTATTTCTTAGAATGGATGGAACTGTGGATTGAGAAGTCTATTCAGCTGTCCTACAAGCATTCCATTATTTCTGCATTTATGTATTTCGTGGAAATTGGATTGAATATTATGGAACGAGTAAATTACACTCACGATTCAAGTGACATTGTCAACAAGTATCAAACTATTGAGACATTAAAGTCCTTCATAAGGACATTATTTCCTCGATGTCAACAAGTGTCTGGTGAACTGCAAGTCGCGTGCCTTCAACTGATTTTTAAGACACCAACATTTATATTAATTGATCATATTAATGAAATGACAAATATTCTCATTATTGGATTTACTGTTGGCAAAAGTGTCTTAAGTTTGGCTCATTATGCATTGTCATGCTTTGAATCTTTGGTCCAAGTACTTTATGAAGATTCTAAGACGAGAAGAAATTTACTGGAACAAGTTTTGCCATGTCTTGAAACATTTTTATCGACCAGTAAGGAATCAACCGTTGAAAGTGAATTGCGAGTGATGAAATATCGGAAGCGGAAGAACAAGGCGATAATACAAAATGTCGAGACTGACTTGATGAAAATTAAAAAGAGAATCATGCTATTTTTGGGAAATTGCTCGCCTGATGAAGCTCAGTTGATATTGAGTAACTTCCAACAAAAGTTAATTAAAGATTACATCACAGACATCTTTCAAGTCAAGCTAGAATGTGATGATCAATCGACGCCACTTATTTATTTGGATCAAATTATCGAACGAGTCTGTCATCTCTCATTGTATTCAAGTGATCGATCAACAAAAGTGTCAGCATGTGAATTACTACATGGCCTTGTGCTGTATATGATGGGAAAGAATTTAGAACGACCAGAATCACTTCCAATGTGGCGAAGTTTATGTAAAAATATTATAATTCTTGGTGCTGATAAGGATCAAACTGTACGTCAACTTTTTGAGCCACTTTTGATGCAAATGATGCATTACTATTCACAGCCAAATAAAATTTTATCTCCATTATCGACTGTATTAATGGAAAGTGTGATGGAAATGATGTCTTATAAGGAAAATGGAATTCAGGATTTGTCTGCAAGACTATTGAGAGAATATATTTTGTGGCTAATGCGTCAAACTGATCGTGAACAAAGGAAAATTTCTCCTGTTAGGCTTGTTGACTTCTTTTATGAGTTGAGAAAAATGTCGATGGATGCTGATCAGTAAGTTGAATTTTATTTGGGGAATTTGACAGTTATTTTGACAAATTTTCAATTTTTTTTTGAAGTTTTTCCAAAAAAGAATTTGAATTATTTTTGACCGTTAAATTTTAAATCTATTTTGACCGTTATTTCTCTTTAATTTGTTGATTTACAGATCCCGTCGTCTGGCTGCAACATTAGGCTTCAACAATATCTACCGAATTGTAAGAGAAGAAGAATCCTTAATTGATGTCTATTGGCTGTATTTATTGGACATATTTTGCATGAACTTTAAGTAAGCGAATCCTTAGCTTAAATAACTAAAATAATGCTGATTATCTATGTATATGCTTTCACAAAACAGGAGCACAGAAGACTTTTCCGAAAACCTTGATGTCTATTTCGTTGATAGTCGTCGATTTGAGCAAATATCTGCAAGCTTAGATCACTTAACGAGGGTTTTTGTAGAGCGAAATGAAATATTCCATCAAGTCAATAGCGATCGAATTATTCCAAAAGGCTTCCGTGGCATGACATTAAAAGATGTCCTCAACTGGCTGTTTGTACAATGTGCAGCACCACAATATTTCTATAGACACAAATGCATGGAGATATTTACTAAAATTCTGACTGTATACAACACTAAAGAATTTTATTACAATGAGAATTGGAACGTCCAAAAAATCATTAAAATTGGCGATGTCTCAACTGGAATTGCAAAGCATCCGGATTTAAAGTATTTGAGTGAAACTCCCGAGCCTGTTTATAAGGAAACATTTTTATGGCTGAGAAAATTACTTAGTGCTGTCGAATTTTATCATTGGATCCTGAAAAGTGAATTCATTCCTGCTGACGAAATCGTTAACTTGCTGTCCGAAACAGTCATTATCAATTCTATTGAATTTTTCCTTTCGAACATCGCACTTAATGATATGGTCAATTTATTAAGATCAATTAATGAGAATTTATTGAACAGCACACAAGCAAGTATGGAAATTAAGATGAAGAATCATAATTTAGAGAAAATGGATGTGATGAGAAGCTTAATTCTTGTGAATATTTTGGATTTCCTTACTATTTTAATGCAACAACATCCAATGGACAATGTGCTGCTCAAAAATAAGGATGATCTTTTTAAATTAATTAAAAGATTGATTTTCAAGCCACAAAGACTTAATTTTGACTACAAGTCACTAAATGTCGTTCATAACTATCAAGACCGACTAGTCAAATTCATTAAAGCTTCAACCCAGCATTCAACGTCATTTGGACAAGCTCTGACCGCTGAATTGCAGAAAAAGGTCATGAAATATTTTAATGATTTGTGTCAGCAAAGTGAGAAAATTTTGTCATCAAGGAATGCACAGGAAATTGATGAGAGTAAATTGAAAGGATTGACGCTGCTGTTGACTGAATTAATTGATCAAATTGACACTAATGAGTTAACACATAATTTGATATTAAAGAGTGCGGAATTGCTGCTGACTAAAATTTTCAACGGAATTGTTGAGGAAATAAATCATCAAAAGAGGCCACGACACTTGCCGCCGTCCATAAAGAAATTTGCTACAAATATGATTAAAATGTGTTTGAAGGTTGATCCATTCTTGTCGAAACTAGCTACTTATTCGTTCGATAATGAGGAATTAAAAGTATCTGAATCATGCAAAATCCATAAAGGAGAATACTTCCTGCAAACATTCAAGATTCCAATCTTTGAGGTAAATATTTCCGTTATTTCTTTTAGTTCAAAAATTTTTTGACCTTTTTTAAAAAATTTTTGACCTTTTTTAAAAAAATTTTTGACCGTTTTCTAATTTTCAAAATTATAAAAACCGTTATGATTTTTATTCACAGGTCTTTACAACAACGATTCAAGATACAGTTGAGCTGTTTGTAACACAATTGAGCAACACGACAGATGAAAATCGCTTAAGAATCTTCAACATCCTTGCAGAAATGAATGAATTTATTTATACGCACCACAATCAGAATGCCAAGCTGCTTGAAAGCAATTTTGATGTCATAACTCGATCATGGACAACAATCAGTGAAATTTATATGAAGATGAACAACAATTTGAACTGTGTGGACTTAACAATAATCAACTTAGTAACTCATATAGCCATGACATGTCCACATGATTTGATCATACTCGGTCAGAGGTTGCAAAACTTCAGGAAGTGGCTTTTGGATCTATTCCTTAATAAGTCATATTCACTGGAAGTAAAATCGAAAGGAATTTTCTTATTGCCATGCATCACAAACAGTGAAGATAAAAGCAACGAGGAACTGATGTCAAGCCTTAATGCAATTCAACAGAAACACATTCCATTAAGGAGCACAGAATTTGCTGAAGGAAGTTTAGAACGATCAAGTCTTGTGTCATTTTCCAAAGCAATTTATCAAGCTTTATTGACAAGCAAATCGCCAGTGATCTACAGGTTCTTACTCAACATTACAGTCGTCGATGAAAAATACATTTTAGAAGAAAAGCTTCAAAATGTTCAAATTCAGTTAATGAACAGCATGACTGATAAGGAACAGGAAATATTTTTGACACAAACTTTTGAAACTTTTATGAATGAAAATTTCGATGCTGAAATTCGATTGAGCATTATGAAGCGCTACATGCTGACTTTATTGAAAAACTCAAATGTAGACACAATTTTATCATTTATTAAACAGAAAATTTCACAAATTTTTAACTTAATTGACTCAAAATTGGACATTAATCCTGAAAGTGCATTTGTGAATCGATCAGCAGGCTATATGATAATTGAAGCATTTTCAGCTGGTGTGCCACGTGAAAAAATTGAAACTGCAACTTATTCATACAATGGAAATGTCAATAATGGATTAGCACTTATTAAGGAACTGATTATGAAGGCAAAGGATGTCAGACGTGATGTTGTGTTCATGGTTGATGATTCACAACTGCAGGAATTGTTCAGAAAGTTCCAATGCTATTGTTATCGAGCTCTTGCTACTTTAGTGGCTAATACAAAGGACTTGCCTGAAGTCTTTAATCTGTGCCTGTTTGTAGAGAATCCACGAACTGGTTCATACATTTGGAGGAAGCTGATTAACATTAGGGATGAAAATATTTATTCAAATTGGTCACAGGATTTTGATGAATTTCCAAAAGTTAAGCAATACATCGTCAGTATTAAGGATTTGGAAGTAAATGCAGTTGAAACTCCTCAAAATAAGTACATCAACACAATTTCAATTTTTGACAAGTCATTAAGTCAAACCTTAACCAAAACGGATCTGTCATATGCAGTCATTCTGTCTAATCGTGAAATCCTTGAAAAGGCAGAGAAAGAGCATCAAAAGACAATGCAAATTGGCTTAGAATCAATTCCAATTAATGAGCATGAAATTATGGGAACTTTAGTTGGTGTAATTAATCTTATGTACAGCAGGAAGTTGACAGTATTTGCGAATTTCGAACAAGCAGATAGGAAGAAGTACGAATGGGTATTGTCCATAGCAAATTCATTGAGGAATGCCGATCAGCATAAGAATGTTAAAATATTTTTATGTAAATTAATTGAAAATTGTCGAAATGTTTTCCGTCATTATGCTCAGTTCCTGTTGGGTCCTGTGCTGAGTGTCTTGACTGATGGAACTTTTGGCGATTCACTGAACTTTATCATTACTGATTTGGTCACTATGCTGCTGTCTTGGAGTAATGTCTATAAGCCAATTGACACTTTGGAAAAGGAAGATGCAGCCATGCTACTTAAATTTCTTATGAAAAATGCTTATCATGAACAAAATGAGATTTTTAAGCTAAATTTGGAACTAATAAAGAAATTGATTGAGACTTGGAATGAAATTTTCACAGGAAAACTTCCAACTCAGATTCTATTGGATATGCTTCAAAAGCCAAGCGCTGAGAATCAAAGCTCAAAATTGATTTGTGGCATTCAACTTAATGCTGTTGTGCTGGCTAACAATTTAATTTCATGGAATGATGCTGAGCAGTGTGGATTGTTTGTTAGGGAAATTCTATTGGCATTTAATAACACCAATCCGAAGATTTATCAAGCTGCATCTCAATTAATGGGATTATGTCTGCACATGATTACTAAAAATGATGAAAATGACACAAAGTCATTGGAATTAGTGAAGGAAAAATTGGAAAAGCTTCAAAATGATCGAACAAAATCGGAAGTATTCCTGCAACTACTTTATGGAATTCAAAAGGAATATCCAACAATATTAGACTCATTTATGCCACGAATTGCATCATCGATTCCATTAGCTATAAGGAAGACAAAATGCGTTTATATGGAAATGTTTTTGGCACGTCTTGAAGTCTTTAAGGATTCAATTTACAAAGAAATTGCGGCAATTAATATTCGGTACCTATTGAAGCAAAAAGAGTATCTGTTACTTGCTCTGCACATTATTAACAAAGGAATTGAGTTCCTTAATGCTGAAGAATTTATGAAATTTTTTGATGATCTTAATTATCTTACAACGTCCACAAATGATGACGTTAAGAATATTTTGTATGAAATTATGATTTATTCAGTTGAAAAGTACGGAACTGACTCAAATTTTGATAAGAACAAACCGATGAAGATCATACTTAAAGGTTTTTATGATACAGATGAACAAATTCAAAGACGCGTGATGAAATTCTTCAATGAGAACAGTGGACTGTCAAAGTCGTTTAAGGATCGATTTCAGGTGAGGCTTAGTTGTGGTTTATTTTTCAAAATGAAAATTTATTTAAAAAATAACGATTTTTCAAAATTTAGAAAATAACAGTCAAAAAATATTTGAAAAATAACGACTAAATATTTTTTGAAAAACTGACAGCATTGAAAATTCAAAATTTGAATTATGAAAATCCGTTAAAAGCTAAATATTTATTCCTTCCAATTTATTCTCTACAGGAACTTCTATCAATCTACTACGATCCACATCTAGAGAAGAATTTCCTCCATTATGCAACCATAATGCTTCTTGAAATTCCAATTCATCATCCAAGATCAAATCGTGCCTTACTCGACTATGATCCAAGAAACAACATCAACTTCTTTGAATATCCAATATCGACAAAAGTAAGCACACAACGATCACTTCCACCAATGTTTATTCAATCACAACAGAGACAACTTTTAGCAGGTGATGGATCACAATACAATCAATGGATTCGTGCTACTCAGTTGAATAGCAATGACCATCAAATTTTTGCACCAACACAAGATCCAAAAATGATGACTCAAGTCTCACAGAATTTTAATTTCAAACAGACACAAAATTCACTATTTGTCAGTTTAAAGCCACAGTTTTTGAGTCGGCGATCGCAGATATCGGCAAGCTTGAATGAAGTTGATGACTTGCAATCGGAAATACAAAGGAACAAGGAGAAGAAGTCATCGGATTCACTAGATTATTTAAGACAGAGAATTGTTAAGAAAACAGCCTCGGAAGCATCAAAGCAGTTCGCAATGAGGGCAATTGACAGACGTGATTTTGGAGAAATGAGCAGGAACCAAAGACTCAATAGATTGAAGCAAGGCAAGGAAGTCACACTGTATCGACGATATCGACTTGGAGATTTTCCTGACTTCTTTTTCAACTCATTGGCTGTACTGATGCCGTTGCAGGCTCTCGTCAAGAAAGATGACATTATTGCCCGGCATGTCTTCATTTCCATTTTCGAGTCAATTGTAAATACATTCGAAGAAACTCACGACGAGGAAGCAAAGGATGCATTTTATACATCAATTAATAAGTCTATTGTCTATGCCTTTGAGAACACGACAGAATCAAATCCATTGTTTCTAGGTACGCTGATAGAACTGGCAAACATGAGTGAGAAGTATTTGGATATATCCCCAAAAATTATTGGAAATTCATTGTCAATAACAGGAATTTTGTTCCTTGAGTCACAGCTAATGCGAATGAATGAGAATAAAAAGGATATTGTGACTGATATCCAGCAGATGCCAGCAAAGCGAATAAAAATGGACGAAGATGAGATTCAAGTGATGCATTGGATGAAGTTGATTGATTTATACTACAAAATTAATGAATATGAAGTTGTGAATGGAATATTCACAGAAAAATTGAAGCTTACATCCGCTGTAAAGATTGATCTACTTAGAGCTATTGACTTTGAACTCAGCAGTCAATACCGAGAAGCCTTTGATATTTATCGAAATTTAATATCACAATATGCACATAGAAATCAAAGTGAGAAGGATTTCTACTATAATTCATACTTTAATTGCTTGGCACATCTTAGTGATTGGGAACAAATGACAGACAGTGTCCAAATGCAGCTTGAGAGTTATGAGGAAATTTGGAATGGAACGTCATTCAATCAAGACATTTTATTGCCAATGCTGTTGAAAGGAGAACTTTGTAAGATTCTTAATGGTGATGTCAATGATGGATTCCTTAGTGTCATTGAGGAGTGGCTTGATAATGACAAAAGAAGTGAATTTTTGCATAGGAAATTCCCGGAAGAAATTGGAATGCTTAATGTTGCTGATGAAAATTATGCAGCATGTTGCGTTGACATGGATAAAGTTTTGCAGTCATTTAGTGATGAATGGAGCACATTGGAGATTCTTGAGGAGAAATCAAAGCTGCTTAAATCCTGCCGAAATATTGCAGAAATTACAAATTTTGTGTCCATCATGACATTGTCAAATAATTCATACATTGAGCACCGTACAGATATTCTGTTCAAGTCATGGCGCACATCTACTCCAAAATCAACAGATTCACTGATTTTATGGAATGACTTGATCACGTATCGTAAATTGTTCCTAGCACTATTGACATCAAAACATGAAATTGACGATGAAACACGAAAAATGTCGGAAGCATCGATAATTGATGCTAAACGAAATGTCTTAAATGTTGCATTTGAACAAAAGAATCTCGATGCTGCAAAGTATCTTGTATCAAGCCTTAAAAATGAGTTGGCAAATTCATCAAATGAAAATAAATTAAAATTTAATTTGGCAATTGGAAAATATACGAAAATGAATGCTGAGCAGAAGTTCGCAATGGATAATATTCAATTCATGAAGAAGCTCGGAAGTGCTTGGGAGAAATTAAAGACAGGAGTTCTGACTCAAGATTGTGTCAAAGACAGTCCAGAGCTTGAAATTGAGACATTAATCTGTACCAGTGAAATTTCATGGAAAGTCTTCAAATTGTATGAAAAAGTTGATGAAGATGCACTAACTGATGACATTACGGATGGATTTAAGTCCATTTTGGATGCTATTGATGACGAATGTAATATTATGGCAGAGCTGTTGCGATATGGAGAAGGTGCCCTTAAATCTGCTAGAAATTTAGCTCAAAAATGGGTCGATGATGATTATAGCCCTGAAAAGGAACTGATGGTCGGGAAAGCTTATTTCAAACTTGGTCAGTTCTATCGAAATGTCTTTGTTGAAGAGATAAATACGGTGAGTTTAATTTAACGGTTTTGTAGTTTTTGAATTTCTAACGGTTTTGTAAAATTTGAATTTCTAACGGCTTTTTGTAAATTTTGAATATTTAACGGTTTTATTCTTTACAGTCACAAGAGCTTCAAATACAAATGATCAAGTCGATATTTAGAGCAATTTCCAATGGCGCTGAAGACGCAAGTGTTTACCTTCCATACATTCTACAACTTCCAGCTTTGAAGAGCAACAAAATAACAAAAGACTTCAATGAACAACTAAATATGGTGCCTGAATGGATGTTCCTCGCGTATATCTCTCAAATCCTTTCCAGTTTTGATTTCGAGAATGATTGCTATTTGGATAATTTGATGATGAAATTGGCTAAGAAATATCCAAATGCTCTTTACTTCCCATTTAATTTATCAAGAGATAATTTTAATTATATTAATGATAATCAAGTCATGGAAAAGTCATTAGTTAAGGAGATCGGTCAAATATTGTCAAATCCAACAATTGATAAGTTCACATCAGCCTTGCAGTGCCTTGTTGTTCCTGAAAAATTCATCGATATTCATTTTAACAATTTTTATCATGAATTTACCACAATTGAGTCAGATGAAAAATTCCAGGAAGCTGTGCAGAAATTGTATGATAATGTTTTCGTCCACAATCATAAAATGAGAGGTTCTGAATTTGCTAAAATAACAGATTATAAGGATAGAATTTTAGCATTGAAAAAGTTCAATTTCGACCGTGAGAGTACAGTAATTAAGTCCAACCTTATCAACTTGTATAAGCACATTCAAAAGGACTTGGAAAAGCAATTTACGTCCATAGAATTAAGAAAACTCTGCAATTGGCTTGCTGAATATAAATGGAGTGGCGAGGCTGATTTTATAGAAATTCCAGGTCAATATTCAGGACATGTAAAGCCATTCATAGAAAGTCATGTAAAAATTGTACGATTTGAGCAGCATGTGAAAATTTTCCATTCCAAGCAGCTTCCAGTTGAGATGAAAATTTACGGAAGTGATGGAAAGTCTTATGACTTTATTATTAAGTATGGTGAGGATTTGCGACAAGATCAACGAATTCAGCAGGCACTAAAGCTTATGTCGGAAAAATTATCACATGACAAAAATTGCAAGCAGAATCAACTTAGGATTGACACATATGAAGTCATTCCAATAAATTCAATGTGCGGAATTCTCCAAATTGTCAATAATGCAACAACAATTTCTGACTTTATGATGCAAATCAGCAATCAATTTATGGTACAGAAATTTAGTGATTTTATCGATAAAATTCGAACACAATATCGTGACTTCCTGAAAGGTGACCAACCATTTCAAGGATGGACGAAAACTTATGAATATGCCATGCTTAATATTGACCGAGATGAGATAGTTAAGAAGTTTATAGCCTGTGAACAAATGATTCCTGATGAGATTCTCCGACGATCATTACAAAATGTCTCCGTCACACTTGAAGCTTATTATATCCTGCGTAAGAACTTCATTACAAGCTTAGCGGCAATGAGCATTGGACATTGGCTTCTTGGAATTGGTGATCGACATTTAAGTAACATTTTGATTGACATGAAGAGTGGACGATTAATTGGGATTGATTTTGGTGTTGCATTTGGAACTGCTGCTGCATTGGGTAAGCTTAAAATTCTTAAATCATAAAATCTAATTTTTAATCTCTGGATTTATTTTTAAATCCAAGGATTAAGGGTTAATAGTTTAATTAATTCTAACAATCTTCATTCTATCCCTACAGATGTACCTGAACTCGTTCCATTCCGTCTAACATCTCACTTCATAAAAGTACTAGAACCAATGAGCATCAATGGACTAATTAAGAAGAACATGATGCATGCCTTGAATTGTTTCCGCAACAACAAAGAAGCCATTCAAATTTTCCTTGAAGTTTTCGTAAAGGAACCAACATTAGACTGGCTGTTAAGTTCAAAATTAAAAAGTGTCGGTAATGCTGAAGGAAGCACTGCTAAAATTTGGAATCCTGAAAAGCGCATCGATATAGTCAAGAGAAAATTAGATGGAGCAAATCCAACCAAGATTTTGATTGAGGAATTAAGTGCCGGAAACATAAAATCTAAGGATGCACTTTTTCAAGCTTATAAAGCAATGATTAATGGAAGTGATGATTCGCTGAGAAAGAAATTTGAAAATGGACCAAGTGGAGAAATGTTAACAGTCGAAGATCAAATTACATGCTTAACTGAATTGGCTACAGATAAAGCAATTCTAGGAACAACTTATATCGGATGGGATCCGTGGTTTTAAGTTTAGGATTATTTTTTATGTTGAATATGTTTTGTATTAATAAAGTTATGTTTATTTAAATGAGTAGATGATATGTGGATAAGGAGGCTTATGCCTTGGAATATCAAATTTATAGCCAGACACTGACGACCAATTGCAAGAAGAAGGCATGAACTGGTACTAGAAATGTATAACCAATGCAATAATTTGGCCAAGATCTGGAAGTGCTCAGACAAATGCAAAAAATGTTATCATCCCAAAGGCAATGACTGTAATGGTAAATTTGGGTACGGAAGCATTTTCACAAATTAGCTGATGCTGCGTTAAAGTGTGCTATTCAACATCCTGCCTTATTGCTAATAATTATCTGAAAACCAGATAACGGTCGATAACAATTCTAAGCTTCAAATTGAACAACCCCAAGCAAACTTCCGAGAAATTTGTTCCATCTAATAACTGCTTTAAATGCCATTACAAATATGTGCCTTCCAAGAAAATTTTCAATAATGGAACCCCGAAATCCATAATGGAAAATTACAAATAAAATCGCTCACATTGAGATCAACGACTCATCAAGTACATTTACCTCTAAAAAGTGATGTGTAAGTTACGCAAATAAATTTTAACTTCTTCCGTCGTTCTCATTTTCATCCCCTATCGTTCGTGCCTCTTTTATATTACTCGAGGATGTTGATAAAGTATTTTACTTAACGATTATTTGCTATCATCACCAGATGGTCCTTTAGAATTTTTCCTCTATTTTTTGAGAATCGTGACTTTTGGTGCTGAGCTGCTTAAGTATTTTTTTTCGAAATTTATTGTGAATTGGCTCCAAAAAAAATCATTGTCACATCTTGCTGCATGTCCTAATGACGTTATGTCGACACGCTAATCCTACAGATCCGACCCTCAAGTACTCTTATCGGAATTGCATAATTTCCTTCTTTTTCGGGGACATGAAGAGCATTTGAGGGTGAATATTTTATTGATTTACGAATGATGTTCAATCGCTGTAAGGAATCGGAATCTTCTTACATAAGTCAATTCTATTTGAAATTCGACTTCTTTACATCCTTACAGGAATTATATAAAGCCATTAATATGATTGGATTTATATTCATCAAATTTTCAATTATTTTTATGAATGTTATACAATGATTATGGATGGACAACAATGTTGTTGTAATTATGATTAGGTTTGTGTATGGATTACTTCACTTTTATTATGAATAGAAAATTAATATTTTTTGTCCAATTCTGTTTACGTTGGATGTTTTATGTAATTAAGGAATTGGAAAAGGTTGTTGCTGAGACGTAGCTGTTTAGTTTGTGAATGAAAATCTACTCTTTTGTGAATTTTGTGGATGATTTTTATGTGGAAAATAGCGTAGGCAGTACTCGTCTGTAAAAGTGGTGTAGATTGTAGACTATAAACGACTGTTTGTTGTGACGTTCATTTGAGATTTGAATAATATTTATTGTACATAGTTGAAACCCCCTTTTAATACAAAAACACATCTGTTTTTAAACTCCAAAGAATAAACATCATTGTGAATAAATAAGATATGAATCTTTAGATATAAAAACCTTAGCTACATATTCAGATTATTGAGATCCTGAGCTGCACAAGAGCGTTTCCATAAGAAATTCTTAATTTTAACATTTACACTCAACTTCAATTACAAAACTGTTGATAGAGACATAATTTTACTTGATATTAGAAATTTAAGTCTCAGTTATCGAGGCAGTAAGCTTAAACCGACATCAAAAAGTGACCATAAATCACAATTGTTATGCATTGAAAAAGTAGTAAATAATTAAGTATGTTAATACATCTCATGATCATCCTCTTTGCCTAGCAAACAAAGCAGGCTTCTAGCTTAAATTTAAAGTCTAATTTAAAGCTTAAAATTCTATTAAATTAAATCCAAAATTTTCTATATTCAACATCCACAACCCAAAACTTCTCATACCATCAAAAATGATGATTGAATAAGTAAATCAACAAAGAAGTGAACAATCCTTCCAAGAAGACTCATAAATGATTACGTCTTCAAATATTCACGATTTGTTAGAGCATAAAATGCATGACATAATCAAAATTTTCCTCTCAAACAAAAGATATTTACCGTTAAATAAAACAGATTAAATTTTAACAATATAACGTGAATGGAGACGTGTATATGCTTGAAATGACATTTCAAATAAATCATTTAATATGCAGGAACAGCAAATTGCTTATGCTAATTTAGAGTATAACATCGAGTATAGAACAAGTTAATAATTAAGACTTAAATCCTTAATTATGTGAAAATAATGTTGATCAAGTTTTACAATTAATTTTATTTTTGATATATGTTGGAAGTTTTCGATGTAAATAAAATGAAACTTTTTCATGAAGCTTTAAATTTCAGCTTGAGTGAAAGCATCAAAAAAGTTTTCTAATTAATAGCAAATAATTTATTTTTGTTTGTTGTTATTTGATGGAAACAGATTAAAAAGTTTACATTTTTGTGCGTCAATTACTGTAGAAAATATTCTATTTTAAGTCAATCGCTTCTTGTT
This sequence comes from Chironomus tepperi, assembly GCF_022539635.2. Lineage (NCBI taxonomy): Eukaryota > Metazoa > Arthropoda > Insecta > Diptera > Chironomidae > Chironomus > Chironomus tepperi. Next base: position 1,119,565 of record NW_027226594.1, on the reverse strand, counting down.
GTCAGTTGGATTTATCAATGCTGTAATGAATTGCTCTGTATGTTCATTTATATTCTAGACTATAGAGTACAATGTTATCAACCCTTAGCTCTATTATTTAACTAGCACTCAATTCTTCATAACTACGTGAGACATTGTTAAGACTTGATGGATGTTCATCGTCAATTATCATCTTCTGTCTCACATCATAAGCAACAAGTTAAATTTAACTGCGACCAAGCACTCGATTACTGCTTCTCATATTCACATCGGTGGATAAGTCTCACCCGACCGACACAAATGAAGTAGACCACCACAGAGCTTTAAAAGCTGAGCTTGACCTCTTTTATTGACACCAAATGGAAGCCACTTCTGTTTGACGTCCATATACTAATTTACTTACTTACTTACCTGGCCGTACAGATCAGCACTGATCCATGGCCTCCCTCAGATGTCTGATAAATACTGTCTCTATCGACAGCTTCCTTCCAGGAGTTCTTTGGTCTATCTCGAGCATCCATATGACTCCCAAAAATAGGTGCTTACATTTAGTGTTAATAAAAGAGGCTTAGCTGAGCTTTAAATGCTCGGTGGCAGAGTCTTCTTCATTTATGTCGCTAGGGCCTGAACCATAAAATCCCAAAATTGAATTCCGGTGTGAATATTCCCCACAAAGCATGATCAACTTCATTACTAGTTATTGTCTTTCTTCTTTCCATTTGTCGTTCTCCTCATCTCACTCAAGCTGTTTATTATAGTTTCACTTCTAATTTACATCAAATGAGATTTTTCTTGAATGCCATTAAAGACTCCAGACTAGACATTAAACCGACAGTTGTTTATCCGAGTGAGAATTTCTTCATTACCATTTTCAAGTATATTAAAGATAATATTGCATTATTATCAAGCCACTATATACTATTTACTTGTACCCATATATTGAGGATGAGCAGCACTATAAGAAATATATTTTTCGACAGCATTGAAGATTATACTGTTATGTAGAAATTGAAAGGGATTCTCAAGAGTTTATTTCTTATTCTTTTATTCATATATGCAGAAAAAATTGGAAGAAGATGCTCATCTTCGTTTTTAATAATATTTCCACTCAATTTATGAAAATGCATCTTATATATGCATGTGAGCAATAATAAAAGAATAAAAAAGAAGTTTTGGAAAATTGTTGGATGTTGCTAGGGTGAACGCAGTTTTTAAGATATAGATTCATAATAAGAGATAGTCAAAGTTGATCAAATATGTAATATTGCCTTGATAGCTCACTTAGCAAGGTGTGGGTCAAGAATATTGATACTGAACCCTGTTGATGACTCGAGTTCGAATCTCATCCATCATCTTAACGATTTTTCGGAAGTTGCTTTAGTTTCTTTAGTGAACAGTTTACTGAGTAAAATAAGAATGCGACATAACTTGAAGTCGGCTTGAACTGTGTATGGAATTAAATTAACTTGAGTAGATTTTTTTCATAGTAAATCTATTTAATAGACTTCAACTTTCTAGCTTGAGCTTCCACTTTTTGTACGCCGCGTGATTTCCATATTTGTAGCTTTATGCCAACACTCGATGTGATGGTTGATAAATCGGCCTCTGATGAGAATCGAACTCACTTCCTCAGAAAAGAAAGAGGACTACAGATTTCGGTCAGAGATCTTATTCTCAGTCATAAAAGATTCGTCTGCATATGATTCGATACCTTAGATTCCACTTTACTCTAGCAAGCTCTGATATTACATATTGTGTATTCCTGTGTATACACTAATTCCAAAAAGTTTAGAATTGTCTAAATTTTGAAATGATAAACAATTTTTGCAACAGCTGCCTTATAGAGTGGACTGAGCTTCCATTCCATCAAACTGAACAAATATTTATCCACAGAATATCCCAAAAAGTTGTACACAAAAATGATAAAAAAACACAATCTGGATGGTTTCATATCTATTCTCATCCATATATGTATATTGCACTTATATGATAATGATGATTGAAAATTCAAGATTGGAACATGGAATGAAATTCATACATGCACATATGTACATATGTACGTACATAATATGCAATGCAAAAATGTTTGTTATCGATGAAAATCAGAAATTGTACATTTAATATTTTATATGATTGCATTATCATGATTCTATTGGGTCAAATAAGGGAAATTGGATTGAATGTTATAATAATAGCTGAAGAAAATAAAATAAAAAATAGCATATGGAATGGATGAAAAGGAAAGCATTTTCGCTCAATAAAAATATTGGAATTGGATTTTGCTTGTAAGTATCATCATTGGACTTATTCATCTAGATATGATTCTTATATTCTTTATTTTTTTCGTCATGTCTAAGAACGTATGGGAAGGAGCTATTATGTGCATTTATGTGTATGTATGAATATGAAAGTCACATAAAAAATGTGAATAATTTTATTTCCAAAGCATTGATAATACTCAAGGATTATTCACTACCAATATAATTCTGGTGATCTCGTATGCCTTCGTAAAATGTATTAATGCTATTTTGTATAAACAAGCCATAAAATGGATTTTATGATGTTGCAGGGATGGTAATTTAGGAGATTGTAATGAAACTATAAAGAAATATATTTTATTAAGCAAATGGATGTGAGGAGTTGAATGAGATCTGCAACAATTTTCTGAAGGGTCGTTCATATACATACATATGACTTCTTATAGTATTCATGAATAGTTATAGGATATGCAAACTAGGTAAAATTGTTAACTCTTGTTACTCAATCAGAGTCATCCACTATCTCTCAATTCTCACTTGTCTCAATTAAGTTTTGAGTTTTTAAAAGAATCACGAAAGTCATTCGCTAACGACGTTGGTCAAATGGTGATCCAGTTGCCCTAACAGGCAAAGAGCATGCTTTCATATTACTTTCTTCGCTGGCCGTAGAAAGACCATGGCCTACGGTTCCTGAAGCTGGCTCTATCGCTCTAAAAGCGGTATCTTTGCCTGTTTTGGTTGATTGACCGTCAAATCAAGTATTGCTACAAGGAGCTGGTCAGGAAGACATTAATAGGGAAGTACTCAAGCGAAAGTATGGCTGGATGGATCACAACCTGAGTGAACAGAAATACGTTGTAACTAGTTGATGGCAAGATAATGTCTAGTTTTAAGATTATTTTTGTCTACTCGGGAATATTCATTGGAAACAAAGCACTAGAGAAAGTGTCGTGAGTGGGATGGAAACACAAGCTTTTTTTCCCGCGCTTTGTTGGAATCTACAAGGAAAAGGTGTACTGGAGCTCCAAAAGCAACATAGCGTAAAACAGTAATGCGAGAATGTCAATTAGATGTAGAAACAGTGAATTAACACAAACTTTATGATGTAGCCAGCAATAGGGTCAGATAGAATAACCTAGGCTCTAAGTCGGAGCATGATTCCAGTGTAGCATAGGCAGTATAAGGTGTATGTAAATAGGGTATTCAAGCACATGTCCATTTCATGCAGTTTTTCTTCTTCTCCTTATGCTCTACCAGTAAGTAAGTATGCAAGTACACATATAAAGCCATCCAACTCTGCAATAGCCACATATATGGTAGTTATAGTAAATAAACCTTAAAAAAATTTATGTGACTATAATAATTACATAAGGCAGAACGGAGTATAATATTCATGACTGTTTGTGAAATATATTCAATAGATTTATCAGATTTATGTAACTTTTATACTTTTTTTTTGTTACTATTCATATATTTTTACTATTTTAATTACATTTTTGCTATCCAATTATAAGAATAAATGAGATAAAGATCTTCCTCCTTTATGCAAAGAATGGAAACGAGATGGCAGCAAAAGGAAAAATAAAGGAAAAAGTTTTATTTCATCATAAAGAGACACGAGTCAAAGGAGAAGAAAATTTTGTTTTGATAAGATAAGCGTACACGAAAAAAAAAGAAACTTTATCCTCTTCTCTATTTTCTGATGCCTTTGATAAATTAGTTTCTGCCTCCATGCCTCTCATTCTACTACCATCCGTCCTCTTCCATTTTTTGACTAAATCAACATCTAAAGGAATATGGATGAGGTGATGAGAGAAAGTCTTGTAGTTGAATTGAAAGAAAACATAGTTGATGAGATGGGGGGCGCATTTTAGTTTATCGGCCACATGTCTAATCTTGATGATGTTTTGGGGATTTAGGAAGTTTACCAAATTTTCAGTTTTAGACTTGAATTCATAGTGAAATGGCTTTATAGAGCTGCAGATTCTTTATGATTTATTAGACGTTTTATAGTGTCTTTTGCAAGTATTTTTGATGTCTGAAGCTGCGTGCATCTGGAAATGCATGGTGAAGCTTGTTTCATGTCGACTTGTTGTCGGTTTTTAGCTAAATAAAACTGATTTGACGAAAAGTAGGATGAGGTGGATTTAATTTAACGATAATGTTAAATCAGCTGTTATGGTTGCTATCAGGCAGGCTATGACGTCATGGTGGTGACATGGTTGACATCATGGCGACGACGTATTAGCGACTGGATTGTACTCTATGGAATTCTTAAGTGGCATGTTGCTTCAAATCTGATTTTTCGATGATGCAATGAGTCAAAAACAGCCGTCAATAGAGCCATCAACGTGTTGACGTAGCAATGCTTAAGTGACTGGATTGTGCTGCTCATTATGCTCACATCGATCTATTACTTGATATTATTAACATGTGCAATTTGTTGTGGTACGCCGAAAATGACATTGCGTGACTGAATTTGACATCATTTAGTAAAATAAGCTTGGAACCGCAAATCATTCAAATCTTCATCCTTCTAAACCATTAAACCGAGCAAAACATTAGAAAAAAACACTATTTTTCCGTTCAAAGATGCAAAATAGAGCCAGAGTTCATTTGGTGTCGATTCCTGTATTGAATGTGTAGAAAAGGTCGCTAAAGTCCTTAACATTCCGAACTGACAGAAGTTCTTTAATGATAGAACCGGCTTTAGACGTTTTCTCTGCGCGACAATGGGCCCATAACAGCCGAGGAAGTAAGAAAGGATAAAAGCAACCAGAAACAACCACTGAAGTAGTCGTCCTAGAGCATTTTTTATTTGCGTCGTTCTGATAAGGATGTCCATTTATATTCTAATTAACAATACTTAATAGAAGCCATATCAAAAAATCATTGAAAATTAATCATCAACCACTGTTCCTTCTGTACAGTAACCATATTCTCCCTATTTAATCCACAAAAAAGCATGTCATTTTCTAGCCCCACAACAATCTCCATATTAAAGCAATCAAAAATAAAAAAAAATCACCCAAAAATATTTTTGATGATATGCAAATTACCCCTCAGCAGCCCACCAAAAGTACTTAACAACTCCCCTTTTCATTATGAAAATTTCTACTAAATAAAAAAAAAACTTCGTCCTTTCGTCTCGTTTTTATACAACATTAAAAAAGGTGTTAATTAATGTCATTTTGTAAGTCAGTCATCAAAAAATTATGTTAATAATCCTCATCTTATCATTATTAATGTTCTTCTACTCCCTCAAATTTTTCATCATCATAATCATCGTCTTATCATCATAGCTAAGGATTTCTGTGTTAAGAACTGCGGAGATCCATTAGAATGACACAAAAAGAAAAGAGAAAATCTATGTTTTTTGCTCTTTAGACTTGTAGCTTGTATGTATGTGGATGTATAGTAGTTTGTTAAGATGGTTGAGAGTGCTGGTTGTGAGACTGAAAATGGGGGTTAAGCTTAGTTTTGGCTGGGAGCTCCCGGGAGTCTGATGCCTGAAATGCTACTAATCAGTTAATCGATCTAGAATTCGATTCAAACACGGTACAATCCTAGCAGAGCTCGAAGTCGAATCGGACTTGATATGGAAAAGTGGACTCGAGTTGATATTAAATTCAGTCGACTTCGAGCTCTGCATACTAGAGTCTCATCAACATAGTACAGAATTTTTTGACCAATCGACTGTATTGTGTTGTTCGGAACAGTGATAGCCAATCTTATATTTATACCGCCTCTCCTTGGTGGCTAAAACTCCTCATGGCGTACAATTCGAATGTGTACGGCATAACATTATGTAGAGCAGTAATGCGGGAATGTCAATTATATGTCAAAACAGAGAATTTGTCTTGTACAGGGTGAAATGACCAATATTAAACCTGACTCTATTCTATTATGGAAAGGATTTTATAATAATCTAGGCTCCAAGTCGGAGCATGGTTCCAGTAAAATAAAAACCTTTAGCTATTTAGATCTTTAAGATCCAGAGCTGCGCTAAGGCGATTCGCGGCTAATGATGTAGAGGGAGGCTGTGAGCCGCGTTTCCACTACATACGATTCGAAAAAGGACATGTGAAAATTTTCCCATGCCCTGCCTCGAACCAATGATCACTAGATCGGTGTTGCAATAATTATGTACCGAAGGACTAAACCAGTACTCAGGTTGCCAACTTTATTTAACCCCCCTGATTTGCTATCAAAAGCCAAAACCCAAATCCACATTCAAAGATTATGCGTTCAAAAGAGCCAAACCTTCAACTATTAATTTCATTTAATGAAATGAAAAACAAGCTGATTTCAAAAATCTGATGCTTCAAAGGAGCTAAAGGAGAATGTGAAAAGGAAAGAAAAGTTTTCTTCTTTTTTCTGTATTTAAACAGATCTAGGAGCACAAAAAAAAAGACGGCACAGAAATGCTTCATTGAAAATGTAAAGTGGAAAAGAGCTTCAAGAAATGATGACGATAAAATGTATGTTTCATCTTGTCTTCAAAAAAATAAAAAAAAGAAGGAACAAGAAATAAGAAAAGGAAGAAAAAAAAAAGAAATATTTATAAGGAAGGAGTTCAATTACATTATAAAGTTTTTAAGTGCAAAAAAAAGAGAGAGAGAAAGATGTGTATGTATAATTTCCTTAAGCTACATAAAGTAGCAACATCAACGGAAAAAGCATTGAGATGTGCTCATGAAGATTTTTTTTTCCCTTCTTTTTTCCTGAATTTATACGTGCAGTGCTTATCAAATATCGTGGAAGCGGTTGAAAATGTACAATATTTTTTTTCCACTCCTCAATGCTGAGATGAATGCATATTTCATATTATTCACATTGCGGTAGCTTTATGAGTTGAGTGGAAACGAAGAGAAGAAAAAAATGTTGAAGGTCCTCATGTTGTTAATCGAGGGACTTGAGCGCATTTTTGAGCTACATCGATCAGAATTTGATTAACACAATTAAATTCAAATAGACAATCATTTGCTGAAGAGTTCAAAATTGTATGAAAAATAACGGTTGATTTTTTTTTTTTTTTTGAAAATTAACGGTCAAAAAAAATTCAAAATTTCAAGAAGCTAAAAACACGTGAATTTTTTTGTATGGAAAACTAGATAATCATTAATTTAGGCATTTATCAATAGTTTTAAGCTACAGCCGTTAATAGAAATGAGTGATACAAGCCTAATTGAGCATTTTTAGCCTAATTGAGCATGCTTTCTTAAGTATACTTAATATCCTAGAAGGATTCGAAGGATAGAGCTGTTTTTACACATTCCCAAAGCGGGGCAATGGGTGCTCGTGTGACCCAGCCAAGGAAGTAAGTAAGCATGCTCAATTCTGTGGACATACTCATAAGCATGCTCCTTGCCTGTTCGGGTAGACCAAGCGAAAAACCAGTAACTCAATAGTACTGAGCTATTGCTTCAAATCCGAGCTCTTAACGATGTTTGGTTGCTGAATAGCTTAATTTGTCAGTAATAGCCATTGAAGCAAGTGCCGATCAAAGAAAGTTTTAGAGGCATTTTTATGTTGCGTCAAAAAAAGAAAATTCTTTGCTGCTTTTTATGAAGAAGGAAAAATATTTTTTCTGAGCTTCTTTTCGCTCTTTTAGTCTGTCTGAAATGTACGTTTTCATATGTCAGTTAATGCATTAAATTTCATATTTTTTTTCTTCCACATCCTTTTTTTGTGCTAACCATTTAATAGATATATGAAATATAAAAAAAAAATGTTGCAAATTTTAATGCTTCGTTAAAGGATTTCCGAGTAGAAATTCCTTTTTCCTTCTAACAACATAACATATAATGTAATAAGGTATGTTACTTCATTTTAAGTTGCAGCAATCATATGTGATGTTTATGACGTTAGTCAAAGGAAAAAAAGTGGAAAAAAATAAATGCATTTAATAATGTTATTCGGGTTGCATACAAACGCCTAAGTGATTCATAAACATATGGAAGTAAAGTTAAATTATCAAAAAACGTGAGAGAAATTGGGAATTTATTTTTTGGAGGTAAAATGATGCAAAGCTTAAGGGGCAATGGGTGCTCGTGTGTACATTATTGTGCCAGAACCAAGGTGTAAGTAAAATAAGCCATGCTGGTTTTTCAATAAATCTGTTGACAAGCTCATGTCAATATCGAATCATGCTCCTATGTACATGTATAATGGGTAGACCAAGCGAAAAACCATCGCATAACTTGTCAATTGGTACTTTTGCATCTGCTATTCTTTTGACAAATCCGAGCCCTATAACGAAATTTTGGTTGCTGAGATCTCACGCCTCAACCAGCCAGTCAGTCAATCAGTCAGCCTGCCAGACAGCCAATCAGATAGCCACCCACCCAGCCAGCAAATTAGTCAGTCAGTCAGCCAGCCAGCTGATCAAACTGAAGTTATCAGGGACATTTTTCTCAAAAATGCGTCAAAAAAAAGAAAATTCTTTGCTGCTTTTTATGAAGAAGGAAAAATATTTTTTCTGAGCTTCTTTTCGCTCTTTTAGTCTGTCTGAAATGTACGTTTGAAATTCCTTCCTAAGTAGCACAATGTAGATGCAGTTCTCCGCATGCATTAAATTTCATATTTTTTTTCTTCACACTGATTTTGGTCATTTTTTATGACGAAAAAATAAAAATCCATCGTGGTGTTAATAATATATGCCAAATTATAAATTAAAATCACATAGGTATTTGCAAATTTTCATGCTTCGTTAATAGGATTTGAGTAGAAATTTTACTCAATTAATCCTCATCGCAACCAACTCAATGGTAACATATACACATCTGAATAAGGTATGTTACAATCCCCAATATCCCCTCGAACAACATATTTAATGTTGGCACAGCAATCATATGTGAAATGTTTATGACGTTAGTCACAATTTAAAAAACATTTCAAAAAGGAACAAAAATAAATGTTCCTTTATTTAATTCAATTATTAATCTCCACCTTGCTGGGAAAATGACAAACGCACTATTTTTCAGTGATTCTTTAATAAGACATATGCCATTAGCATACAAGTTAACACATTACTCAACAAGCAATTCACAATGTGAAAATTACTAAGCAAGCTCCTGGTTTCCCGGTATTAGTATTTAATGTTGAAAGTTTGCACGAAATTGCATGGTAATACGCTTAAGATACCTGCAGGGCATTGAATATTGCTTCTAAATATGAATATTGAATATTAAATCTGCCAATGCATCAGATTAGGAATTATGAAGGTGTTCTGATCTTTAGACAGATCCTGAACAGCGCTTTTTTTAAATTGTTAAGCGAGTGAGAATGACTGATAAGCCATTGCATCCAAATCTACCTCTAGTGGGCAGAATACCGAACTAGTCATTATCTTGGCTTTAACTAGCTTAAAGATAAATTTGTCCACGCGGGTACACTTACAGTTTACTATGGGATCTGAACTATTCATTTGACAATAGAGACCACAATCTAACCAAATTTAAGTCAATTATCGAACTCATGCTTAGAGTTGATGTCTAATACTCAAATCCCAAAAACCATTACCCCGGAAGGTACACGAGGTTGATGCACACGGGATGGTATACTTAAAAAAAGTACAAAATCCTACAAAGACTGACACGAGACTATTCTAAGGCCGGAATTCACTAAATCTGCTCTTCGACCAGAGTCACGACAGGCAAGTGTCCAATTTATTGCCAATCTTACACACACCACTTTACATACGGAAGCCTCTTCTACGTCACCGAGCCACTTTGACTCATTTTTTAAAACATCTTCACTTTTTAAATTAGTATTAGATAGATATACTCCATCACTTTAACCTAGATCACATGATTGTTCAGAGTTGTTGATCATGTATACATAAATATATTTGTCCGGACGGATTGATCACAGCTTATTTCGGTCATTTTTTATGACGAAAAAATACAAATCCCTGTATCGTGGTGTTAAGGCTTAAAATGCCACTGTAGTATTAAAATTAAAATCGCATAGGTATTTGTTTAATTTTCAACAATTAAACCTGTAATAAGCAATATGTATATAAAAACCTTTACAAAAAGAAAACTCAATTAATCCTCATCGCAACCAAGTCTCAATGGTAAAATATACACATCTGAATTATTTTTTAACAATCCCCAATATCCCCTCGAACAACATATTTAATGAAAAATAATAATTAACGGCACAGCTGAATATAAAAAAAATGTTAATTACCTCAATCACAATTTAATTAATCCTCATACATTTCAAAAAGGAACAAAAAAAAATGTTCCTTTATTTAATTCATTTTCATTATTAATCTCCACTTTCCTGGGAAAACTGAAAAATTTTTCACTATTTTTCAGTCATTACTTTAATTTAAGACTAGCCATTAGCATACAACCAAACACATTACTTAACAAGCAATTCACAATGTGAAAATTACTAAGCAAGCTCCTTATGGTTTCCCGGTATTAGTATTTAATGTTGAAAGTTTGCACGAAATTGCATGGTAATACCTGGTTATTATACCTGCTCGAATGAAATGCATTGAATATTTTTTACGAATATGAATATTGAATATTAAATCTGCCGAATGCATGCAGATTATGAATTAGAAGTGGAAGAGTCAGTGAAGTTGAAATACGATTGATGAATGATAATAACTCATCGTGAAAATATTTAATAATTTAGGATGTAAATCAGGGCGATGATTAGATAGTCGCATAGCCCTTGGGTGTCTACGGGTAAATGTTTGAAAACGAGTCCTTCTCCCTACTGTGCCATTTGCAGTTACTTCTGGATGGATTTATGACTTATGAGTGATGACGCCAGAAGTATATTCAAAGGGGGTTTAGGGATCAACTCCCCTCTTTCCCTAAATTTTGATGACCCAAGCAAGTTTCTTGAGTTTAGATTAAGATAGCTTAGTTTCCAACCTACAACATCACTTTCCAACTCGTTACCTAACTAAAACTCTGTCTTTTTGCTTATTCCGATAACCAAACAGATTCATTGACCATAATCACCCACAAAAATTTCCTGAAACTAGCGTAATCGCTGGCTACCGGTTGCTAATTCAGAGTTTTAAGTGAGAAACAATCGCTTTTGACCATTTTTTTCCATGAGTTGATAGGCTGCCCCTGTGAACTGAAACCATCACATGCAGCACAATGCAGCGAATCGCTGACGTCACAGTTTCTCCTGAGCAACTTCACTTCTTACCTTCAATATGACGAAATTGTGTGGACAAAGAGAGCAACTTGTTTACTGTGGCACACTATTGAGCCGTGTGTGTTAAAAAGTTGCCCACCACTGCCCTAGAGAATACGTTATGCTGTTCGGGCCTATTATATAATTGTTCTAATTATTAACTAGTTTAACTACTTCAATCTCCATTCAATCAATCTGACACTTTACTTCTCTACCTTCTCGCACCCTAGAGCTATATAACTTCTCAACAACCCCCCTTTTATAAAAAAAAAAAAATTAATAAATTCTCATGACATAAAAAAAGTAAATTCATTTAAATCATAAATACTCTATATTCAGCACAAATTTCCATAATGCTATGTACTTTAGTCGCATGCATTCGCAACTACTTGTCAATTAATGAAATGCAAATATTCGAAATAATAAAAAAGGAAGTATATTCCTCAAAGGAGAGGATGAACAAAAAAAAAAAAAGAACTAAAACGAGAGTCAAATCTATCGAGGAGGAAATAATCATGGTTAAAAAATAATGATATGTGAAAACGGAATGAAATGATGCAAAGCACTTAAGCATATGTGCATGCATGCTTATTTCATGAGTTTTTCCTTCTATCATCCCTCTTATCTATACCCAAAAAAAACAGAAAATCAACAACGAAAGATGAAAATCAAATGCATTTCATGTGGGATTCATGTGAAAATCGATTGGATGGTGGCTGTGGATTTTTTTCTGCAATAGATAAAATGTAGGTGAATGACAGATGTGGGGTTCTATGTGGGAGCTGTCGGGAATGTGATTTATGTGACTGCGGATTGATGTGGGGAAAAATTTAATTTGAAGGTTTTTCTGGGAAAATTTTTGTAGCGTGTGCTAGATATTTTTGGAAAATTGAAGATTGTAAGGAATTTTGACACATTTTAAGATTGGAAATATTTCCTGGAATCAATTTAATGAGTCAGAATTAAGGTGGTTATCTCAATTTAATTCTTTGTGGGTTAATACAGTGATGGGTAACTTGTTTTCCGCGGTACACGAAAGAGCCGCATAAATTCTTTGAAAATGACATGAACTAAATACCGTTTGTGGCATCAAACGAGGTTTATCACTAAGGTGTGCTACGTAAAATAAAAGGTTGTCCACCACTTGCTAAATTAAAGAACTAGCTCAGTGATTATCATAGTTCAACAACCTGCTGTCGATATCAGAGTTGGCAGGACTCCAATTGGGGGTGTCTTCAATGACATTCGTGGATTCTGGACTCCAAAGAAAGAGAACTCTATTGAATTCCGGATCCTATAAAGTCCTATCAACTCTTATCGATACTATACATAGCAATGCTTGTAATGTCTAGAATATTGGAAAAACCTATAAATCGACTCGGATTTTGTATGGAACAGTCGATTTGAGTTTACATAACTCAATATCATTCTCAAATTTAACTTTAATATTGAGTAAGAAAAATTTGGTTGCTGATTGCAGAGTTGTGAAATGGCCTGATTTTATCGGTTGGCCAAAAACGGTGGCAGATAAAATCAATGAACGATTGACCGATTCTATCGATCGTCGACATCGGCTATCACAACTCTGGCTGATTGTCAAAATACTGCTTGAAGTAATGATAAATTTGCATTTATACTTTGTTGCTCGGGTGGTATTTGGACCTCATTGGATTCATCAAGAAGAAAGGCATTCTATAGAGGCTATGAGATTGTACAACACATCATCGATTGCAGTGCCGATTTGCTTTAACCAGCAATTAACCATTCTATCTATTTTGTTACTCGGGAAATTATGTGTTTTTCTATCTTTTTCCTAGATATCCAAGAAATAATCCAATAAATCTTAACTAAACCTTTCAGCTTTCAATAAGAATTTATATAAAACTTTCATAATATTCATCAGAAGCTTTGAAGGAATATCTCGAAAAAAATCAAGCAATATCAGCAATATTCCTGAATGATTACAGTTCTCCGAAGGAACTCTTTCCTTCAAGGCATATTATTAAGCAGCAGTAAGCTTAATAAAGTGCAAAAGAAAACAAAAATTTCATAACTCTATTCCAGGAAGCTCACCAATCAATCCTTCCAAAAAAAAGTAAACTTCATCCATGAAACTCAATTCTGTTCCAACAAAAGGTACAAAATATCCAACGAGTTATCTGTCGGGCGGTCGAGAATGAAGAGATAGATAATCAATATTCAATTTTTCAACACACAATCGAATGCAGATGGTACAAATTTATAATGTTCATAGTATAAAATTGATAGGAAAGCGGATGCTATTGCCATATAAAATCATCACAATAGCATTGAATGTCCATGGAAATTCTGGCCCCAAAAAAAACATCCATTCACTCTCTTTTTTGCATGCATGCACCTGCATTTCTCCTATTTTTCAGGGGTAAAATGATTTATGTGATTATGGTGAATGAAATGAATGTTTGAAATGTCAGACAATCAGGTATGTACAGGGATTTTTTATTTATTTCGGGGGTAGAGTCATAGCTATGGATATCGTTTCTATCCATATTGATTTTGCTGCCATGAAAATTGTAATAAATCCAGTTCATGTTGTTTTATATGATTGAAATGCAAATGAAATAAAGTGCAAGTTTGCACATGGAAAAAACAGGAGAACCTGACGTCTGCATGCAACAAATTTTTCATGAAGCTGAAGAGAATGATACTACAACGTATGCATACATACTGACTACCATCACGTTTTCACCTGCAGTAGCATAATATACAATAACAATAATACAACAATAATAATAATAAATGCATCATGCTGAAATAAACTTTAATCAATCTAATGAACAAGTAGCTTGTTCATGTACATGGAGAATGAGTCGTGTTTTGGGGTGGGTTGACTGCTTCGAGTTGAGACAAACATTTTAAGAATAATTAAAGAATGAAATGAACGAGCTACTAAATTATGGACAAATACAAAAAAGCTATTTGCCATGGCAAGTCATGAGAATAAAAATAAGCAGCATAGAGTAAATTAAAAAATAAAGCAAGTTGGAAAGGATATTCTGTGAATTAATGCATCTGCTTGTTTTCATTTTAAACTTTATTCATCTATCCATCACGATTGTTGAAAAATGGATGAGAAATAGTGTAAGTAAAGGAAGGGAAGGTTAACATTGGTTGATGGATGAAGTGCATTTTAAGCTACACTCTGAATGAAAATTTTTGCGTTAATTATTAATGAGTATTTCAATCGATTATGCAGCAAAATTTTGCATCAAAGGGAATTTCATGAGGATTTGATGGATATTTTAATGGAAAATTTGTGTTTTCAATATTGAGTAATGGAATATTGAATGGGTTGACAGTAAATATTGCTGATAAAAAGATTTAAATTCAAATTTTGTAAAGGTTTATAATCAAACTATCATTGAAAATGAAGATTGTAATGAATTTTGCAATGTTGTTTCTTACAACGATCTAGTAATATTAATCAGGTATATAAGAATCCAGCAAGATGAGATGTTAAACAAAATAACAGTATGCTCTATACATAAACGTCCTTTTCAAGTCCTGCAGTAGCATACTTGGAGCCAAAAAAGAAAGGAGATTTTAGAAAGGACAGCTAAGTAGCCGCCATATGATGTTCAAGTGTTAACTGCTAAAACCACCATCTGGCTGCCATGAAAAACTTGTGCCGATCAGGTGAGCAATAAAAAATTGCATTCGATTTTTAATAAAGTTAACGAAGTTCCCATTAATAAACTCTTTGAGTCTGATTTTGTAGATGTCAAAATAACATGAGAATGGCTTAAAAACATTTGGAAAGAGGCTGATGATAGAGACAGCGTTGCATTTGGCATCGACAAAAGGCAAAAGGACATTCAGCGATAGAACCATCTTCAGATGCCAAATAAGAGAAGCCATGGATCTTTGTTGATCTATACGATCAGCATACTAGGTAAGTAACCGATGATTTCGACCCCTAGCTGCTTTCAAAATATTTAAAGTAAACGATCACTCGGGAGCATGCTATTTGCCTATTAGAGGACTAATATTGAGTTCTAAGACTCAAAAGAACGCCAGTCAAAGTAGTCACAAAATCCTCATTTCTCACAAAAGTTTGCAAAAATATGAAAAATAATTTATGTAAATTTCACTACAATATACATCAAGGTACACAATTCAAGTGATTTCCACGGTAAAAATTAATGTAGAAAGCTTTGGAGATTGTGGAAGTGTATAATGCACTTGTAATGAATTTTGACGAGTGAATTAAGCGACTGATTGTTTTTAAAAAGCTCAGAAAGTTTTCCAAAGAAAAATGAGAAATTTTCCACATTTTTAATTTTTCCTTGTCAAAAAAAATGAAATTTTCCACTACTTTTTTGTAATAAACAACCCCAACGGTAGGAAATTATGTGAGAGAATTCGTACATAAATTAAACATAAAATGTGCATAAATAATAAAGCATGGACATAACAACATAACAGTATGGAGGCAAAAGGCTTCAAACATCTGGCAAATTTCACAGTTGGGAAATTAACTTTAGAGGAAAAATTATGCTGCTTGCATTTTCTGCCCTTAATTAAAGAGCTCATAGCTTTACCTTCCATTTCTCCCCTTCGATATACACTTTTTTTTATATGTTTATATAAAAAAGGAACTCTTCCATCCTTAAACACTAAAGTGCTTTTTTCCGAGTGCAATTGGGGGTTTAATAATTTACAGAGGGAAACAATTTTATATTCCTCAATTTTCAATGTTGCTGGCTGCATATTATAGGGAAATGGAAGTGAGTGAAATGTTCATTCAATGTTAAAGCATTTCAATCTCTTTTTTTTTCTTTTCATTTCTTTTGCATATTCACTTCACTTCACTTCTGTTCTCTGCTCTCTGTGTGTGTCTATCCTCCCCATACTCACCACCGCCACCGTGGTATTTTATATTATTTTTTTTACTCCTTCCACTTCCTTTTCTTTCTTTTCATAAAAAAAACAAAAAATGAATACGAAAATAAAAGTTTCATAAAAAAAAGAGAATTCCGCAAATGTTGTTTCGATGTTATTCTAAGGGATTGATTCAGGAATAGCGTCAGTTTATGTTTTTCTTTTGTGTACGAATGGAAATTTCATTTCTTTTCTTCCTCGCGTTTATCCTCTTGTGATTATGGAGTGTAAACTTTTTTATATTCAATCTTCTTCTTTTCTTTCATAATATCAAGCATAAGACATACGTGAATGTAGTAACAAACAACAAATTTACACATTAGCACCCACAAAATGTGAAAATCTTGAAATACAATATATAATGCATTGAATATACAGATGGGCTTTTTCCAAGCCACAAAATTCCTTCACTTCGTTTGACATCAATCGTATATACTCCCATAATGCTACTTGCTACACATCTATCCCAAGTGGGGATTTAATTTTCTGCAGATTTTCATTTCCTTTTTTTCTTCTTTTGAGCGCTGATTTTTTTCTATTGTAGCTTTGAGGTTTATTCGTACGCTTTGACTGACTTATGTGATGATTTTCTGATGGATAAATGGATATGGTTCTTTAATATTTAAAGTTAGAGAATATTTTTGACTTACTGGATGTTTGAAAATTGGTTTTCTTTCCCTAATTCCAAAAAATGTGGGAATTTTCGATATCTAATCATATCTTCAGTTTCTTCTGTTGTTAAA
This sequence comes from Chironomus tepperi, assembly GCF_022539635.2. Classification (NCBI taxonomy): domain Eukaryota; kingdom Metazoa; phylum Arthropoda; class Insecta; order Diptera; family Chironomidae; genus Chironomus; species Chironomus tepperi. Next base: position 1,102,491 of record NW_027226594.1, on the reverse strand, counting down.
GCTGCATAATTGCTAGTTTTGATGCACTTAAATCCATTGGATTTGACAATTTCACTTAAATTTGAAGTTTTTGCTTCTTTTTCACAATTAAGGTTACTCAACTAAGCTCAGAATATTTCAGAATTCAACCCCTTCTAAATTTCAAATTATAAAAATCCGTTAAATTAATAAATCCAAAAATCAATTCAAATGCGCATTTCCTTTCCATTTAAACTCAAATCTTTTGACTTCCTTACCAATTTTCCTCTCTTTTGTGCATTAAAAAGTCTCGTCGGATATTGTATAAAAGAATAAGAAGTGAAGAAGATTTTTCTTTCGTTGTGAATAAAAAAGAAAAACAGAAGAAAAGAATGAAAAGGAGGAATTTTGTTGTTTGCAAGTTGCTTTCAGTCAGGAAATGAGGAAGTAAGAAAAAAAAAGCTGAAAAAATATTATTTTAAAAAAAATAAATCATAGCAAAATAGGAAAGGAGAGTCCTGAATAAATCCATATTACACCCTCGTAAGTCAAAGTAAAAATAGATTAAGGATGTCATTTTTGCAGTACAGCTCGTCAGTTGACGTGGAATTTCTTTTGAATGTCAGTGACGTGAGTGGGATGGGAGGGAAAATTTTCATTCACCTTCAAATCACCTTTTTGTTATGAAAAACACAAAATTTAATTTAAAGCTAGCATACAAGTGCTTTTAGTTCACACACGCATAGATATCTCAAACAAATTGAAAGAAGATGTTGCAGTAAATATTTAATTTTCTATCCAGTCTGATCTTTGTTGCTCGTTGAGATAGTAAGAATACGAACGATGTTGATGTTATGCACATGCCAATCAAATACTCTACAGAGAGAAATAAAAGGATGTTAACGTTTAGGGGTGTATACGGTAGAACGTAACAATAAATTTTTTGCAGAACTGCTGGATCAAAACTATATGAAAAGGAATCAAATTTTTCTATGATACGCGACTGTAGCACAACTGTTGTGTGGGAAATTTTTGTATGGCACAGTAGCGCGGAAAATATTTTTTATATGCTTCATAAATTCATAAATTTTGCAAATGTAATTTTTGTATTGCATACAATTGTTGCGCGGGAAATTTTATGCGACGCAACAGTTGCAAAGAAAATTATCCTCATATTGTATGTAATTGTTGTGAAGATAACTTTTACGAGGCATACAACTAAAGTGCGGAAAATTTTAATATGGCACACAACAGTTGCAAGAGTTACATAACTGTTGTGTAGCTTTTTTGATGACACGCAACATTTGCGCGAGAAATTTTTATGTGGCACACAACAGTTGCCACATTTTTTTATTATGTTAGAACTGTTGCGTAGATAACATTTTTATGACATTGAGTTGTTGCGCGAGAAAATTTCATATGACACACAACTGTTGTGCAGAGGATAATTTTTAATATGATACTCAGCTGTTGTACCAAGTTGACATGCAACTGTTGTGCGTTTATTATTTTTATATGGTGAACAACTGTTGTGTGTAAGAATTATGTGACACACAATAGTTGCGCAAAGATACAACGTTGCTTAAAATTATGATGCAAATAGAATACATTGTGAATCAGTTATACTGTATCCCAATCTATCTTTATCTTTCAAAACAACAAGAGCAAAAAGCTATCTTTATAAATATAGAAGTTTTATGCATAAAATAAAATATCATTTCAGAATTTACTTTTGAACTATAAACTTAAACAAATTTAGAGCTATCACTAAGGTGAAAAAATATACAAATTATATCTTGAGCAAGGATTTCTCGTTCATCATGACATAACCTTAAGCAATTATCTTATTTATTAGAGAGTGAAAAATCATCGTCGCTGTTCTGTAATTAAATATTTCAACAACAAAAAGCATTCATGGCTCAAAAAATATCAATTTTCAATAAAAAAAATGCTGAATCCATCCACTCCTAGTTTCACATTCAAGGATAAAAAAAAGTCGTGATTTATTGATCACTGAACATGAATATTTTAAAAACAAAATAGTGCAACTATGACAACAGCCTTTTCAAATGATGTAAAACCACTACAGTGCTATGTTTTATGCAGATTTCAATCATCAGTATGAATTGTGTCGACACATGTGATGTGATATTGTGAATATAATGAGAAATACAAGGCGCTCAACATACAATTCAGGATGTTATCTTTGAAATGTTGTGGATTGTTTGTTTACATGAATGACAAATACCACAAAAATGGTTTTGTTTATGTGTAGTTTCAAGTTGCTAAATTTATATTTATGACGAGGAATTGAAAAATGATACAAGCTTGTGCTAATTAACTTGTTTAAATGGAAATTCTTGCTTTTGTTTAAAGTGTGATGGAAATGCTTTGAGGATTTGATTAGATGTGAGGTATGCAAGGGCGTTAAGATGTTCAACTGAGCTTTAGAAGTGACTTTAATAGCAATTCTTAAACAGCATAAAAGGATTATGCGAGGAACTGTCTTTTTGAAAGCGCTGTACTGGAATCTTGATAGAATTAGAGAACATCTAATTAGAAATTCGTAAGAAGGTGTCTGAATAGGGTAACTAACCCTAAAATGCAAAGGGTATGCTCTCAAGAGCAGAGTTATGTGAAAACAATGCTCCCAATCACGCTCATCCAGAATAATTGAGGAAAGCAAGCTCTCGATCGTACTCTTTGTCTGTTCGGTTAACTTATGGAGCATGCGATTTTAGCTAGTAATAGAGTTCTATTTCAGGAAAGATGATCAATTTCTTCTCAAAAACTACCAAAATTGAAGAATTCTGTCCAAAAGAGGGAAAGGAAGTTTGTCCTCAATCCCTACACTCTGTCTATGTACACCTCTGTGTAGAAACATCAATGTTAGGCTTAATATTCAGAAAAAAATTTAGCATCAAGAATGTATTCAGTAAAAAATGCATCAAAAGTTTATTCAGTAAAAAAAATTAGCTTCAAAAGTGCGTTCAGTTAAAAAATTAGGAGTTAAAGTGCATTCAGTAAAAAAAATTGCATTAAAAGTGCGTTCAGTAAAAAATTGCATCAAAAGTTCGTTCAGTATTAAAATTGCATCAAAAGTGCATTCAGTAATTAAAATTTGCGTCAAAAGTGCATTCAGTGAAAAAAGTCGCTTTAAAAGTATTTTCAGTAAAGTGTCCCAACTTCTTGTATTAAAAAGATATACAAATTAAATCGCCAACAAAATTCGCAACAAACAATGAAACCAAGTTTTCTTGTATTTCAACATGTCTCATGTTCTAGTACCGCCTCACGCCCCACAAAAATTATTCCATAATAAATATTGAAATTTTCTTATTTCTGAGAAAAAGGATGACAATTAAGATGTAGAAAATTTTTGAGACAAAGTTTATAAATAAATTTAGGATAATTTATTTTATTTCTCCTTGTTAGTCGCAATTTTCATGTCTGCAACAAGATATTTTAATATGTATCCTAAGGATGCAGTCGGAATATTGACAGACAAGTTGTGAACGGAGTTGAGTTTCATAAACTTTATAATCAAATAAGAAGAGAACTTTAAAGTTATTAAGGAAAGTTATAAATTTTTCAAAAGGAAGAGATGAGTGGAACGAGTCGGAGTGAATAACTGTTTGATTGGAGTTAAATTAAGTTTTTGAGGTAAACTTTTAATTGGTCATTGATGTTCCTCTTTTATATTGTAAGAGATATGCTATGATATTTGGAACAGATCCAAATTTTTTCCAACTTATTTCTTTAATGAACAAAAAAAAAAATTGAAAAATTCTCAAAAGAAACTCTCAAAAAATAATTGAAGCCGCAATTTCCTCAACAATTTTCCACCTTTTCGCCTTCAAAGAAGCAACACTCATCAACACTCATGATTACGGCAAGCATGAGAAATTATCAAAAGACTGTCAGTTAATTGGTGTTGTACACAAGTTGCGTCTATTATAATATTGGTCGAGTTGCGTCTACTATAATAGAGCTTTTACGTGAAATTTTGCAATTTAGTTGATTAATAGGAAATTAAGCTGATTGACACAAGACGTACAAAAAACTAAAAATATTGACTGAACCCTGCGTGAATTTGGTGTTAACAGGATTCTGTTAAATCAGAGTCAAGCTGATCAGAATTTAAATCTACAATTATCATAGTATCCTCTGCGACACTCTTATATGTCTCCAAAAACTTCACACGGTTTCATGCTAGATTTACACTAGAAAACTAAAAGTAAAAATACTAAAAGTTTGGGAAACTCTAGAACTGGTGCAATGTCTTATCCATCACCAGTCAATACTTTCATTACAAGCCTTGATCAAGAATCCCACATATAACTCTAACCTAGTAGAGCCAACTTTGCTATAAACACCCGTATTTACTTCACTGACCATACAGATCAATCAAGATGCACGACCTCCAACCAGAACTCGATGTTGACTCAAATCATATTTTTAGTCGTCTTGAGTCAAATTTTCCGTACAAAATTAGAATAGACTTTCAGCTCTGGCTTTAACAGATTTCGTGTGAAATCAGCTCTATTACTGGCTTTCGCTTGTTAATTCACAATACTAATTGCTATTATTTCTATTGACAGCTTCTTTCCATAAGCTCAGTGGTCGCCTACGTGATCTTTTGTCATCTACAAAGTCAGATTTAAAGACCTAAATTAATTTAACTTCTGTATCCCAAACAGACATGGAACATGCTCACAAAATCGATCATGCTCAATTATATTAATTGAGTATACTCATAAGCAAGCTCATTTCGCTCAGTACGCTTATTATTTGTTAGGGTTTGCCATCCAATAACATATTCAGCTCTAAACACTCATCCAAATCAAATATTATCCGTCATTTATAAACATCCCCCTCCTTCCTTTTCATTATAAATTCATTAAAAATTCTTTTTCATTAAGTCGTGTACAGTAAAAAGTTTCTTGTCTGCAAGAATTTTCCTTCAAATGTAGTTTATTGCCTTCATTTTATTCAGTGTGTTTTCTTTGCTATTTTTTTTTTTCATGCACATTCATAGTTAACAACTTTCTTCCGCCATATGAATGTTTGTATGTATACATACATATAAATATAAAAAAAGTTTATGAAACCTTACTTAAGTCTATAGTGCAATATAGCAAAAGCAAATTCACATAAATCTCTCCGTCTTTTATATAATTCCTTTTCAACTAATTTTTTTTTACTTCTTCTGATGCTTCACCGTGTGGAATGTGTGGGTGTGTGTTTGTGTATAATGTATAAAGATATTATATTCTGCACACAGAAAATGAGATTTGATGTGCAACCTGTTAGCTTATAAAAATGAAACAAAGAACAAAAAAAAGGAATGAATGAATGAAGGGAGCAAAAAATATTGCCAAGGTAACTGAAACCATAAGAAATGAAAGTGGAAAGTAAAAACAAATAAACGTCAAAAGGATCAGAATGGAATTTACTTTATAGAGCTCTCTATGTAATATATGTAATGTCGTAAGAAATATAAACATTAAATGGGGAGTTGGAAAATTTCTTCTCTTATTTTCTTTTTTTACAACTTTATATATGTGAAACGCAATGTAATTTTCAGCTGAAAAGGCAATTGCACATTAAACATGCAGTGTAAGTTTCATTTTATATCGCTTTTTATTTATGACTTGAATGAGTCAGTCACATCGCTGTTTCTACTATATTGCAATTTTTTCTTTTTTTTAGGAGAAGAAAATGGAACGAGAAGTGGTGATGTGGAAGGATTATAAAGCGCAATTTGAGGATTCATCATCTTATAGTGTTCTAGATTGAAGTTGAGGACATTTATGATGAGGTATTAAGATTTTACTTGTCAAAATATATTTAACGGTAATTCTGATTTCAAATTTTGTAAGACAAAATAATTTTCTCACTTCAAATTTTAAATCATCAATTTTACTTCAACAGCTACTTATATAAACATACTAATAAGCTTATTGAGTAGAAAAAAGTGGCAAAAGTCGATCCATAACTACTTTATAAGCAAAATTCTTCCCTAAATTCCATAAATCTACAATTATTCAACACATAACCTCAAAAACCTCATGTGTCACCCCAAAATATCTCAATCTAAGACAAACTGTATAACTTAAGATAAAAACTAGCTAAAAGTCAAAAAGTGGAATGAGGAGCTCATTGGAAAGTACCATTGGGAGGTTCATTTTTATGTAATTTTCGTGTAATCATTTCTTCCCTTTTTTTCATCCCTTCTGTAAAATAATTTTGTTCCCCCAGTTTGCTTCTTCTTCCTCCTTCTTTTTTTTTGTATATACCCATTGCATGGGCTCATGTGTATAGTTTTTCTTCATTTTGGGTTTGTATTTTATTGCATTCACAAACGAAGTGGTTTATGGGGCAACAAAAAAAGGAAATAAGTGCACCTCATACTCCCATCATACATACATTAACTTCCACTTATCTCACGTTTTGTGATATTTGTTCAAGTCAACGGGAAAAAAAGAGGGGATTCCGTCCGCATTTTTTGTTTTTATCAATTCTATAGAATCGTGCATGAATAAAACACACGAAAAAATTCTTTCTATTTACTTTTGCCACAGCTACAGCTCTTTGAAGAAACTTCCTTCCTACATAATGCGCCTCGTTTTACTCGGTGAGTGATTGATGTCACGATGGAACTTCACTTTTGCATTTTTCATGGACTTAAAGTGCCTCATTAACATTCCAGACGCATTGTGCCCTTCCCTATGGCATTTTTCTACTTCTTATACATATTTATGCAAAATGAGAGTATTAAAACCGTTCCTTGTTATTCTTTCTTGTTGAATAAAAAAACAAAAGAATTGAGGATGGAAAAGAATTTTTTGTGTATGTTATTTTTTACTTCCTTTAAGGATCCTTTCAATTATTTTTAACTCTTCTTTATTTAACTTGTCTCAACATTCAGGGTTTTATCACTATGGTGATCATGGTGATTCTCAAGAAGATACTGATCCTTGTTAAGTAATATTAAAGATATGCACTTCAGTCAATGGATTTTTGTGTCATTACGGCGGAAGTAAATGGATGACACGTGTTTGGGATATCCTCGACTTCCTGGAGGCTTTAAAAAGGGAACAAATTATTGCCATTTCTTTTGTTTTATTGTATTTTTTGTTTTTGTTGAATTTTTATGGAAGGAAGTATTTTTGAGAAATGGAAATGAGTGCAAATTGGATAATAAAGTGTTTATCTTCTGGAATATAGATACTTATGCTGTGTGACAGTCTACCCGAATAATATATTTAAATCGGGTAATGGATCAATAATCCAGCTTCAAACCGACATGACTCTAACTTGGTACTAGATTCAGTTCAAATTTGGTACCATGCTAGAGTCACGTCGGTCTGGTGCTGGATTTTGGATCGATTTGGATCGAACCTACTTGTGCTATTCAAATGACATAAAATTTGTAAAAAATGGTATCAATTCTTGTGTTTCATCAGTATATCTCTGTTTAGGTGCTGATTTCTTAGTACATTTCCAACATCTGCATCTATTTCTACTTATAATTTTTATTTTTTTTTTTTTCTAAAGTATTTTCAAATGCAGATGGTAGCTTGCGTCAATTGCTATTTGGTGGAAGTAGACAATCAACAAAAGGTTCAATCACTGGAAATAGGTAACCTGTGTACGAGCCCATCGATGCAAGACGGTAACTTGTTGAACGGGTCATTGATTAACGGTGAATTGGTAATCGGAAAATCCCGGTTTTTACCAACTTGAAATGTTTTAGAACCTCCAAAAAATTAGTAAAAATTCCATTCCGTACCTCGAACGACCTAAAAAAGTCTAAAAATCCTGGTCAGCGTGACGCTCTTTGACATTGGATCGAATTTTGCCAAATCCGACTCAAATCAAGAGTCACGCTGAACTTTAGACAATATTTTTCAAAAAATGCTTCATCGATTTCTGAGAATTTCTTAATTCACCATTGATGACCTTCCAATCATCCTTAAAATTACTGCAATTAAAACTTTTATTACAAAACTTGTCTAATTGATATTAAAATTTAAGTATACTTTCCGAATACTTAATAGGATACTTAAAAAATTATAATTTATAGCACTTTTTTCATTGCTGGATATTCCAATGAACTTATTAAAGTCATCAAACTATTAACCAACTTGTTTATGAAACTTTATGTTTACTTTCAAACAAACATTAAAGTTCAATATTATTTTATATCAACATCTCTCCCGATGTCAATGACTCCATGGAAATACCAAAGTGTGATAACTTTTCACTTAAAATTCAAAAGTAGAATGCCATCACATACCAAGTAATGCGTCAAGCCCTGAATAATATTAACAAAAACATGCGAGATAAATAGTGGAAAATCCTCAGCATATTTTGTTGTACTTCATACTTGAATAAAAAAAAAGAGTCTAAAATTTTATGTATATATTCTCATACCAGGAGTGTAGCTAGGGGGAGGCCAGGGAGGAGGCATAGCCAAGAAGGGGGTTTAGCCAGTGAAAGGGGTCAAAGCCAGGAAGAGGGGGGCATAGCCAGGGAGGGTATCAAAGCCAGGATGAGGGGGAAATAGCCAGGAAGTAGGTCAAAGCCAGGAAGAGGGGGGCATAGCCAGGGAGGGTGTCAAAGCAAGGAAGAGGGAGGTGTAGTCAGGGAGTTGGTCATAGCCAGGGAGGGGGTCATAGTCAGCGAGGGGGGTCGGTATTGATTGGGAGTACGACTTCCAGTTCTTGAGTAAGAAAGAGTTCAGAAATTACTTAAAAATACTAGTAATTGTATATAATCTACAACTTTAAACAGAACAAGATTCAAAAAATCTTAAAAAAAGTGGTCGGGTACCCCCTAGTCTGACTACGCTCCTGTATCATACATACATACATGTATACACTCATTGAGTTTGATATAATATGAAAATTATATTCCAAAAATACATTTTTCATGTAGCGAAATAATAAACATACATTTCATACTTTCTTATTCTCTCTTATACGTACGGGGGCGTGTGGGGGATGGGATGAAAAAATAAAATATAATTTTATTATCCTACAAATTCCATCATTCCATTATGCTTTTGTTATAAAAATGAATAACGGAGAATATTTGACTGCTGTGCACATTTCTACTTATAAGAACATCAGAATATCATCAGACGAGTTGTGAAAGGGATATACGGAATGGAATGGGGGACGGAAAATGGAAAAATTGTATAAATTGGAGGCAAGGGAGTAATGGGACTTTAAACAATTTTTATACTGTATTTGCATAAAAGAAGTACTTCAGCATTTCTCTTTTTTGTTATTCTTATTGTCGACATTTTGCCATTCTACTTAATATTTTTATATTCCATAGCTATAAATGTCAATTTTACTGTCTTTTTTCCGATCATGAGGAACAAATATTTAACATTAATTCCTTTAGGGTATGATAAAAAAAATTGTATCAGAAATTGTCCTTTTTCTGGATTCCTTTTTGCCTTTGCTAGGCTTCTTCACTTTGCTTCCTTTTTTTTTCAATCGATTTGTTTCGAGTTTGCGTTTGGAATTGATTTAAATTCTTGAGAATCCTTTTTATTCAATTGGAATTAATAATTTATGAGGTACAAAATTCATTTTACTTTTCTTTATTTTTAATTTAGCTACTAGGTACGAATTCATGTGTCAATGTTTAACTAGAGAAATTCTTCAAGTAATTGTTTTTCATACTAATAAAATATTAAAGAAGTCTGGTGCGGTAATTGAGTGCAATTTTTGGGAAGGGTGGATTAGGGATGCTGGTAATAGAATTGTGCGTTTGGGTAGAATTCCAGAAGAATTATTTGACCTCGGGGGTTCTTTTGAGGTTTTGAATAGTCTGGAAATGTAAAAAATTGTTGAATTGAAATTTTTAGAATTTTTAAGAAGAGTTGGAAGGGTTGAGAATTGCAATAATTGTTTTATTTTAATTTTAGAGACATCTCAAGAGATTCTATTTTGTAAATGTTTAAGATATTTAAAAAATTCCAATTTCTCTCATTTTGAATACTTTTTAAAACACGAAAATAAGGTTTAGTTCAAACGGAAAGCACTTGGCTAAGAAATGATTGATTTAATTTGGAAATGAAGTCAGATTCCATTGAGTCTGATCATCAGAGTTACACTAGCCGGACTCTGGAGCTGTATTTTCGATCATTTTCTGTGTGCTTTTCTGGTCAATTTTTAAAATTATTTTATTAAAGCAGAGCTCAAAGTCAACATAATTTCATTTTTGTGACCCTACTTCAAGTATCTTGACTTCGTTTTCTGTTTATACTTAATTCTTTTTACTTCCTTACTTGAAGCGCAACTTTGCCCATTGCTGCATTTAGAGCCCATTGCATTTTCAATGAAAGCTGGATCTGTCTTTAGATAACTTCTGCCAGTTTTATTTCCAGCGCCTAATTTCCATCATTTTCGAAAATACTTAAATGGCCATGTAAGGTTTTACAAAATTTATGGCTTTATCCAGCTCTAGAATGTTGAGTTTACGACTTTTAATTGCACTACTGAGGTAAAGTAGGTTGCTCGCTTTACAAACCCAACTCAACTGCGATTCAAAAACTCTCTCAAAACTCAACTTTAACAAGGTACCAATGTACGAATTCATTAACATAAAATCATGACGTAAATCAATTCATACTTCCAATGAATCCATCAAATTTAAGCAAAACATAAACTCAAAAATGAACTAAGAGCCAAAAAATATTCCCGAAAACTTTCACATCAACAAATTTGCTCCATTCACTCCAACAATCTTCACCGAAATTATTCAACAAAAAATAAACATCAATACAGCAATAAGAATTGTTGGTATATGAAATTACAACCGTTTACAAATTTATTTTTTTGTTATATTCAAAATATTTTCATTTAATTTGCATTAAATACAATCAACGATTTTTTTTTTTTGGCTCAAAGCTGCTTTAAATCTTCACTCTCTGTGCTATGGCAAAATTTAATTTTTCAATCATGATGCTTTTGTGGCAAAAGAACTGAGTTTTTGTGAATTGAGAGGAAGTTTTTGAAACTTGATTGCATTTTGTGAAGATTTAATTTGAATTTTTTTAGAAAAAAAAGTTGAATCTTAAAGAAAAGTTTTGTGAAATATTGACTTCCTGAGTTGGGGTATGGATAGCTTTTATATCCTATTGTCATTTTTGAATGATTTACGTCGATTTACGTAATTTTTGAACGATCTCATCTGGTTATATTTAATACAAGATAAAATGACATTACTGGGACAGAAACACAAGATTGCTACACAACCCTTGGATGAAATCCACAAGGAAAATGATGGCCAAGAGCTCCAAAAGCTACTTGGCACAGAACAGTGATGAAAGAAGCTCAGCTATGCATATGGACAGAGAATTTGTACAAACTAGACGACAGAGTCAGCAACACCCTAACAGGCAAAGAGACCGCTTTTAGGTACCATTGTAGTAATGACTGTGTCATAAAAGCATGATCTTTGTTAGGGACAGAGTCAGATGGAAAGCCTTTTGTTGTAACCTAAGCATCACACAGGAACAAGGCAGAATTAGGTCATTTTTATGTTTAACCCAAAATCTCCATCAAAACAATCGTTATTCCATCTTTTTCCTTAAATATATTAAGACACAAGGTCTGTCTTCTTTTAATTAATATTTAATCACAAAATGTACAGCATCCATCCCATCCTAAATGGTTCCTCAAAAACACAAATTTGTATCAAAATTTTAAAAATTCATTACATCCTTCGTAAAACATCCATCGGCAGTGGAAAATCCTGAAAATAATAATAAAAATCTTCTCCTCCATCAGCCATCAGTTTCTTCATTAAAAACATAACATGAACTGCGTATCCAAAAAATTTTCCTTATTAATGTCAAACATTGGAAGTATTTTTCAATACAAATTTAGCCTGGAGGTTGAATTATTTGAACAAATTCTGTATTAATAATTTTATAGGCCATGTTTTCATCATTTCTTTTTATTTTGATTATGTGGATCGGAGGCAGTCATGCAAAGCGAGCATCAATCATAACGATATGGAATTATTAGATTTTATTAAAGTCTTTTTTTGGGCATCTTTAAGGTTCAGATTTGGTTTGGTGAAAGATTTGAACATCCATTTTAGGTCAAATTGACTAATCGCTCCAAAATCCTACACCAGGCTGATGTTATTCAGGCATATTTCCGGATTTAAATCGAATCTGACACTAAGTCAGAGGTCAAGTATCCCGATCGGCACTCTTTGAAATGTTGCCAAATCCGGTTGTTTTCGCCAAGTGGCTATCACTTGGTTCTAAGTATACTACCATCTCGTCGCCGTAGTGGCAACATTTCAAAGAGTGACAATCTGGTATGGCTGTATAATTCAGAAATATTAAAGTAATTTCATGAGCATTACGCGAATATTTGTCATATTGACAGCACTTTGCATAATGATTGAATGGTCTTTGGGAGGAATGGAACCCATCGTGATACATACATTTGAAGTTGCTGCCATGATTTTAAATCCAATGTTGCAGAGTTACAATCAAGATGTCCAAAGTTCGAATTTTGGTTTGATTTTGGACATTACTCCATTGTATACTCCTTGGTATTTTCTGTCCGGCTCTTAAAATCCGAGCTAAACAATGTCCCGAACTGCATTTTTTCTTTAAAAATCGATCAAAATGCGTCATCACGGTGTCGTTAAGTCAACTTAACGTCTTCCTGTTAATGCGGCAACTCAGCGATGTCTTAGCGAACACGTTGTATTCTCATGAATCAACAATCTTACTAGCCTCAAATACATAAATTCTTCAGTTAATAGTAAACATCATTTCCAACCACCCCCTTCGGACATTCTGATTTTTGACAGTACATTAAAAAACATATCAACGTAAAATTCCATTAATAAACCCAAAAAAATATTCCACATACACCTTAATAATCCTCACTATACTGCATAAAAAACAGCCCAAAGAAGAATTTACCTATAAAATTTTTCCCATTTTTCCACAGTAAACAGCATGAACAAAAAAAAATTTAATGCATAATAAACAACCAAAACTATTTATCTCTCACTCACTCGAAAAAAAGTGAAATATTAAAACTTTTTTGACGTTGAAAAATTTTCACATCGCGATGTTTGTTTTGAGGGGTTGTATGTGTGGCTGGAACATCAAGTTTTAAGTCAAAACAACAACAACAAAGTTAACTAAAAAAAGCTGACTGTTTAAAAGTTTTTCATACATCAGTTGGGGAACTAACAGCTTCTTCTTGCCTTTAAGGATTGATAATAATATCATAATAATGTGTATGAAGGTTTAATGAACTGATACACAAGTATATCCGTGCGTGTGGAAGTTTACTGACATGAAAAAGAAGGGTGGAAATTTTTGTTGGAAGTAAGAAAAAGTTTTTACATCTTTTGGGGATTCTGGAACAAAAAATAAAAAGTTCACAACTTTCTTTTATCCTGTCAGGAACTGTGATGCCTAAAATGAGACATAAATTGCACGTATCCATATGACAGCGATTAATGAATCTGAAATTTAAATTGGCATGCACAAAAAAAATTCATCAAATTTAAATTTTTTACTTCCTCATTATCATCTGCTCCCCTTTATTTCCCATCCTGTCATCATCATCATCATCATGTCTATTCAGTTCCTTTTTCTATTTTCTATGCCAAATTCCTCTAGACTTAGAATAACGTCAATCTCAATCATTTTTACATCCACATGTTTTCTTTACCACGCACATTCATCACATCGCATATATTGAAGGGAGAAGAAAGACGTTAAGACATGAAAAGGCAGCACACGGTAAGATGTGTACCAAAAAATAGGGAATCTCATTGTTTACACTTTACTTTTTATGCGCTTATATGGGGGTTGTTTAGTTATGACGTCCTACATTTAAGGAAGGAAGTGGAAGGTCCTGTATGCCGAAATATTAAGCTGTCCCTGATAGGCTGTATGATATTTTGAATAATTTTGTATAGGTGCTTCAATTTAAGAGTTTTTGAGATCCTGGACTAAATTGAAGATTTTTGCATACTTTCGCTAGCAGCATACAATACTCACTAAGGTAGCACTGCGTCGCCGTATTGACGGCACGACACAACGTAGTCTGAGAGCACCTTATGCGCGGAATTTGATCATTTTTTGGGCAAAAAAATACAGTCTACCACATTGTGCTGCTCGGATTATTAATGATGACAAAGATCAATTTAGAATCTTATTCAACTTCAAGCTCTGGACTGTCATGTCGGCTTCGGTTCCTTGCTAATTTCTTAATGACTGAAATTTTGTTAGATTATGTTACAGTGTAAGAATATAAATCCATTTCTACGAAGAACATCACGAATAGCACAACTGCACGAATTCTCGGGATGACTGTGACTAGGTGCCAGATTCGGTTTACATTCTGTATCATGTCAGAGTCTTAATATTGCATTTGGAATCGGAAATTGGCAAACGGAGCTGGTTTTAGATGACATCTGAGGGAGGTTCTTAGATCACAACTGATCTGTACGGCCAGTGAAGTAAGTAAGTATCATGTTGGAGTCATTTACTGGATTTAAACCAAATCCGACACCAAGTCAAACCAGCCTGATGACGGGTTTTGAATCAATCAGCCAACCTGTGCTTTTCAGTGACACCATAACTGCATAACCCCATACAATATATGACAATAAATATGATACACAAACACAAACATAGACAACTCATGTTGGGGATGGAACGAAGAAATTCCACATCGACTAAAAAGCCAAAAAATCAAATATTAATGGATAAACAATAGTCTTTCAATCCATTGCACATACGATGATTGTTTGCAGATAATAATAACAATTGTGTTTGTTTCGTTGGAGATAAATTAGATGAAAATGGCAATAGATGATGTGAAGAAGCATGAAAAAATTGCTTCGTAATCATTTGTGCTGTTCTTTTTCTTCAATTGACACTTAAGCTATATCATGGATACAATAAAAAAATTGATGGAAGGATCAACTTCTATTTGTACTTTATATGCCTCACTACCCCTCAATGGATTCTGATGCAGCCATGATATTTGACATAAATGTTTATAATTTACTGAAATATAATTTGATCATAAAAAATTCAAAACCTGAAACGCCCCGAAAATAAAAAAAAAAGCCAAAAAAGGACGAGACTGAAGACCGTCCGAATAAGAATAAGAAATTTATGCATAAACAGAAGGCAAGAAAGGAAGAAATGTAATAATTTATTATGATCCATCCTTAACACAGAATATTTTCATTTTTTTTTACATATCTTGTTAACATAACAACAAGAGCGTCCTTTTTTACTAAAAAGAAATTTCTTTTGTTGTTGACGCCAAAAAACTTATTTCTTCTTCCTGTTTTATCCTCATTTTAATGGTGAGTTTATGGCCCATCTCTCACTTTGTCTTGTTAAGGCTTATTTATTGCGATAATGAGATGCAAGTTATGGATTGTCTGACTTGGTCATGCTTGGGAGGTTGCTATTTAGGTAGTTTAATGATAATGCTACTGATTTGTCTGACAGGCAAAGGAGCATGTTCATGAATATGCTTTAAAAATTAAGGATACTCAATTATATTGAACGAATTAATGTAAAGATTAAGAAGGCTTGGGCATGCTGTAGAGCTGTCTTCAGACATTTCCTACGCGCGGCAATGGGCCCTCGTGCGCTCCAGCCAAAGAAGTAAGTAAGTAAGGGCATTCTGTAAGAAGGTTTGTAGATGCTCCTTTAAATAAGGTCTTCAATAATAACAATTGTGTTTGTTTCGATGGAGATAAATTAGATGAAAATGGCAATAGATGATGTGAAGAAGCATGAAAAAATTGCTTGGTAATCATTTGTGCTGTTCTGTGACTTTCACGAGGAAGTCTAAAGAATTTATGGAAAGAGCTGTAAGGAGAGACATTATTGCATTCGGTATTGGAAATTGGTAAGCAAAAGCCAGCGATAATGGCAGTTTCATATTGCATCTGAAGGATGCCAAGGATCCCAATTGATCTGTATGTAAGTAAAAGTACTCATAAGCATGCTCATTTAGGTGAGTATGCTCATTGTCTGTTAAGATTTGGCAGGGTTTGTGAGGGTTTATCTGCAGTGATGGTGCAAATGACTCAATACACGGGTCTAGTGCCTTCCCGAGTGAAACAGGCTGCGATTTGTCAACCACATGCCTAGCTATAAACTTGATATTTGTAGAATTGTTCATGAAATGTCAAATTTACACGAAGGCATGCTCGAATGGACAAAAATACGTTAGAATTAGAGATCAACTGAACATTAACTTGCCGTTGACCAGTTCAAACGTCCACTCGGGATGCGATCGTCCATTCCAATCGGGCTTGCAAACAAAGTCGTCTTCTCATAGCTTCTAGTGATCATATTTAGCTGCCTATCTTTGTATTCCTAGCCTTAGACACAATGTTAAATCTACCTGAATGACCATTAGACCAATTTCATATAATTCTCCTCTTAGGTAGCCAAACTAGCAATCAATTAGCACCTTTAAATACATCCTATCAAATTCCATTGATAAAACATCAAAAAAATGCGCTACCTAAGCCTCATATCATCCTCAAAAAGTGGCATCCTCTTATTCCATCACAATGTGTGTTTTAAAATTGCATTATTTTCTCCTTCTTGATAGTTCATTCTCTCCTTCTTTTATTATTCTTACGTATATGTGTATGTATGAATGGCAGACCCATTCATAAACATCTCGTATCTTTGTCTCATTTCGCTTTTATGGTCGGCGACAAGCAACCGTTTTACAAGGATTTCATTTATGTGATGAAAAAGGATCTAAAAAAATAAATTGACAACATAAAAGTTGTCCTTTTTTTTTTAAATCCAATATTGCGGGGATTCGAGAGTAATAGAATTATAAATGCAGACTGCAGTCGCCAGTTAAACAGGTTTCAATTACATGCCTGATGTTTTCTTAAATTCCTTCTTATCTTAAAAATGAGACAACGACGACGACAGTTCGATAATAAATTAAATGCTTTAAATTTTATGACATTTTTTTCTTCTTCTTTCAATCGTTATGGATACATATGCATGGCATCTTAGAACAGATGACATAATTTTATGGCTGTTATTAGAAACGAGAGAGAAGACTGAAAATTGATGAAAAAACATATGATGCCTCTGTTCTTGCATTATTATCTAGCTATGCTTTATGTGAGAAATTATCTTATTAGTTCGTTACCTTAATTACTCATTCTCTGCTGTCTCGATTCTCTCATATTGCGGAGCGGGGACAAGTTTAGGGCAATATGTTGTCTTTTTTGTTGGTTCATTCCTTTCAAAAAAAGGGAGCATGTAAATCTTTTGTGAATAATGAGCTCGTAAGATTTTTTGATAGTCACACATTTGTCTGTGATTTTTGAGACGGAGGATATTTCGTGTAATCTTAATTAATAAATTTATGTGCTCTGTTTTATGTTACATTCATGTTCAACTCATTAAGATTTGAAGTTAGTCTTGGGAGGCAGAATTTGTTAAAGAGTTAATGTAGAATTCAATTAGTTTGGTGTGACTGAAATCAATTAGGGAGATCCGGAAATTTTTTGAGAAGCTTAAGTGGATTGGGAACTTAAAATAATGAGTTTTGTGGATTATTGATAACCAGGCAGTTGAAGAAATTAGTTTTAATTAAACCAATTTTAAAGTATCTTCCGGACAAATTTTAGGTTATTAACCATATAACCCGAGGAGACAAAAATACTGTTTAGCTGGTTGATGCCAAATTAATATCTAATTGATGTAATTTGGTCCCTTCCACGGAATATTAACAGCTCTTGTGTCTTTCTAATTTTTGACAACATCATTCTTGAACCATTCTTACATCTAACGTTGCCTAATTCTTGGTTTTAATCGTTAAACTGTTACTTAAAAGAAGCCGAAGTATCTAAACTTCGGGACAATAACTAGTTTGATGATGGGATTCGAACCCGGGAGTTAAAATTCAGGATCAACTTTCGTGACCTGCACCTTGCTAAGTGAGCTATCAAGGCACTTTTGCTTCGTTTTAGTGGTTCATCGCCTTTTCTTCTCATAATTTGTTGGACTGGGATTCCAGAAGCCCTAGCAGACATAGCATTCTTTTTAGAGCAGAAAAAGCTCAAAACACGCTTGCGGGTACCTTGCTAGTATATTTGAGTAAAGCAAGCTCATGAAAGAATGCTTATTGCCTTCTAGGGAAGATTGGCTATTAAACAATGCATAAATATGAAAAGTTATTTAGGAAGGCATTATTTGTGAGATATTCATGCGAAATAATAGCTGGATAGATTCCAAACATGGAAAATGCAGTACATTAAGAATGGTTAATGCTGGGGTAGAATCCCAAATTTGTTTTACCGTCCTAGGATGCAACCCACAAGCGAGAATGCGCCCTGCAACTTCAAAAACAACATCAAGTAAGACTTTTCTAGAATAATGTCAGTTAGATGAGTTTACGGCATACTATGTCATGGTCGAAAACATTTGATAAATACTGTTAATAAGAACAAGTCAAAATTCAACACATGTTCTACCCAAAAACCCTAACAAATGAAATATTTGATTCCTTCATCCAAAATCCAGTTGTAATTCCTCAGATAAAAGTTAAAATCATTAAGTATATTTATGAATCCTTGCTCCGTACATATTGTTAAAAGCCAGTTACATTTTAAGTTATCCCAAAGTAACTTATGATCATACATTTAACGCGCTCAGGATCCATCTATCTACCCACCAATAAATTCACTCACCCATCTAAATCTTAAGATTAAAGAAAAAAATTAATCCCATCCACATATATTTATGTATAATCATTAATCTCATTCGTGCTTGCAATTTTTAAATCCATCCTTTTTCTAAAATCATCCATAAATTCTAATATCAAAACATCCTTCCATTGTCCCATGTCTGAATGTTGTAACTCCTTATTATCCAACGATTTCTTACATGCAACATGTATCTTTCATTACTCAAAAATCTTATACATATTTATACAAGCAGCATCTGGAATTACTTTTGAAATTCCCTTCATCACATGAGCGCAAAAAAGGAGATAAAGAAAAATAGATGTGTATATGCATCAGCAGCAATAGCAGCAAGAGTGAAAGAACGATGGTTTTATTATCATTAACAAATGTCTGCGGTTCTCATCTCATCTGAAATAACATCGCACATATAACATTATTCATTTCCCCACTACCATCGAAATAAAACTCTTGTTGACTCCTTTTTTGGCAACATGAATATGTTTAGTATGTTGACGGGCATAGGGGTTGGTGGAATCTTGTTTTTGTTTATTTTAGGATGTAAGAATGGTAATGAGCTGTGATGGAGATTTGGGATTGAAATAATCTTATTTTTGTGGTGGACTTCTGTTAAAATAATTTAAATATTTGAAACTGGAGATTTTTTGAATTTGGAATTTAAACTTTAGCAAAATTTTCAAAATTCGAAAGTTAAAATATCAGAATTCAATTTTTAATGCTTAAATTTTCATAAATCGAACAGAAGATTTCGAATTTCGGAAATTCAAAAAACTAAATTTGAAAGTTAAAACCTTAAAGTTCAAAAGTTAAAATATTCAAATTCAAAAATCAAGTTTTTGAAATTCTAAAAGTAAAAGTTCAGAATTTGAAATTTTTGAGATTTGAAGGTTGAAATCTAAAAATTCGAAATTTAAATTTTCTAAATTCAAAAGTGAAATTTTTCGAAATTTGAAAGTGAAATTTTCGAAATTCAAAAACTAAATTTTAAAAACTTGAAAGTTAAAAATTCAAAATTCGAATGAAATCTTTTCAATTCTTATTTTTTTTTTAATTCAAAGTTAAGATTTAAAAATTCAAAAGCTTGAATCTTTTAGTTCGAAAATTCGAAATTAAAACTTTTGGTAAACTTAATTTTTCGAAAAGTTTTAAAATTGAAATACTAAGCCATTAAGTAGTAATCCATATGATTCCCGATAATCTCCCTCCCTAAAAAGATCCCCAAAATATTCATGAAAACATCAACATTACATAGAGCATAGTTGAACCGAATATATATTTTAATCTGCACATGAATAGTTTAGAATTTCATAAACATGCATGCATATAATCTTAATAATTTTTTGATGTTAAAAATTTTATATTTTTTTTTATTTAATTTCAGACAGTACATGAGAATGATAATTAATTAAAAAGGATCATGTTAACTTTTATTCATTACTCTAACGACTTTCTTTGCTTTCCTTCCCACTTCCCCCCCAAAAAAAAGTCATCACACAAATAAAAAAATCTTTTTTTATGACGAATTATTTTTTATGAGCATTACAGGAGCATCAACACAAGCGTTAGTACACCGGAGATGGATGCCAAGGGTGAATTCGACATGAAATGATAATGGAATGGTAAGGTAAGGCTGACGAAATCTGAGAAAAAATTTTTCATTAAAATTTTAATTGCTTTTTTTTTTCTCTCGCAATGAACATAAAGCTTAATTTAACTTTATTGTGAAACATCTCGCACATATATACACAGTAGTTACGTTTCTTAGCACTTTGCGTGAGTTGTGCATGAAAATTGTGTTTTGTGGAGCTATGGGATTGACATGGAATGAGGGGTTGGATTGTAAAATTGTAAAAAATAAAGTTTGAAATTACAAACTTGATGTACTTTATTTGCTACGCAATTTTTTGTGCATGAATACTTTTTTTGGGTAATTTTAGACAATATTTATTGGATTTAAGGTTGGGGTTATGTATAAATATATTTTTTGGAAGGGTAAAACATACTTATGTCTGCAATAAGAGACTGATTGATGCAGTATGGAGAACAAGAGGTGAGTTTTTCAGTTGTTCATTGATCTGAAACTGGATATATGAGATTGAAAAATTAGCAGAGTTTTGTAGTGATTTTAATTTTAATTTTATAAGTAAGTTTTATGTATGAGTCAAAGAATTCTTGAACAGCGAACTTGGAGTATGCTATCTATTATATATACGGGGACCAAAAATCTTCCAAGAGCCGGAAATCGGGAAAACATAATTTTTAGTCGTGAATCAGTTGATGAACCGGCTATGATAATGAGTTCCTAAGCAGTCGATCTTATAAAAATCAAGTTTACATGCTTCGTTTCCTGGATCTAGATGTATTGAATCAGAATCTGTATCGCTTCACATTTTATAAAAAGCATAATTGATCAAGAGCTCCTAAAGGTACTTGGCGCAGAACACTGATAAAAGAATGCCAGCTCAAGAATTTGTACAAATTTGGTGATAAAGACAGAAACATAGTCAGATGGAAAGCATTTTGTTGTAACTTAGGCTCCAATTAGAGCATTGCTACTATAAGTAAGTGAGAGTTGACTTTTAAACACAATATCCGAGTCTACTTCATGTTCTGTTATTCGCTTGGTGTTGTAGTGATTCGTTCGTCAGGACTCAATTATTACACTATAACCCAGCGATCATTGATGCGAAACTCGACATGACAAACTACTTACATGTCCTGTTTTAAATCAAATGTACTAAAAATGAGGGAAGTGGCTTCATTTTGTGAGTTTAAGCAATATGATCAAGAGAATGATTCGAATCCAACTATAAATTGAATATCTAGTCATAATTGTCATTGCTTATAATTGGACGACACCTAATTTTCCTGAATTGGCCAAAATACGTTAAAACTACAACTCGTGTTGTTAAACTGTCATTAGATTCAACATCACTTAATCAATAGATTCATCACTCTACAATGCTTCTAGAGTCTATACAAGCAACAGATGAGCAATTAATCCATTTCCCACCAAGTCAAACAACAAACAATCAAACTCAATCTCACATAATCTCTAGCTAACCCACCATAAAACTTGGAAGAAAGAAAAAAAAAATTAAAACATATTCACAACTTTCTTTTAATTATATGTTTATGCGCATCACATTAAAACAGAGAAGGCACACGCATTAATGTTCATGAATTACATTTCATCTAATGTTTTTATGACAAAACTTTTTAATCAGAAAAAATGAAAAATGTAATAATGCATGAAGCTCCAAGGTACAATTATACAAGCATCATCCATAAGTCGATTTGTCTTACCCCATTCAAAAATTATATATATGTGAGTAAATGAAATGAATCATGTCTGTGTTGTGTGCGTGGGGGGTTAGATGAAAAGCTATTAAAAATGTTTTGTATTATAAATGATGATAATAATGTATGAATGTCAGGAAAAAGTTTTTTTTGTTGTGCCTGTTAGGTATTTTAGCGATCAACATCTATGATATTAAACCTAAGCCATAATAAAGTCGGGAATGAATGAATTCCTCGGTAGTGAGCACTTTTTTTATGGCACAAGTCATAAAAGCCATGTTTACGCGTGATTCATATTTTTGTGGTTGTTTTGGCTTTCTAATTTACAGCTCGCCCTCCTGCTGTATACAAATTAAAAATACTTTTTTTTGCTCTGTGTTCCTTTTTTATGATTACTGACACATAATGCTTAATCATAAAAATGTATGAATATTATATTTCTATGGTCGTGGAAATTATGTTTGTTTTAAAAATTAAGAGATGAGAAATAAAAAGCCAATTTAATTTAAAATTATGAGATTTAATGTTTTCATTCAGCAACAGCAGTGCCCGAGTGACATCGCAATTCTCAATGTCAACTGACAGGTGATTGATGTGATAATGAATAGATAGGCTTCTGCTTGATTGTTTGGATGTCTTGTATTAAGGATTACAATTTGCATACCGATGACACTAGTCGTACTTAGACTTTAGACCAGTCCTTCTCAAACTTTGTTGTTCGATACACAAGTCGCAACTATTTTTGTGTCTCTGAACCTAGACGACGTGATGACGGTTTTTTGTCCGTTTTGAAAAAACGCACGAATCCGACTAGACTTTCCCTGGGATCGAACCCAATTC
Organism: Chironomus tepperi; assembly: GCF_022539635.2. Classification (NCBI taxonomy): domain Eukaryota; kingdom Metazoa; phylum Arthropoda; class Insecta; order Diptera; family Chironomidae; genus Chironomus; species Chironomus tepperi. The sequence goes on along the minus strand of NW_027226594.1, from coordinate 1,079,610 downwards.
GTAAGAATGATAGTTTGACACTATAATCACTATGCCACTGCTGCTTTTTCGCTGCTTCTGTTAACCTAGAATTTTTAAAACAAAATGAGATTGTGGGCCGTCACACACAAGTTTTGCACCACTCCCCTGTTACACTAGTGTGAGACACATGTTGTCCATCACTGCACTGCTACATTTGTGTGACAACAAACCAAATGAGGGACCTTTCTCCTTGTAAAAATACAAATAAGATGAATATTTCAGGATTGATTGAGAATCAGGACCTACTAAGCCATCCTAATACGCACAGCCTTAAAGAATATCAAAATAGCATCAACCAAGAGTCTTTCAATGTAGTTGCTTAGCCAGCACAATCACATGATAGTTAGGAAAACATCGTGACACTTCTAAGTTTGGCACCATTGGGGTTCTTTTGGAGTGTCTGACTTGTTAAAAAATCAGAACATTTTGAGGCTTTGTCGGGACACAGCAGCAAGGCTGAAAAGTACAGGAGTGTCCTAGAAAAAATACAGGAGATGACCACCCTTGTGATAGTGGACAAATAATCAGTTCCGCAGCAAATCTACATAAAAATGGTACAATATCCTTGCATCTCATTATCCTCCCTATCTAAACCATTATACCACACAAAGCTGTACCGTTCGGGACAAACGACAAGCAATTTTGAGTTTAAGCATCATCATTTCATTAGAGATTTGTTATGTCATTTGATAGTGTTTAATTAAACGTGTATTCATGCATTTATATTCAACATGCAAATATTATTGTCGGGTATTATACTATCCAATTCATCAAGAGAGGTTTGAGGTGGGTATTTGGCATAGCGTATAATTTCCGCGAAAACGATATTGTGTATATTTTTTGTGACAAAAAGGCAGCCTTTATTTTTATATTTAAAACCTGATTATATGTTCCAATTGTATGTTATTATGCTATTATATTCCAAATTGCCATTAAATAATTAATTTGAATTACGCTCATTTGAATGACTTCGCTATATGTTGCAAATGCAGAAAAGAATGAAAATTGCTATTTGAAATGCATAGCTCGTTAAAGTGGGTCACAATGTCCTTTTAAATTCTTAATTAATTGCACGATGGGACAAAAATGGGATATTTTCTCACATTCAAAAACAATAATTTACAATTAAGTATAACATCCCTAGTTATGCTTGTGATTCCACTTGCAGTTGGATGGGATATTAAGGATGATGCACTATGGACTGTTTTGGAACTATCCTCGTGTGGAATCGTTGGGAAAGATACTGATCAACAACACAAGAAACTAACAGAAGTAGTCGTTTTGACCAGGAACAGAAACCTGTTCATCTGCTTTATTTACGCTCTTTGATTCAAAGTGAATCAAAAGGAACTAACCATCATTATGTCCTGAATGAACTGTAGAGTATGGTAAGAAGGATAATATATGGATACTAGTGGAATGTCGTGATTACTGTGCGAATGCTTGTCATTTCGACAGCACTCTACATAATGATTTAGAGGTCGGTTTCTGGTGGGAATCGAACCTATGCACTTACAAAAGGATTGATTCAGATATCCGGTTAGATAGTCAAACAATTGTGAATGCAAAGATAACTGACCCAGTCGACACATACTATCAATGGTTGCCAAGTAGTGGGCACATGGCGTCCAAGTGGCAATTTTTAAGTTATCTGCCATAAAAATTTTGGCAATTTTCATATTATCAGCCATAAAAATTGCCACTTAGAAATCAGGTGGTCGTCATTCAGCTGCCATGCAAAGCATGCATCGATCGGTCGAATTTTTTAGATCTCTGACTAAACCGTCACCAATGAACCATACTTGACTTAGTACGATTGATCAATTCCTACTAAATCTGTCCTATTTTATCAAAATATCAAAGCACAAGGTGGTCTCCTTAATTAAAGCATCAAGCATCAACAATTTTATGACCTAATTTATCCTTTAAAGACAAAAAATCACGAAACTTTTCCATCCTGACATCACTCTGCATCAGCATGAACCTCCTCGACACACATTTGCAATTAATCTGCTACTTAATTAGTCATACACACTTGAAGATCTTGACAAATTTTTTTTCATCTCATCCATAAACTTTAAGCCATAAACAAAAGTTATTTTATGACGTAGCTGGGTAGCATCCTTTGATAGCATAATAAAGCAATAAGATGGAAGGCAAACAAGTGAAGAAGCCTGGAACGAGCGCTAGTAAAATACAAATAATTTGTCGTATGCTACGATGAGACATTATTTACACGGTGTATAAAGGAACTATGAAAACTCTCTCAACAAACAAAGCAATAAATCTTAATATTCAAAATTATGTGCACTTCCCCATATCCATGCTTTGTGTCTCTGCTACAAACACTTGCTACACAATTTGAAACTACATGCTATTCACACATATACAGTGACAAAACTTTATTTTGTTGTTTTATGTTCCATTCATTCATTTGCACCGAGCCAGCAACTTTTTTTTTTGTGTGCCATTTGTGAAGATGGAAGGAGTTGTGATGAGGAAAAAGTGTATCATAAAATATTTAAAAATCTCTTTCAACTTATTTTTATTATTTCTTTCTACTGCTTGCTGCTAAAGCTATTTTCACTGTTTCTCACAAATGTGAAGAAATAATTTATGACAACGTTTATTTGCACATTTGAAAATGTATGTACATAAAGAATTGTTTGGAGGATGGATTTTGTTGAAGTTTTGGGTGACATGAACGCATTTACTAAACTGTTACAATTCAAATTCTACAAAACTTTTCCAATTCAAATCCTACAAAACCAGGGTGTTTCTTTGGATAAATTTTTTCAAAATTTTCGACTTTGAATTAATTTTTCTCATAATCTGGCAATTTTATAGCTCCATTATTTATATACACTTACAGAATTTGTGCAGATCTTTATTTATGTACAATTATTTTTTACCGTCATGCTTTATTTAATTGAATATTTCAATTTTTATGCCGGTTTCTCGGAATCAAAATATCAAATTCCGACTTCCAACATGAATTTTTTTCACTTTATTCTACCTGTCACTATGGTTGAGTTAATATTTCGAGTGTATTACACCCAAAACTATCATTTGTTGCTCTTTAAACGCTGCAAAAATCTTTAATTAAAGAGAAAAATTGAAATTTTAGTGATTCCGAGAAACTTATTTCCTAATCCGTGAGAAAATTCATTTTTTGATTTTATGTTTTTGCAGGAATTATAGACTAACAATACAAAATAAAGACAGATTGAGATATTATAATTAATATTTTAACGAAATTAACAATTAGTTAATTTGTTTTATAAGTTAAAGTAATGTTTTTCTATGAAGCAAATTTTGTAGTTTTTGAGACACGAATTAGACGAATTTGACTTATCCAGAGAATCACCCACCATTCAAATTTAAATTCTATAAAGCCATTAGAATTCAAACTTTACAAAACCGTTAGACCTTAAGCTCTACAAAGCAGTTAAAATTCAAGTTTCACAAAACCGTTTGGATTTAAGTTCTACAAAGCCATTTAAATTCAAATTTTACAAAACCGTTTGAATTTAGGTCATACAAAGCCATAAGAATTCAAATTCTACAAAACTGTTAAAATTCAAATTCTACAAAGCAGTTAGAACTCAAATTTTACAAAACCGAGAGAATTTAAATTCTACAAAGCCATTGAAATTCAAATTTTACAAAACCGTTAGAATTTAAGTTCTACAAAGCCATTCGAATTCAAATTTTACAAAACCATTTGAACTGAAATTCTACAAAAACGTTAGAATTCAAGCTCTACAAAATCGTTAGAATTAAAATTCTACAAAACTTTTCAAATTCAAATTCTACAAAACCATTCAAATTTAAATTCTATAAAACCATTCAAATTTAAATTTTGTTTGAATTTAACCGTTTGCATTTAAGCTCTACAAAGTTTAAATTTAGAATTCATATTCTACAAAATTGTTAGAAATTAAGATCTACAAAGCCATTAAAATTCAAATTTTACAAAACCATTAGAATTTAAGATCTACAAATCCATTAAAAATGAAAATTTTACGAAACCGTTTAAATTTAAGTTCTACAAAGCAATTAAAATTTAAATTATACAAAACCGTTAAAATTTACGTTCTTTAAAACCGTGAGGATTTAAATCCTGCAAAATCGTTAAAATTCAAATCTCTAAGAGTCAATAAAATTCAACTCTTGCAACTATGTTTTAAACCAAAATGAACCACAATTGCATCTTACATTCCATCAATTCTTGCATCTTTAAAAAATTGCAAACAAAAAGAAGGAAAAAGAATACAAAAAAATAATAAAAAAAAGATAGAATGGGAGCAATTTCATGTAAATTTTTTCTCATCTACACTTTCCTTCTTTTGACTAATGTTTCAAAAAAAAAGTTGGCACATTACTGCATTGCATTATTTACAGTAAAAGCTTAAACTGAGGTTTAGTGAGTTGAGTGTAGAGATAAAAATAAATAAAAAAAAAGCAGCATAGGATGAATGCAAAGATGAATGATAATTTTTAATGGTTGAGATTTAGTTTTGTTTTGTTATAAGAAAAAGGAACAAAAAAGTGTCATGGTTAGGAGGTATTAAATAGTTAGAAATTTATTTTTATTGTTTTGAATCGGATTTTATCCGTAATTTAAAGGTTTTAAAATGCTTTTTTATCCAGAATAATTTTCTTAATGGAATGAGTCTTTATCTCGTATTAAAATGATACATGGAAATAAATGTTTAAGACTTTACTTTTTTGGTAAATTGTGTTTAGATACCGCATGCAGATTATTTATACTTGGCAACCCCCATGAGGTTTAAATGTGCGACATTTAAATATTGTTTTGGATTTTATTAGATTTTCTTTGTATTTATTATCGTAATCCTTTGACCTCATATGTAGGCATAGCTGTCGTCTGATTTTGGGGGAGTTTTGCAGCTAGACTTTCAATGCTAAATCACATGGGATACAACCGTAGAGAAGGATGCAAAGAATAAGATAAGAAACTAACAGAAATAGACTTTTTCCAGGCTGAGAAACTGCGCGGTAATACCGCGGTTTCCATGCAAATACCGGCAAATATCGCGGAGTTTCTCAATCTGGGCCATTTTAGTCAGGAACTGCTTTATTAACGCCTTACGATTCATAATGGATCAATAGGAACTAATCATCATCATCAATGCTAAAATGAACAAAAGTTGCTTTGCTTGCACAAGAACTGTTGTCTCAAGACAATATAGACCAAAATTCATTCATTTGTGACAGAGACTTTCAAGCTGATGATCTGCAGCAAAGCTAGTGAGCCGTGAGAGTTCAACAGGTGTGACGTGAACATATCGAGGTCTTAGTCACGAGTATCATGAATAAACAGCACAAGACAAAGCATTGAACTCCGGGGGAGAAGCTAGTAATATTTTGAGAGGGATTTGAATATTTTTGATTGGAATGCAAAAGTTTAGTAAATTTTGTTTGGGAAGTTTGTGTCTCAAAAATCCTAGCAAATTGAAGAATTTTGTCCATGCAGGAGGTTGATACCAACCTTGCATCCTTTCCTCGCTATACTTACTTACTTCGCTAGTCGTACAGATCAATAGTGATCCATGACCTCCTCCTGGACCTCCTATCACCTCGCTATACATGCACCTAAATAAACAAGGGTTCTTCAAAATCTGCAGACCTGCTTCCTTGGATGAACTATAAAGTACAGTTGGAAAGTACAAATTTAAAATACAGGTCATGCAGGCAGTTCGTGGACATACACTTCCTCCTCCCCTACATTATCTTATTGTCTCCACATTTCTAACTATCCTCCTATTATGATATCATCAGCCTCAAACGATCCCTGATTTTCCCAACATTGAAACAATTTAAAAAATATCCAAATCAATAAAAACTTATTTGCAAATGTCATTACAATGTATTAACATCACAAAATTTCCAATAAATAATCAATCTGCAAATTGAATCATTGACTATAATGTGGATACAATGTAAATCATAACAAAGTTCTTTGAGAGTCGTGATATTGCCGCCTTAATTCCACGAAACTATTTGTCACGATCAATTTACGTACATAATTGAATTCAGTGTCTGACTGTTTTTCAGACTTAATTTGTTGTAAAGTTCCAACAGAAACATAAAAAAATTTATCGTGTTCATTGGTGATTACTTATATTGTTCATGTTGTTGCTTGTATTGCTTTTGGGAGTCGATCATGTGTGATGTTGGGTTTTTGTCTCAATTATATGATACGGACACAAAAATGGACTACAATCAGCCATCACAGTGTCGTCAGGAAGCTACATACCTTGTTGACAATATGGCGACATAGCAGTGCCCTGATGACCAGATTGTATTGCTTGGGTTACAGGAGTTGAGTATCTCTATATGATAATTTACGAGAATTCCGTGTCAGCATTGAATTTAAAGACATATGAAAATATAGACGTCATTTTCAAACCAACCCAACTTTATTAATTGCATTATGACTTGGAATCATAAAATACATCAAACCGTCAAGCTACTTTAATGCCATTAAATTTTATTTCAAGTGTAAAATCATAAAAAACTCAACATTGAGCATCTGAGTGACCTATAAAATTACCGACCTGAATTAAAACATATTTCCTCGAATGAATCTTCATTAAAGATACAAATTTTCATTATGACATCCGCGTCCTTTAATTTAAAGAGCTTTATTGGAAATTGTTCAAATAGGCTTCGTTTGTAAGTGATGTCAATCTATGAATTAGATAAAAAAGTAAACTGTTCGGGCTTTTAAGATCGTCGCGACATATGCATCGAGTTTGTCCAAAGAGGTTGACTGCTCAAGTATAGATCTACAGATTATAAAGAGATCCGAACCATTCTTTTGATGGTATTTCTGTCTGTAGCCCCCTTAGTCAGTAGGATAATATACCAGTCCCGAGTGGACACAGCTAGTTAATGTCTACTATTAGACACCATTCAACTAGCCATTTATTTCGCCAAAAATATACACGACAACGTAACAAGACATTAACGAGACTTTAACTTGACACATGGAAAGTTGATTTCTAAAGAAATTTGTTTGAAACCATATACTTCACAAGTGCAAGCAGAAATTGCAAATAGAAATTTGTGTGAAACCATATACTTCACAAGAGCAATCAGAAATCACTTTTATAAGAGCAATTTTTTTTCTGGAATTTTTTTAATACATTTATATACAATGAATGGTGTGCACTTAACGACTTTTGCCAAAGTGCAACAGTTAGTTACTATGTGACTTGCTAAAATGTTTTTATTCCAGCTACGAACGTGTAATTCTGATTTTTCCAAAATAATTAAATTAATAAATGTCTTCATTATCCACAAATAAAATTACTAAGCAAAATTTGATTTTTTCATGTACGTTAAATGGTTATGGTTAACTAGACATTAACTATACATAAGTACTGTACATATGTCTAGTTAAATGGAACGTTCCAAAAATGTCATTAGTCTCAGATACGGTTAGTTACATAGGCTAGTTTATTGGAAAGTAACCAGCCATTGATAAGCAAGTAAATGGCAAGTCTTTAACTAGATGCCTGTCCACTCGGGAGTGAGCTAATATACAAGAGGGCAAATGTACTAGCAGGCAAATCGCAGTGGACAAATGTCCTAACTCCGTATTGGAGTTTATTTGACAAAAGGTTCCAAGAAATGCAACTAAACTAAAGTCTGGAACAACGAAAACGAACCTAAATCCGACTTGACTGTCTAATCAATGTCATACTAATTACAGTCTGTTTCACTTAATGACATTCTTTAAGATCAAATAGAGCTCAAAGTTCACTCGAATTTTGTATGAAATTCTTGACTCAATTCGACATAAGTCCATAAAAAATCCGAATTGACCTCAAACTCTGGGAAAACATTAATCCGGGCCGTTATCGTAGAAGGTCATCACGATATTCCTTAGAACATCAGTCATCACTTATGAAGCATCCCATACCCACAGCTATTTATGTTCCTTTAAAAAAATCCGCAACATGAACCATCCTCCAAACATTAATTGTCTATAACATCCTTAAAGTAATCAAAACCAATACAATTATACAAAAATTTTGACCTTTCTTGGCAAAGTTGGAAGCGATACCCTCATAAATTGATATAACTTCTGTGTTCAAACTTTATATTTTTATTATTATTTCGCATCAAAGATTAATGACTCAAAAGGCCCATCAGATACGACTCATTTTCCCTTCCAAATATTGATTTCCGCAAACTTTGAATCATTAACATCATAAACAATAAAAATATCACCATGAAGCATAATAATAAAAAGTCCAGAAGATAATTTTTCAATTTCTTATCACTTTGCTGTGTCGTCTAGTGTCGTAATTCACTCTGTTCGATGTTAATTCATCCGAATAGCTATAAAATATTTCACTTACATTAAAAATAGTAAATTGTGCATCTGTATACCCTTCCGATTTCCACTTCGTTCATTATAATGGCTGTAAAAAGCAGTTGATTGCTTAATGTATCGAAAAATTGACAATAATTTTCATTAAGGAGATTCACTTTGCTTTTCCTTTTTGTGTCTGTATGTCTGTATGTGTGTGTGTGTTTGTGATTTGTTTTATTCTTCACAGTACTTCCATCGTCTCCTTTAATGTCCTTATATTGAGAGTGGCTAACCGTTTCCACATATTTGGCCAACACCATTCACATCCACACACAGACACAAATACCATAGTGGAAATTCAAAATTGGACGATGGAGGATGGAGGTAATTAAATTTAATTTTCCTTTCTTTTATTTTCATACGAAAAAGTAAATGTGCTTCATTTTATTGCCTTTGCACAGTTAAATATTTAATTCATTATCTTTACAGCTTACAAAAAAAATTCTCCTTCATTTCCTTTTAGCTGGTTTTTGTAGGAGAGATGTGGACAATGTCAGCATCTGGTCATGCTATCGCATTTTAATGGGCTTGAAGTTGGTGACTAGGATGTTGAGTTGACTAGGATGTTAGCTGGAGTTTCCAAAGCAAAGTAGCGGTAAATATCTGTATTGAAAACAACAACCTTTAACTATTTCGATTAGAGTTGCAAAACAGGCACCTGTGACAGTCAAAAACCGTACAAATTTTTGATAAATTTCTTACAAAACCATACAAATTATTAAGAAATTGTATGATTTTGGTCTGTCACAAGTGTCAGTTTTGCATACCTGACTAAGATAATTGAGATACAGAACTGCTCTAAGGCGTTTTGCGGCTAATGATTATTCAACGAGTGAGGGTACGCCAGACATCTGCATTCAGCTCCTACAATTTATAGTGGGATCAGAAATAAATATCTACAATACATACTGTCTAGAAACTTACAGACAAGAATAATAGTATAAATTGGTATTTTGCAAAGCATTCCAAACAAGTTCGATAGCTTAGTGGTAAGAGCATACTAAAGCATACTACCGGAAGGAATAGGACGTGGGTTCGACTCCCATTCGGAACAAATTATTGGGAAAATTATCTTTCTTTAATTTTTATAGTCAAGAATTACATTGATAAGTATACCAACATTAAGTTCCAACTTTGATGGATTGAAATAATTGAATTGTGCCAAGATGGACAGGATAATTCCTATCTCAGGTTCCAAACCCTAGCATTAATATCCAGTGTTCCGAGTTGACTCGGATTTTGTATGGGATAGGCCTATTCAAGACGACTCGACTCCATATAGTCCAAAAGTGACTTCAATGAGTATTTATTGTACGATCTACAACACTATAATTATGAAGTTTGATTCAAAATCCAATCAAAATAATGATTGACAAGCTTAAAGAAAATTAATATCAGAACCCCCTTATAGTTTGACATCATTTATGATTGACATCTAATCAGGGTATGCTTACTACTTTTGCAGTAAAAATCAATTCTAATCCATCAGCCAGCTTCATTAGACAATATCGCTAGCAACCATTACCCAATCCCTAATAACAAGTGCATCCCTGTTCTCTAATCCAGTATAAGCCTTAATTAGCACAAACAGACATCATCTCCCTCACCATCTATTTTAGAAACTGCGCTCAAAACTCTCCTTAAACTCAAACATAAACGTCTTTAATTGTTCCATCTTCTTCCACATTCTTAAAATATAGAATAATGTGCCAAAATCCATAAAATTGGAAAATTAGAGCGTAAAAAGACATAGAAAAGGTCTCATCAAGCAAGCTCACCCAATGATTGAATTAATTCATTAACAGGAACATATTTTTCGGTCGTGTAAATGATATTGATTTTCATTCAGTAAGGTTGAAAAATGTCCAATTGCTTAATGGACAATTAAAGCAAAATAATAGAGGAAAGGAAAGAGAAAGAGAAAATAGTGAAAATTTCCAGACGAGCAAATTTTTCTTGCCTATTGAATATAATTTTCATGAAAATGACATGTTAAAAAAAATAATTTTTTTATTTTGTTCCTTTATGCTTTCGTTCGAAAAACACTAACCGAAATGAAATGAAATATACATGTGTTTTATGGACGGTACAGTAATGTGATGTGATGGGATGTTGCAGTCAGTAGGATAAATAGGGAAATATTTAACATTAAAACACGGATGGAAATAAAGGAACAGAAAAAAAAAATTTCTCGTATTTATGTTAAAATAAGGGGGAAAGATTAGCAAAATGCAAACAATGGATTTTGTTTAATTTGATTCAATTAATATATTATGGCTAAAAATGAGACAGGAGAGGAAAAGTAGGGAGGATATTTGAATTTGCTGTATCTCATTGTCCTGTCTCATTTCATTTATTTATTCTTTTTTTTTGTTTTGTGAGGGGGTTGGGATTAAAATTTTATAAGTCCAGTTGTTGTTGGAATATTGTTGATTTTAGCTTGAAGGGAAGTTTTTGAAGATTTTGGTTGGGTTTTGAGGATGTTTTAAGGAATATTATGAAGATTTGGATGAGATATTGAGAGATAGTATTACGTTTGGTATCGGTGATTGGCAGACGATAATTAGCGATCCCTTTTAGGGAAAAATCATGCTTTTAAGTCACGGAAAGACTATCACCGACCATAAAAAGGGTCTCTTTGCCTGTTAGGGGATAGTGTCAACATTAGGAGACGTCTAAGGAAGGTCTTGGTCAACAGTTTTGATCGAATAGCAAAGTAAGTAAGTAAGTGATGAGATGTTGACTGAATATTGAAATTACTAATATAATTTTCAATAAGGAACTGTAAGAATCCTAAAATAAAGCAAAATCTATCTCTTGTAGACAGGTTTGTATTTGTCCTTTATGCATAGTGTTTTAAGAGCTACTTATGTCGTCGCGATTCGATTTTTTGTCCGTGAAACTAGTTAGAAATCAAGACAAAACTCGAATAATATTTAAACTTACCGTAAATTACAAAAAATCTAGAATATAAAAAAAATTATGCCCTATTGTACCGAATTAGGGTAACACTGGTACTACATTAACCTCAGGATGAACCTATTCAACCTTGGACTGAAGTTGTTGGCCTTTTGTGCTATTAAGACAGTTGAAAAATTAGTAAAAATATCAAAAGCATTAAAAATGTATCAAAAACCGTTAAAAAATTCAAAAATGCCCAGCATGAAGTTCGCTACAATCAAGTCATTCTACAAAATTAAATCTAAAATTTCCGTTGAAATATTGTTGCCTCTGCTTGAGTCTGTCCACATTGATATTCAGCTTGACGTTGTTTTCCTTATGAACCAACAATATGTTGGTTCCAAATAAATCATTTTACAAAATTTAAAAATAAGATTTCCGTTAAAAAACATTTCAGTCAAAAATTGCCATCAAATACACTATCAATTACTTAATTCCATTTTCTCACTATTAATAAACATCTCAATTCCATTCCACATCCATCACAACCCTCTCATGTCCCATCTATCAATTAAAATTGTCCTAAAAACATCCTTATCATTCTTTTTTCATTAAAACTCATTTTATCAAAATTAATTTCATCATTATCATCATCATCTGAAAAGGAACAGAGAATATTATATCAACAGTTACTTCCTAAATTGGACCTAAAAATTTTCCACTCGAAAAAACTTTTCTATTCACAAAAATCATCTACGGAAACATGAGCACACACACACACACATGCCCCCAGTTCGGAAAGGAACTCATAAAATTAACACAAATGTTTTGTATGGCCACAAATTTTTTTTTTTTTGCAATTTGTCACAGTTAGAGATATATATTTAGACTGGGTTTGAAACAAATCATGTCTGATAATTGTCAATGTATTTATTATATTCAGCGTGATATCCTGCTGTCCATGCATGCATTTTAATATGTGTGTTTTTGATTCTTTTTTTGCAAATTCATTAAATTTATTAGTCATTGAATGACTGAATAGAATGTAAAAATGTAAAAAGAGGAGAAATAAACCACAAAAATACAATTGACAATGCCTTATGTTGAGATTTTTATTGTTTGATGCCTTGTTAAAGGAGAAACGACAGCAGAGAGTATGTCAACTTTAATAATGAATGAATATCAATATTTTTAAGGCTATTTAGATAGTCACATTAGGTGAAAATATCTATTGAATGTAACATCTGCTCGTATATTTATTTATTTTCTGCTGCTGCTGCTTCTCCTTTACGAACGTGCTGTACATAGATGAAAAAAAAGAGAAATGAAATATTTTTAGCATGCGGCAATTTCTTCTACACACACTTTTTTTTGTATCTTTATGAATTGGTTGGTCTGCACATCTTTTGATGCTCGTAACACGTTTATGTTTATTAAAAATTATTAAATTATTTTGTTCGAGTCTTGTATTAAAGATGCTGCACTTGTAATTTGATATGTTCATTTTCATAATGCTGCGCATAAATACATAAATTAATTTTTTGCATTATTTTTATTTTGAAAAATTAAGCTTCATTATTCTTAAAATGAGTATGTTGGCAGGGTTGGTGGTTTTGGGATATTTAAAAAGATGATTACCCGAACTGGCAAGAAGAATGCTTATAAGTCAGCTTATAAAATTGAACATGGTCGACTATACTAATTGAACAGGCTTATGAGCGAACAATCATTCAGGTGAGTATGCTCATCGACTATTAGGGCTACTGAATATAATAAGAATTTGCTAGAATTGTGACTAGATTTTAAATTAAATTTGATCACAATGGTAAAAGCTGGACAATATTCTTGTATTAACCCAGTGATTGAGGGTTCAAATCCCAAATTCTGAAATAAAACGATTGGATACATGAACAGAATTCTACACTATTTTTTTTACATTTTTTAATATCGTTTATCAAGAACGTATTTCCGGAAAAGTCATCCTTATTATCATCCTTTATCATAATTTAACTTATTAAGTTAAACAAAAAATCTGAAATTTGGTTCGGAGTAGACGATTTGTGAGTCGAGGCAACCTAGTGTGGCGTAAAAAGACTTTGGAAATGTCATGAATCTTATGCCGTGTGCAGTTTCAGTTGCGGCTTACCACCATAGTGCCGCGCAAATTATAAGGCTGCCCACCACTGTTTTTTGATCATTTCATAAATCATTTTTAGATTATTATCCAAATTATTGTAAATTTATTTTCAATAAAGAGCGAATTCCTGGATTTGGTGTGTACTACACTAAAGTCCTTAACATTCCAAACTGGTAGAAATTCTAGAAGGATAAAGTCGACTTTAGGCGTTCTTTCCATGCAGCAATGGACCTACGTGCGACCCAGCCTAGAAAGTAAGTAAAGAAGCGAACATAATAAGTGAATGAGTCATTAGATCTTAGTTGTGTATTGCTTATGTACAGCTCTGAGTTTTCTGGATCTGGTGGGCTAAAGGCTAATTTTCGTAAAATATTTAAGAAATTTTCCAGCTCTAAGTTAAGTTAGTGAGTTCAAGAACAGAGAAATTGACGAAATTTAAGGTTCAAATCCTAGTAAATGTAAATTAAATGGAACAATTATGTTTTAGATCGGTTGCTAATTTTTTTGCAGAATCCACTTCTGTTAACCCCAAACCTTCAACTCTGCAAACCTTAATATGAGTAAAAGAGATTTATGCATTAATATTTTTCATCACGAAAACAAAATATTAATAAATATTTTTTGATTTAAAAAATTTTATATTTTCATTTTTATGTTGAAGTAAATGATTGCAGCTGTCTATGGAAATTAATCAGCATTAACCTCGCGACTGTAGATGCAAAAGAATCTAAATAGAAAGAAATAATAGTAATACAGTTATGATTTCATTTGTAAAAGAAAACGAAACGAAAATTATTGACTATAATTAGCTTTAAGAAGCACGGAACAAAGCAACAAAAATCATAAAATCTGATGGAACCAATTTTTGAAGTTTTTTTTCATAAAGTACTGTAGAATTAAAAAAATAAAAGTTTTCAAAAACAGTGAGAGAAGTAAAGTTTGTGTAATGATAATATCCATTTAGACCTTTTGGAAACATTTGGCAGAATCGCTTGCCATTTTATGCTGCCTTCTTTTTTTATCGTGCAATTGAATAAAAAAGAAACTCTGTTATATTGAATGGTGATTAAATTGTCGCACAGCTGAAGATCTTTTTCCTATTCAGCCAAGCATATTTTGCTGTCCTTGCTGTGGAGGTTGTTTGGTTATGACGTCAAGCATGGTATGGAATTTTGGGGCTGTTTTCTTATTAAGAATTGGATTTTTTTAAACAGTAAATGACAATTTTTTGGCTACATTCTTACTTCTTTACTTCCTGGGCAAAGCGCTTGTAAGCCCATTGACGTATTTAGAGTCCGTTGAAGGCAGGATCTGTCATTAGATAACTTCTGCTACTTTCTAATTTTCAGCATTTTGGCACCGATGTTCACACAGTAATTCAACGAGCTCTTGGGCGTACATAGTGGTTGCATGCATAGTGCCAAAGATCAATATCTTTTTAACTGGAACGGATGCTGATAACGACGCATACGGTATGATACATAATAGTTGAACCAATTTATAACACTAGATATACATCTGAGTCTATCTTTCCGATGATGCGCCTACGCCGAGTCATAACATTATCGGAAAGTTTGGTTCCAAATGTACTGATATAGACACACTTAAGGTTATTTGAAGGTTATGTCTTTTTCGACAAATTTTCGAGATCAAAATGGGATTAAGATCGAGAAAATGTTGGGGGATCTGGGGATAAAAATCTCGTCTTGTTACTCGAAGTCTACCATACCAAGATTCTATATGAGCTGAACCATATCATGCCATAATGTATATTATAACATCCGTCTGAATCCACCTCAGAATCTAGAACATTTTGATATTTATGCAGCTATAGAAAATCTTAACTATGAAGTCATTTGTAAACGGATTCTCACATGTGTAAGGATGGCAAGTTGGTCATACCAAGTGTCTAAAAACATTGCTAAAATCAGCAATCCTCTGCTTAGTGAGAACAACAGTTCAATCCTCATTGTCAACCAATCTGAAAAAGAGAATGGTTGAACTCGAAATCGACTTGAATTTTGCATAAAACAGTCAACTCAAGTCGACTCGGCTCTATACAAAATTATAGTCGGCTTCGGGATCTGTCCAAAATTGTGAATTTTTCTACCAGCAACCCAAATTCCAAGAACATCCAAAACCTTACAGACATCAATTCCACACAACCCCCACTCAGCCTTTCATAAGATGTAATTGAAAATTCCGAAAATAATCAAACGGAAAAAAGAAAGGCAAACTGTTACAACAAGAAATTTATTGTGAAATTTTAGCTTATGGAATTTGAAGGCCAGATTTTAATTTTCTTTGAACGAGAACAAATTTTTTCCTTTTGTAATTTGAGAATTTATATTTTTTGATCTGTTTTGTCCTTTTTGTGAAGGAGCTCAAAAATTGATACTTTTAGTGAGGAATTTGCATCTTGTTTTAAGTGGATTTTCGTAATTTATGTGAGAAATTTGAGATGAGCACAAAGTCAAAGGTTGAGCAGATTGCGGTCATGTTGCTAAAATATGGGCAATATGAGAGGGAAATGCTCTGAACTTGACCCTTATTTGATGGAATGAATATGGATTTCGTGCTAAAAATGGTGCATTTTTTTGTTGACATTTGCAAATTTTTATGTGAATTTGATGCTTAATTTATGGAATTTATGTGGAATGTTTGAAATGCTAGAGGATTACTGATGTGCTATAGGCACTATAGGGGTGAGGTGTTAGGTATACAAGGGATATTTGCTATACTTGGGGTGCTACTATAAGTACTAGGGGATATATTAGGGATAACGGGGTTAATATCTAAAACACAAAGAGACCTGTAGGAACTAAGTATTGTAGTGGACATTCTGTTCCTAGAAGGCATATTCTTAGCCTATTAAGGTTATTATGGATGATTTTAGGAATGATTAAATTTTTGATAACTTTCATACAATTAAGCCTATGCCGAGTCTCGAACCCATGATCACTGAGTCAGCATTGAACTGACTTACTTACTTACTTCCTTGGCGAAGGCGCACGGGGGCCCATTTGAATTCGTCGAAAGCTTGATCTGACTCTAGATAACTTCTGCCAGTTTCTTTTGTATCGTCCCACCACTTTTGTATCGTTGCTCACACAGCAATACCATGAACTTTTTGGTCTACCTCTGACTAAGTCCTGAATAATGAAGCCAATATGCATTCGAGTCACTCCAGCAAACAGTTCGACTTTGTTTATGGTACACCTTAGTTGTAAGCCTTGACCAAAGCCAGGAACGTAATACGGTTCATGGCATTTCTATAAAATTTCGTATGCTACGGCACATTACTTGTTGTCCACAACTTGTATAACGACATCAAAATACGTCTTTAAAACATTATCTTCTGGTTACATAAGTCTTAGTAGGTAGTCTTAGTTCTCCAGATTCTTTGGTATGTATCGATCTCAATCCCACTAAGAAAACCCCTTAATTGACCTAGTATGCTGCTTTAAGCAAACTAAATCTACACATCGCAATTCAAATAAGTTTTCAAAATCCCAAAACTGATCAAAATTGAACTCAATCCAAATCAAATTATCTAAATCTCTTCCTCAATATCTTACCCAATGGGCCTATCATTCCCACAATTTTCATCTTACAAAATCGACTCCTTTCTCTCAATACCAATAGCTTCCAATAAAATACAGCACATTTCGCATTTAAATACTCGCCGATATAAAAAAAAGATTCCATTTCTCACTAAAAACGAATTAAAATCCAATAAAATTCTTTTAAATTTCATCTTTTTTGTCGTTCCATTAGCCATTGTGACTCTTTTTTTGTTGTTGTTTCCATTTTTAAAATAGGAAATTTTTTGAATGTCCCCATAAACAATCTACTTAAATCAATTTAATGTATAGTCCCATAACAATTTTGTGTTGTTTTTTTTGTGTAGATTAAGAAAGTCGAATAAATCGATAAATATCATCATCATCAACAGAGAGTTACAATTTTTTTTTGTTTCTGTACCCATAAACCCTAAAATAGTAAAAAAAGAGAGTCTAAGGAAATAAATAGAAATGGTTATTTTATTACATTCTCGTTCGTTATCAAAAGTATATCCATACAAAAGGAGAGAAACAAAGTCAAATGCATAGCATTTTGCTTATTTTTATATATTTATGTATTGTTACCTACATTCAATATCTATAATGGCCTTACGTATGCCATGTTTGAGTGCCATTATCTTTCATGCTATATAGATAGCTAGTTAGTTTGTTTGTTATTTTTTGTCTTCTTCTTCTTCTTTTTTTATTCATAGCGACATAAAAACTATAAAACTTTCATAATCATTTGTTCGTTAGCTGGAGATGAGAGCATAAAGATGAGACTTTTTTTAATGCACTTTTGAGTTTAGCGATCTTTTTGGTATTGGCCGGTATGTCTTGACGATGGATTTAATTTGAGCATAAAGTTGATGCCTTTGGGAAGCTTCATTAAATGTGGTCTTTAAATTCTATTTTATAGATCTAGCGATTGCTCAAGGGTAATCATAGAACTCATGGAAAATTGCCGCTGTTGGAGGTACCATTCCAAGTCAGTGTTGGGAGTTTGATGTGCAAAATAATTAAAGATCCAGAAAATTAGCTGCATTTGCTTAGTTATTGAGCTTAGTTCTACTTTGTTTTGTTTACTGTTGCTCAGTTTTGTCTACTGTTGCTCAGTTCTTGTCTACTGTTGCTCAGTTCTTGTCTACTGTTACTCAGTTCTTGTCTACTGTTGCTCAGTTTTGTTTATTGTTGTTCAGTTCTTATCTACTGTTGCTCAGTTTTGTTTACTGTGGCTCAGTTCTTGTCTACTGTTGCTCAGTTCTTGTTTATTGTTGCTCAATTTTTATGTTAAATTGTTTTTTTTTGAATCCTTTTGCTGCTTTATTTACTGTTTATCAATTTTTGTCTATTGTTGCTCAGTTTTACACGGCTATTTGTTTTTTGTTGCTAAGTTTTTTCCTGCGGATACTGAATTTTGTCTGATTTTGCTCAATTTTTGTCTTCTTTTGCTTTTTTATATCCTGTTCATCAATTTTTGTTAATTGTAGTTCAGTTTTAAACAGTTTTTGTCTGCTTTTGCTCAGTTGTGTCTACTGTAGTTCAATTTATTTCTATTTTTGGTAAATTTTTGTATACTTGCTCAATTTAACATGCTTTTTTTGTCCAAAATTGCTCAATTTTTGTCTAAAACTACTCAATTTTGTCTACTCTTGCTCAATTTGTTGTCTACAGTTGCTTAATTAATTTTTTTGCTCATTTTTCATCTACTCTCGGTCAGTTTAATCAGCTTAGATTAGGTTTTGTCTATTGTTGCTCAGTATTTGTCTATAGTTAGTCAAATTAATCTATTTTTGCTCAATTTTCGTCTACTGTAGCTCAGATTTATCAACTGTTGATCAGTTCTTGTCTACTGTTGTTAATTTTACAGGCTTTTTTGTCTACTGTTGATCAGTATTTGTCCATAGTTACTGAGATTAGTCTACTTTTGCTCAATTTATATTAATTTGTCCACAGATTCTAATATTTGTTGCTAGATTCTGTAACGCTTCCTAATCATCCCCAGTTCATACCACTGCTATCTAAATAAATCCAAATCATCTAAATTATGACAAACATACTCTATTAATATCCATACATCTTTAAAAATAAATTACACATCTATTAAAATTAAAATACTTCTAAAATTGCCATCATAACTTGTTCCAAAGAAAGAGTAAAATCCGGCAGAAGCAATTGTAAAATATAAATAAATACATATATAAAAGAGTTTAGAATCAACAGAAATGGAAGAAAATATCATAAAAAATGCTCACATTCATGATAATAAAAATAAAATATTATGTGTTGAAGATAACAGTACAATATAATGATAGAATTATTATCAGAATAAAAAAAGACAAACCATCCACACTTTGTATAGACGAATGTACGACTGTGTATGAGCTTAGAATGAGAGAAATTGTTTTCACCTTTTTTTCTTTCCTTTTATTATTGCTATATTCATTTTCATTATCATTATACAACATATATTTAAGATGTTGCACATTGTCTAGCATTAATTCTCGTTTTGAAATTGTATATTGTATTGTATGTGTGGTAAAGTTGTTGCTACTATAGAAACATACGATAAGTTTTAATGAAGATGGCTTTGTTTCTAGATGTGTATTCTAACCGTCGATAGATTCTGTGGCTTATTTTCTTATTATTTGGTAGTTTAAAATTCAAATTTGCAAGTGTTACTAAAGACAATAGACTAGATAGGATGGGATAAGTTGCTGAGTTTGGCTGAATACATCCTACTCCATTGGCTGGAATCTCGGTATACATCTACACATTCAGAACACATACTCAATAATTATCCTACTCCTATCCTACTCCTATCCTACTCCTATCCTACTCCTATCCTACTCCTATCCTACTCCTATCCTACTCCTATCCTACTCCTATCCTACTCCTATCCTACTCCTACCATACTTCTGCTCTACATCTTTTCTACACCGATTCTCCATTTACCCTACATCTATCCTACCTCTACCATCACATACCATGCATCTTCACTACACCTATTCATTATCTCCACCATAAAGTATACTATAAGGTATTCACCAAATGAGTGAGTTTGCCAGGATTAAAAAAAATATGAGAGGTTGACCCAAATATATCAATCAGGATACGACCCAGCCTTATCTTAAGCTCTAAGCTTCAAACTTGGACTATCAAAGCAGTATCATAATCTTTAGGAATACATCATTTAGGTCAAATGCTCGAGTACATTCAATATATGTCTAGAGTTTACTATAGTGTAGTCATAGATTGAATTTGAGAGACAAACCCTCACAGGATATCCCTATGGCATTCCAAACCATTCCAAACCACAATTTCATTACCCCAAGACGTCAATAACAAATATCAGATTCAAATCCCATTGATAGACAACCGACGTTCCAGTCATAAACTCAATTAATACGGTTAGAATATCAAAAGAACTTTAAAATAGAATGAGATGTAGATACAATGATATAATAATTATATTTTATTATTGTTCGCATTGTTGTGGTTGGCATTAGAATAAAATAAAATATATATGCATAGAAGCTCAATTCAGTAAAAATAAAAAAAGTTTCAAATTATAAAAAAATCATAAAAATAAAATTTTATTATAATGTGAATGAAGTGCAAGAAATGGTTCATAAAATATCATGAAATATAGGTTTTCGGGTAGGGGGAACTCATATGAATATTTTTTAATATAATTTATTAAGGTGCACAAGTTCTTTTGTTTTGGCTTCTATAGTCTACATTAAGAACAAGTACTTGCAATTGTTATCTCCATTTTTAAAGACTCAATTCACAAAATGTCCTAAAAATATCCATTATGTGCAGCACAATTTATTACAAGATGTAAAACTAGTACAATAGTATCAAGTACAGTTGTTCCGAATTGCATGACTGATCAGGAAATTAATTGAAATGCTCAATTGCAATAAAAAAAATATTCAATTCAAGTCAGTGGTTTTTGTTTGAGATTAACAAAAGGAAATGCAGAACAATGAAGGAGGAATTGAATAGTTTGCAAAAAAAAAAATATTTTTAGATAATTTGAATAAATCTATTTGTGAATCAATAGCTTTAATCATGGCTGTCTTTTTTTTGTTGAAATTTAGATCAGTTTTTGTAACACAAAAATAAGCTTCAATGATGCTTCAATTGTTGGTTGGATGAAAAGGAAGCCTTATGCTTTCTATGTTATGTAACTTTTTTTTTGGGAAAATGAATTTTGTGAATTCATTTGTGATTCTGAATATTGAGCATTGAAATGGAATCATATCAAAAAGTTGGGTGTGTTAGGAATTACTATGGAATTTCAGGTTGTATACTCAACTATTCTGGATGAATCTTCGATGAATTGACGTCGTACAGATACTATTTTAGATTATACTATGTTTCAAACTGCATATGTAGCACTGAGGTCTTTGGTACCAAACCACCTAAAGAATTGACTTGCAATCGGTCATCAAATTCCCGTCAAGGTGCCATCAGAACAGTTTCACGTAATTTTGACAATTTTACACCAACATGCCCGATCAACAGAAATGAAGATGGTTCCGTTAAGCTTCTTTTATTAGTACCAAATGGAAGACACGTCGGTTTGGCATTTGGACGTCAGTTGGCCTCCACATGATGCTTCTTACATTTTGTATTAGTAAAAGAGGCTTAACGGAGCCTTCTTCATTTTTGTCTATCGAAATGGCAACCTAAAGTTGGCTTAGTGCCTATATTATGGCCATCGAGACTCCCATTTAGCATATATCACTGGTAATTTCTGTTAAGGTGCTGTTAAAAAGCAGCATAACTCTTCTTCGGTAGTGTGTCATGCAGGTGTCGCGCCCGACATAGTATACTAATAGGTTCAATTCATCAGGACCTAAGCAAGCGATGTGCAACATTTATTGTCTCATGGAGTCATGAGCCACGACCGAAACCATATACGACATGTGATGATTAGCGCGTATTTATTCACTGTGAGTCGTAAGACATTAATTAAGCGGATGACTTAGTTTCTGTTCTTGGTCAAAACGGCTACTACTTCTAGATTCTTGTGCTGTTGCTCTGCGTCCTTCTCTACGACATGTGAAAAATTGCATTTAGTGGCACACAGTTTGGACAACTCTGATCTTAGCATAAAATGCTTGAATTATATTCCCTAAGTCCATCTATCTTTTCAGCTTAAATATCCAATCTCGATTACTAGTGCATCAACAGTGACAAACATTTTCAACATCAAATAGCTACTAAGTGCTATTCTCACAATTTATATTCCCATACCCCTTCCATATGTGCTTACTTCAACTCTCATAAATTATTATGATTTTAAAGTTCTTCCAAAAAATTCTATAAATCAACATGAATTCATGAACTAAATGTTTCCACATCAGCAACTTTTATGCACTCAACCAATTTTCAAACAATTCTTTAAAGTTCATTTAATCGACAAATGTCAAATTCTTCCTCAATAAAAATTGCTATTTTACCATTTGAATTCCGATTCTCAATTTTTATTTATTTCAATGCATTTGAATTTAATTCTTTAGGTTGGTGGCTGGTTGTAAAAATTATGGATTGTTTGGAAATGATGTGTCGTTTAATGGTGTAGCTGATGATTGGGGTCTGGGCATTTGTTGGGTCCATTGTAAGTGTACGAAACCGAAAACATGACCGAAATTGAGTCCGAAATCGAGTCCAAAACTGAGTCCGAAACCGAGTCCGAAATCGAGACTGAAACTGAGTCCGAAACCGTGTCCGAAACCGATTCCGAAACTGAGTCCGAAACAAAGTCCAAAATCGAGTCCGAAAGCAAGACCGAAATCAAGTCCGAAATCGAGACCGAAACCGAAGCCGAAACTGAGTCCGAAAGCGAGTCCGAAAACGAGTCCTAAATTGAGACCGAAACTGAGACCGAAATCGAGTCCGAAACCGAAACCGAAATAGAGACCGAAATAGAGTCCGAAATCAAGTCCGAAACTGAAACCGAAATAGAGACCGAAACTGAGTTCGAGTTCGAAACCGAGTTCGAAACTGAGTTCGAAACTGAAACCGAAACCGAGTCCGAAACCGAGTTCGAAACTGAAACCGAGACCAAAACCGAGTTCGAAACCGAGACCCAAACCGAATCCGAAACGAAAACCGAAGCGAGTCCGACATCGAGATCGAAATCATTAACGAAAATTATACCAAGATGGTCACAGTGACTATAAGGTAATTCTGGTAAGTTTCAATCTCGAACACGAAAATCTTAATTTGAACTGCTTAAATAGTCCTGAACAGCTTCAAACCCCCACAATTCTTAAGAATGTAACCTAATTTAAGGATGACCCCTTAACTGTTTATCAAAATTAAAAAAATATAAGTAGTAAGTAAGTAAACGGCAACAGCAAGAGAACATAAAGTAAAACAAAAAGCAAGAAAAAAAGAACAAGAAAACGCGTGCATTTAACTGCATTTATGGGTAACAAAGACAAGACAATTGTTGTGTTATTAAAAGTTAACCGGAAATGTATAAAAAGGAAAAGAAGAAATGAGCTGAAGTGAGTACCTGCTCTAGAAAATCAAAAGACATTTGCATTATAAAAAATAATAATAATTTTTGCTACTTTTTTTTTTAAAAAAAAGAGTAAAACTTATGAGCATTGGCAGTGAATTGACATTTGAATGGAAGTTATAATCGAATGGTCTCTCTTTAATTCATTAAAAGACCATAATATCAATAAAACAGTGCTCGACTTTTATCACAATTCGTATTTTCAACCTTGCCAATAACATAAAATACATATTTGTATGCATATACATGTATATATGTGCCCATTCAAAATTAATATCGTTCTTCTCGTCATTATATCTCTCTCATGATATTTGTTGTGCTGCCGCACTGCCGCTTTACTTCTGATACGGCTGCTGATGTTGTTGCTGTTGTTATGTCTTCATTCAGAGACTTTTTTACGGGGCTATAACGAGAAATATTTAAATTAATGCGCACAATTTTTTATTATATATTTTTTTTCTTGGCTTCTTTTTGATGAAAGAGTGCGTTGTGGTGGACGTTTTGACTATTGGTCTAGAATCTAGATATTGGGTATGCTTCCTCAAAATGAATGGTCTAGAAATATGTGATAATCCAGCTTCAGGACAGTGTGACTTTGGCCCTAACTTTGATTCTTTTGAATCTGGTCTCAAGACAGAGTCAAGTGGGTTTAGTTCCGGAATTTCGGACATTTCAACGTTCCAGGATTGCTGTACATTACTTTCAATATAAAATACTTGATCTATGCTGAATATTTCCATAGAAACAATTGTGCAGAGTTTCATACTTAAAATAGTAATAAATGCATTGTTTAAGACTTAAGAAGGCAATTCATCAAAGTATTAAGAATTCCTACAAAATACAGTTACAATGCTATTTTAGAAGGTTACAGTCTTAAACGTTCTTAGTAACTTAGTTTGAATACCACTAAGTGGTTTACTAGAGCAATCGGTCAGTTGACTCAGGTTCGAATCCTGCATTTTAAAATGTACATTTTTTCAGAAGTGCTGACACTTCAGCTTTGCTTTCTCGAAATCCCGGTCTCGACTTTTAGAATTTTATGGGATCCGCGATTTTTCTGGATCGGGAAATTCTTGGATGTCCCGATTTCGATCCCAATAAGCATAACTTTAGATGGTACAAAGTATCTCTGTTGATCTTACAAGAAAAGTAAAATTTCGAATAATGGAGTCCGAAGTGGAAATCGAACCCATAACCTACTGTTTGCAGTTGCATGTTCCGACCACTGAGCTATTGGGGGGTTATTCGACTAAATGGCAAAGTGTCGTGTTTAAATTATACATCTTCTGTTTCATCCCTTACTACTGCAATTTTGGACATATTGTATGCATATTACAGGAACCCCATTCCAACAGCATCTCTATTGGTATCTGCTATACTGAAAATGCTGAATATTGTAATATAATTAGCTAAGATAGAACCAATGCTTGTAAGATCAATAGCTCAAACAAGTCAACATATGCGCCTTAACCGCCAACATTCCATGCCAGAATATAATTTCTAAACAAAAAATCTTTCTCCTTTTTCCTTCTTATTTCACCTTTCTGATAAACACTGACTGACATTCAACTTGGTTTACATTTTTATATATATTTCACAACGATTAGCATAAAATATGAATTTGGCTTAGAATTTTCAATGAGCATGAACGCCACCAACAAAAATAAAAAATAAGACTGTTGGAAGTTGAACTACTTTTTATTTTATTTTTCCGTAAAATCCAAACTCATCAATATAAACCATCGTCATCATCATCATAATCATCATCAGATGTGGAAAATAGAATCAAAATGAATTTTCATTTCCACTTCGAACTCTAAGTGACGACAAATGATGAGCATGGGGGTGTATAAATTGATATTAGGTTCCATTTATGTACGAAAAAAAATTCACATTTTATCGCATTTTACTCATAAGGCAGCATAAGGTTGATCAATATTAAATGAATGGCAAAAATATTCAAATGTAATTAGGCATCATCTCTCAAATCGATGTAGATTATTGATTTCTTTTGCTTTTGTTTTATTGGAGATTTGGTGATGGGATGGGAGGCTTTGGTGATTTGGAGTTGTTGATGAGATTTGAGGATTTTGAATTTAAATTAATGGATATTTTTATTGTTTTTTGGGGAATTTTAGGGAAGTTTTAGGAAGGAATGTGGAAGTTGCTCATTAGTCATCAGGTTGGGGAATGTACGGAAATTATGTAACGCTTAGGGAAGCCGGTGATTCGAAGTAGCTCGATGGCGGAATAGCTTAGTACTTCGGTACATAATTATTGCAACACCGATCCAGAGTTCGAGAGTCGGCATGAGAAGCCGGTATTGATAATTGGCAACAGAAGCCAGTGAAAGCTCCAGCTTAAGACGTCATCTGAGGGAGGCTATGAATCACAAATGATGTGTACGATCAGTGAATAAAGGAAGTAAGCAGTAGAGTCACAAATTCGCCATGTAAGTTCATAGTTTTGCTATAAAGCATTATAATGAGGAACAAGTGCCATAAAAATGCAAGTTTTAGCATTTCGTAATTTCCGAACGTTACCTTAGTCAATGAAAATTAACATATCGCCTGAGGCTGACTACCGCTTGTCAATTATTAGTGCTAATAAAAGTAAAATATTATACCTATTAACAGCCTTTAAAAGAACTCGAGTGCGGTCATAGAACTCTTGATATTGGTATTGGTAATCGGCAAAGGGCAGCCAGCGATAAAGTCAGCTTCAGGCATGAACTAAGCAGAACTCGAAGTCGACTTGAATTTTATAGTCGCTTATTCCATACATAATCCAAGTCGACTTCAAGTATTGCAACTATGAAAGAATATAGATCACAGCTGATCAGCACGTCCACCTAATTAAGTAAGTATCCGTCTCCATCGATAAGTTCTTTGACCTCCCACATCATTATTAGACACTATATCACCATTAAAAGTGACTATACCCGAAAATTCATGAAACTACCCTTTAAATCCATCCTGATTTAAAATTCCAATAATAAAATTCTATCCAAAGCCTGAAAATGTCCCAATAAATACCAATAACTAGTCTACAAATTCCTATTCAAATTTTTCAAACCTTTTTCATGTCAAATAAGGTCAATAAAATTCACCGAAAAGCCATTAAATTATTTAAGGTATTCAAGATAGCTTTGAGGGATACAAAAGGGACAAAATTCACCAAAATGCCACCCCTGCACAGCATTTCCTAACAACATCCATTGTCAATTTTTCAGCTGTATTCTCATCTATTGCAAAAAATTCTCTTTTAAATTTAAAAGAACTAAGAGGAATAAATGCCGATATTTATATAAAAACTAATCTGATAACACTCTGAGTTATGAGGTAGTCTGGGTGTGCTAGAAATATAAAAATTTTTTTGTCATTATTCGAATATTTTTTTTATTTTATTTTATTATAAATTGATTTCCATTTTATATTAAATTCTTTCCTCTACATCTTTCTCCCATGTCTACATATATATAAACACATTTTACATCATATATTGAAACGAAAGTGTCTATAACCTCATCGTCAACCACAATATCTGGTTTTGTTTCCGATATGTGATGTGTGAGATGTGCCAAATGACGAGATTAAAAATAAAATAAAAACGAAGAAGACGAAGTGAATGAGTGAGTGAGAGAGATGGAGGAAAAAAAAAGATACCCGAGCAGCACATTGTGGTGAAAAAAAAATCTTTGGCTATTCAGATCATTGATGAGGCAGACCACTGCACTCGGTAAGACTATAGGGATTTCTAGGAACTTTTGGCGGCAAACTATGGCACACAGGTTGCCCATCGCTGACCTAGAGTTTAAATTGGGTACAGAATCACTTCTTTGACGACGCTTTTATCAGTTTACTGTCTTTAGCCTACATAGGAAGTCTTTAATCCGAGGTTTCATTGTTGATTCGAAAACTGCTAGGTGTAACTTGGTGCATTGCAGGGGACTGCAGGTCTACATACATAAAGTCTTAGGATGTCCTCGTGTCTTTGCAATATACAGAGCTTCCAAGTGTAAATGGAGTTCTAAAGGGTGTAGTCCAATAAATTATTGATCACAATGTCTCCAGCTCATAAGGTTGGTCCTTTTCAAATTTGGAAAATGCACAATGCAGTGAACCTCAATTTTGGCCATTTAAAAATGAATCGAAATTAGCCGTCTCGGCGTCGAGAGGACAATTTTACGTCTTACCGTTCATATGTCCGAACAGACAAAGAGCATACTCATGAATGTGCCTAAAAAATTGAGCATGTTCAATTATATTAATTAAGTATACTCATGAGTACGCTCATTAAGATAAGTATGCTCACTTATCTGTAAGTGACGTCAACTTACCAGCTTCTTAACGAACACCCTGTACTGCTCGGACAGAAAAAAAGTTATCCATTTGAAGGTGACATGTGAACACATTAAAATTAATCCTTTTCCATTATTTCAGATCACACAAAGTTCTTACTTCTTTCTCTTCGAATTTCAATTCCATCAGAACTACTACTGATGACTGCCTGTGTGTCTCTTTCCTCTCATTTATGCCTCAGAATATTTAATTATTTAATGTAAATTCATTCCATAAGAGAAGCAAGCTCAAATTGCAGTTCTTTTTCTCATTCTTCCTTCATATATGGTAGAATATAATTTTTTATTTTATTATTGCAGAATAAGACAGGACAGAATGAGAACGGGCGACAAATTAAACCAGTTTTACCGCATGAACATTTCACATCATATAAAAAAATATAAGAAGTGATATTAAGCATTATATTCAAAGTTTTTCAAAAGTGCTTAAGCCTCACATTTTCTCCAATATCATGATGTATTATATTTAACGTATAATAATAATAATGCGTATAATATATAATTGAATAATGAAGGGAATTTCACTCGGGAATGGTTGAAATGGACGCATTTTTTTATGGAAAAAATATAAAATTAATTGAATGGCTTTGGTGTCGAGATAATTTTAATAATTTTTCAATAAAATATTTAAATTTTTATTACGACAGTTCTGATCGGTTGGTCTTTAATTTTTATTAAATATGTGTTCTGAAGATTCTTGGCATTTTAGCTACTGTGGTGTCTGGAAAAAGGATAGAATCTGGGGGTATCTAGTCATTTTTGAAGGTGATTTTGCCCGAGTTAGGGTAACGCATCTATGGTTGAGTGATTAGGTAATAGACTGGATATCTGCATTTATTGTGAGGACTAGGGTTCGATTCCGATCAGAATCTGATATCTTAATTCATTATATAGTGTCCCGAGCAACACAAATAAAAAGGTCTCTATCACGGAGTTTTTAAGGCTTCGCTAAACCTCTTTTACTAATACCAAATGAAAGTCGCCTCCGTTTAGCAACCATATAGACACCAAAAATATACGTGGACTCCATTTAGTGTTAATAATATAGTTGCTCGGTTTAGTGTGTCGCTCGGAAGTGCTGTCTATATAACTAGGCTTCACATGAACATTAATCATGAGCCAGAGGTTGATTCTTCTTACTTTCTTTCTTCCTTGGTTAGGAGTGTCTAAAGACAGCTATATCCTTCAAAATATTCTATCGAAGACTTCTCCAGTCTTTCTCGCGATCTCTAAGATGCAGTTATTACTTGAAGAAGATCAACCTTTAGCCGCTTTCCGATAGCACTTAATAATGCATCTATTGCCGACCATCGCTTATTAATTATTCCATGTGATGAAATACTGCCGCTTTTTCTTGAAAGGAGACTGTCGATTCAAACAGTGTAGAACTTGGTATTGGCAATTTGCAAAAGGCAGCCAGAAATAGAGCCAGTTTAAGACGTCAACTGAGAAAAGCTATAGATCACTGGAGATCTGTACGGTCAGCAAACTAAGTACGAGTAGTAATATGAAATACTCATGAAAATGGCCTCTGCATGCCTCTGTTTCCCTAAAAATTCAATAATAAATTGAAATACCCAAATCAATTCAACATTCTTAAAATAACAGTAACCACTTGTCCACCTAAAAAATCCTTAATCTCATCCAAACAATAAATAATATTTAATTCAGTAATTCTCCCATAAAACAGTCAAAAATTCGCAAATAAATAATCACTAAATATACTCAATAGCCACTTCACACCTCAAATAATCAATAATCCAAAAACAGTAACACTCAAACACCATTTAGAGATGCAATGGGACTTCATCATCATCATATATTAATAAATATTGAATAATTCAGTAGCCCCAATAAGGACAAAATGCATCAATCCAACGATCGATTTTGCAACTGCATCCCATACACATAATATTAAGGCTGAATAAGAAGAGGTAGAAAAAAAATTATTCTTACTTAGAATGACCAAGCGATGGTGGAATGTGTCAAGATGACGAGTTGATGATAAAACAAGATTTAGTTTCTTTTAATTTCTTATAATGATGATGCATCGTGCAGAGGTAAATATTATCTTTGAATGAATGCCAATGCATAAGGTTTTATGTGTGCAAATATTTATGTGGAGAGGAAGCTGTGAATTGTCAGTTTGGTGCTATGACTATGTAATTAAGTTTTTATTGATAATTCATGAATTTTAACGGTTTTTAAAAATTCAAATTTTAAAGGCGTTCTAAAATTTAGAATTCAACGGTTTTCAAAAATTCAAATTTTGAGTAATTTTCAAAAATTCAACGTAACAGTTTCAAAAAATTCAAATTTTAACGGTTTCCAAAAAGTTAAAATAGAACGGATTTCTAAAATTCAAAATTTAATTGTTCTTCAAAATTCAAAATTTAATAGTTTTGTATAATTCTAAATTTAACGGTGTTAGAAAATTCGAAATTTGACGATTTTGAAAAATTCAAATTTAATTAGTTCTTAAAAATTTAAAATTTAACGGTTTTTAAAAATTCAAATTTAAAAAAATCAAAAATTCAAAAATTAACGGTTTCCAAAAATTCAAAATTTATTTCTTTTCAAGAATTCAAAATTTAATGGTATTGAATAATTCAAAACTAGACGGGTTTTCGAAATTCAAATTTTGACGTTTCTACGATATTCATTTAACGTTTCTCAAAAATTCAAAATTCAATTGTTTTCAAAAATCCATATTTTAAGTTTTTCAAAAATTCTAATTGACCGTTTCTCAAAGATTCAAAATTTAACGGGTTTCAAAATTTAACAATTGTCAAAAATTCTAAATTTATCAGTTTTTAAAAATTCGATTTTTGGAGTTTGAAAAATCTAAAATTTAACAATTTTCAAAAATTTAATTTTTTTTGGTTTTTAAAAATTCAAAATAAAACGGTTATTAAAAGTTTAAATTTCAATAATTCTTGAAAAATCAAATTTTATTGGCATTTATAAAATTCAAATTTTAAGTATTTTTAAAAATTCAAATTCTAACAGTTTTTGAAAATTCAATTTATAAGGGTTTAAAAAATATGGAATTTCAAAAATTTCAAAATTTATCAGTTTTTAAAAATTCAATTTTTGGAGTTTGAAAATTTTTAAATCTAACGTTAATTAAAAGTTCAAATTTCAATGATTCTTAAAAATTCAAATTTTAATGATTTTAAAAAATTCAAATTTTAACGGCTTGTAAAAATTCAAAATTCAACGGTTCTCAAAAATTTGAAATTTTCATTCAAGTTCTTAGGTAAAATACTCTCAATGCGTTTAGTTCCTTCATTATCCAAGACACATTTTAATCCAGCTCCTTCTTCTTCTTCCTCTTATTCCATCTTAAAGCTAGGCATCAAGTCATTTAGTAAAAGAAATAAAGAAACAGAAGAAGAGAATTAAATGAAGAGACATGTAAGCAAAAAAAAAAAGTAAAAAAAGTAAAAAAAGTGTACAGAAACAACAAGCAGAATGAATGTGAAGTAATAAAATTAAAATCGCATTAAATGATCAAGTGGTTTTGCTCTTACACATCAAACATCATGTCACAAGTAAAAGTGACAATGTTGATGTTAAATTGACCAGATGTCATACCAAAACATTTCTGCAATAATATTTTATTATATATTTAAAAGAAATGAAAATGGGAAGAAGAAGATGAATGTCAAGTGCATATAGAGGAATTAAGCATAGAAGAAAATCTGTTGCCAGAAGCTATTGATGTGTAATTAATTGAATAATTTTGTGGCTTTCTACGTATTAAAGTGATGTGATACATGGGAGAATTGCATGGACTCGACACATTATATGCACATTATATGCATATTATCTGCATATTATCTGTATATTATCTGCATATTATATGCATATTCTGTGCATATTATGTACATATTATGTGCATATTTTGTGTATATAATATGCACATAATATGCACATAATATGCACAAATATGCACATAATATACACATTTCTCTTTCAAAATTTCCAAAAAAAAAATCAAAATAGGTGGATCATCTTAACTGGATGTTATGATGGGAGTGACTTTTTACGTCGACAGAAGTTCTGTAGAAAACTTTTCATAATTTATCAAAAAAAAAAATTCGCTCATGCCAAGACTTGAACCCATAACCTTATGTTACAAAACCACTAACTATAACCGTTGCGCCATTAATACAAATTAATTCATATTCGAGTGATGGTAAATTTTCATATATATAGATGTATAAATATTTATTTGATATTTTATTTTAATTATAATAAATATCAAGAAATTTTACTTTTTATTTTTTCACAAATTAAAGAATAGATTTAAAGTTAATATTCATTATTACATCAAAAAATTTGTATGAGACTATATACTTCACAAGAGGATATTTCTTTCGAAATTTTGTATGAAATTATATACTTCAGAAGAGGATATTATATACTTCACAAGAGGATATTATATACTTCACAGGAGGAAATTTTAAGGTATCCACTATAATTTTTCCTTTTACAAAAAATTTATGAAGAAATATCTTCTTGTGAAGTATATATTTTATATTTTCATTAAAAAATTTCGAAGAAATCGCGCATAAAATATGCGGGTCCAGAAAAGTATAGTTTAGCCCAAAGTTCGTACATATAATGTGCATATTTCGTACATATAATGTGCATATTTTGTGCATATTTCGTGCATATTTTGTGCATATTTCGTGCATATTTTTTGCATATTTTGTGCACATTTTGTGTATATACGAATTTTCGGCTTCACATGGCTTCACAAAAAGGCTTCACATGGATTCCGTTCTTGTATCAGCAGAGGAATTGGGTGTTTATAATATAGATGAATAAAGTTATTGAAATGTTATTTATTTTAGTTTACTAAATTTTAATAAAATTCTTAAAAAATGTTATTAAATTTTTTTGACATTTTAAGCTGTTATAGGTTTCTAATCACAAAATGCAAAATTAGTAAGGTTTTAGTACATTTTATATACTTCACAATCGTACTCATAAATGACTGGTACAACCATGAAGATTAGTTTTCATTCAAAGTCATATAAAATTTAAATTCGTTTATGCGATACAAATGGTGTCAAATGTTCCCTTTCTTCATAAACCTTGTGATATGATCAGATTTAAGCAGAGTTGGCAGGACTTTGGAGTCCGGACTTTAAAAGTCCCAAAAGTCCGGACTTTGGGACTTTGGGAGTCCGTAAAGTCCCATACAAATTTTTTTTTTTTCTCTCCACTTTAAAGTCCTGCCAACTCTGGATTTAAGTCCTCCACAAGCTCCTTACTGTTTGTAAAGTACAGTAAAAAGCATGTCTAGAGAAAAAATTTTCATACAAAATTTTAGTAACTGATTACTGAGGCTTTCGAATACTTATAATAAAAGTTAATAAACATTCATCTTACTAACTTATTATTAAATTTTAGTGAACATTTTTAATGTTAGGTCCTTAATAATAAGATCCAGTTAAGATAATGAAATTATTTGACCATAATAGCAAGATCCAGTGGACCACCAGTAACATTATGTACATAATAGTAAGATCCAGAAAGTCTGTGATCATAACATCCAGTTAAGATGATCCACCTATTTTAATTTTTTTTTAGAAATTTTGAAAGAGAAATGTGTATATTATGTGCATATTTGTGCATATTATGTGCATATTATGTGCATATTATATACACAAAATATGCACATAATATGTACATAATATGCACAGAATATGCATATAATATGCAGATAATATACAGATAATATGCAGATAATATGCATATAATATGCATATAATGTGTCGAGTCCATGCAAGACAATCATATAATATGCATATAATGTGTCGAGTCCATGCAAGACAATCGTTTTCGGAGCATGTGAAACTTTATTTCATGTTTTTGTAAATCAATGCCGGACATGAAGATGAAATAATTAATGAAAATCGTTGAAATTTGAGTTTAAATTCTACAAAATCGTTGAAATCTCCCAAAAAACTGTTGAAAATTTAATATACTGCAAAATTGCTTCAAATTCAAATCTTACAAAACCGTTGAAAAGTCAAATTCTACAAAATCGATTAAAAGTTTAAATTTTACAAAACTGTTTAAAATTCAAATTGTTACAAAACCTAAAAATATTCAAATTCTACAAAAAAATTAACAACTTAAATGCTACAAAATCATTAAAAGTTCTAATTTTACAAAACCGTTGAATTTTCAAATATTACAAAACCGTTAAAAATTCAAATTCTACAAAATTGTTAAAAAGTTAAATTTTACAAAACCGTTTAAAATTCAAATTGTATAAAACCGTTTAAAATTCAAATTCAACAAATTGTAAAAATTGAAATTTTACAAAATCTTAAATATTTCAAATTTTACAAAACTGTTAACATTTCAAATTTTACAAAATCTTAAGAAAATCAAATTCCACAAAACTGTTTAAAATTCGAATTTTACAAACTCGTAAAAATTATAAACTCTACAAAACTGTTGAAAATTCAAATTTTACAAGATTACAAAAAATTCAAATTCTACAAAATCGTTAAGAATTCAAATTTTTCAAAACCGCAAAAAATTCAAATTCAACAAATCCATTAAGAATTCAAATTTTACAGAATTTTTAAAAATTCAAAATTATTAAAACTGCTGAATTTTAAACAATTAATTAGAATTTGCAACTAAAAAACTAAATCAGAGTTTATCGCACTACAACTCAAATGAATAGATTACCCCTTTTTGAATACAGAAGTGCTAATACACATGTTGTATATATTCTGTAAAGCATTTAATTAATTCATGCCTATGGAAAAATTACAAACATTTACGCAGAGTTCAGTCGGAAACACTCAAAACAAAACAACAACAACAAAACTCACTATATGGCTAATCTACACACAATTACACACTTTATATCTCATAAAATCTCGCTAATTAATTTCTTTTTCACATTGTAATTAAAAATCCATAAATAGACTGATTTTAAAATGCCGGTGCGATTTTCTCATACATTATTAACTTGTTAAGTTAAATTAATATTTTTCAATCTATAAAGGCTGGATAATAACATCATTGCATTTATGTCTATATTTTTATATATTCAGTAAATGCTGTACATGGGTGAATTAATAAAGGCATTTTATGCAGAATAAGAAATATTTGCTTCATAAAATGACCCGTTCTTGCCCGTGTGATATGTACATGCATAATCTATCTATTAAGATTTTTTTCATTTCTTTCTCATGGTCGTTGCACTAGCTTCTGTATTGAATAAGGTATAATGTATGACATTAAACATTCAAACATTCAAGAAGTTGATATTTAAATAGATTAGCAACAGTTATAAAGTTAGACTTTTAATTGTAACAAAACTGTCTGAATTTAAATTTTACAAAACTGATTATATTTGAATTTTACATAAACGTTAAAATTTGAATCTTATAGAACTGTTGAAATTTGCATTTTACGAAAATGTTAAAATTTGAATTTTATAAATCCGTTAAATTTTGAATCTTACAAAATTGGTTAAATTTGAATGTTACAAAATTGTTACAATATAAATCATACAAAATTAATTAAATATGAATTTTACAAAACCGTTGCGATTTGAATGATTTGAAACTGAATAAATTTGAATTTTGCAAAACCGTTACAATTTGAATCATACAAAACGGATTAAATATGAATTTTACAAAACCGTTAAAATTTGAATTTGCAAAGTCGTTCAATTTTGAAATCGACAAATCCGTTAAAAATTCAATTCAACTAACATCCCATAACGCAACCAATCGGACATATCACATCCTCATACCAAAAACTCAATCATCATCCCATAAACGGTGTAAGACAGTAGGAATTTTTAAGCAAGCGCAACATACATTCATGTAGGCGCAACTAAATGTTATGAATTTGTCATTTTTGTGGCATTCAGTGAAGTAAATGAACACAGTGGAGCAAAAAAAGTAAGCGAGAAAAAAGAAAAGAAATGAGGAAGGAATGGAATGCTAATAACACATTGTGCGATCTCTTAATGCTGACAACATTTCATTCACCACGAAATTGAAACGGCACAAAAAAAAATTCAATTTGCTCATTTTAAATAAAGTTTTTATTTTAACAGAAAAAAAAATCCCTCGACTTGTTCCTGTGTTTTTCTTTGTTAGAGCACATGTCGAGTGAGGCTGCAAAATATAAATAATATTTTTTGTTGTTGTTTTTGCAACATTATTTATTGTTGATATTGATTTCATTTTCATTTTTAAACGTTATAGTCTCGGTATAGTTCTCGGTTTTCATAAACATTTATTTTAATATTAAATACATTTTATTTGCTCTCTTGTGCCTGGTGCACTCGTTTGCTCTCGACGAGCTTGTTCTTGTTTGCTTTTTTGTTTCATGTATATACATGCATATCGTTCGCATAAGCTCAATATTTTTTTATTATGAATAGAGTAGTGTATAAATGGCAATTTAAGCGAAAGACCTCGTCGATTGTCGACAGCATTTATTCATAAATGTAGGAACGGAAAGAGCACAGAACAAGTTGTGGTGATTTTTTAACTTAGACTTAAGACTAATTAGGAAATATGATAGCGCATTTAATAAATTTGATGATTATCTTGTGATTATCAGGATTGTTTATTTATTATTCAGGCATGAAGGTATGGATGGCTCTGCAATAATGTATGATGATTTACATGAAATTAACTAACTTAATGTTATGCCTCATGCTGGCGTTTAATTAATATGAGAGCTGGATGAGTTTAGCGGGAACTTTGTTATCTTCAAGATAATTCTAAGGAATTCCTTACTTTGTTGAAAGATGTTATAAATTATTGGAAGTCAAGGTTAACTTGCAGAAAGTTTAAGCATTGATTTTAGTGCTGTCTTTTAATTGTTTTGTATCTACAGCCCGCGCAGCAGACATAATAAGACATAATTAGACTTTTACTATGCAACTTCTGGTTTTTGAACTTACAAACATTGTGACATCTCTTATATGACCATTCAAGGCCAGAATCTACTGTTCGGAACTTTACTACCAGAATAGCACGAAACGATTTATTTACTTACTTACTTCGCTTTCCGTACAGATCAAGTGTGATCCATGACCTCCCTCAGTCCGCTCTATCGCTGGCTACCGCTTGATGATGATGATGATCGGTTCCTATTGATCCACTGTGAATCGTAGGGCGTTAATAAAGCGATTGAACAGGTCTCTGTTCCGGGCTATAACGCTGGCTATCGCTTGCCAATCACCAATTCCAAGTGAGATAATATCTCTATCGACAGCTTCTTTCCATGAGTTCTTTGAAACGATTTATAAATCACAAATCCGACTCCAG
The DNA here is from genome assembly GCF_022539635.2 of Chironomus tepperi. NCBI lineage: Eukaryota > Metazoa > Arthropoda > Insecta > Diptera > Chironomidae > Chironomus > Chironomus tepperi. The sequence goes on along the minus strand of NW_027226594.1, from coordinate 1,042,345 downwards.
GCTGAGTTGACTCTGATTTGGTGAAAGATTTGGATTGAATTCGGTGCCCTGCTCAAGGTCGTGGCTCTGACTTGGTGCTGGATTCGATTTTAATTCGGCATCCTGCCCTAGGTCGGGATGGCTCTAGCCTTGTGCCGGATTTAAATCGAATCCTTGCTAGATCCATGCCTGTCTGGTGTTGGATTTTGAGTCAATTAATCGACCTAAACTACTTTCTCACAACTATAACTCGATTGAGAATCGAACCCACGCTCTTTCGATTCACATTTTAAGTGCTCTTACCAACTGAGCTAACGTGGGTTTTTGGAAGCGTGGCATAATGCTTATTTAATACTTCTTCTCTATATAGTGCTTTCTGCACAGGTAATACTTCTGGAACATACTGTAAATCCAACAAAGACAACATCATTTAAACCAAAAACATTGAGACCAGAACATAGAAATTGAAATAAAAGTGGCTAACAAGACGCCATTTTAGAGCCACTTGAACACTTATTGTTCAAGATAAAATTACCTTAACCATACCAAAAATACCAATACACATCACCACCAAATCTCATTTAACAGAACATATAGCCAAACTACCATCAATATGAACCACCATCCATCCAAGCACACCACATAAATTGCAATATTTTCTCACAAAGCAAACATAGCCAAAATCTCAAAAATCTTTACCATAAAATAAAAATCCTTCAGGCATATTCACATGATGACTTCTGCACAAAATAATATGAACTTATTGCTGTAGTCATAAAAAATCTGCTTTCTGCTGCACACAGAAACAAAAGCAGACAAATCTCTATAGACAAGAACAACATAGTTTATTAAAAGACCTGCAATGATATTTGCATTATGCGCTTAAGAATTGCACAATTGCGAACTATATAAAGGCAAACAAGCTAAATATGAAATGAGTAGCAATAGTGCAGGAGAGGAAAAGAAGTAGCAATAAAAATATTTTTTTTTTTGTCTGTGCGGTTAACATTATGAATATTGTTTGAGACATTAAACGATTCCTTTAACTCTTGTGCTTACCATTCTTTATGAATGCATTTTTTTTTTATTTTATTTATATTTTTATTTATTAACAAAAAAAATAAGCATAAGCTGAAAGAAGAGATGAAGGCAGCAGCATGTTGTGAGCGTATAACATGTTGTGAATCCTTTAGTAAGTTAAACGGGCCTTTGATGATTCTTTTTTTATTTTCTTTATGCATATTCTCTGTCTTGATGCTTCTTAATTGAACATTCTTTCTTTCATACAATTCATATGTGTGTACATATATGTGCGAGCATTATTCAATGCCACATCGATATTTTACCTTGAGAAACATGCTTGCATGGATGAATATTTTTATTTTTATTTTTTTTGATGTCGGGGTGTGCCGGTAGCAGTGAAATTGTTGGGATTTTTATGTGATTGCTAAGACTTTTGTTGAGTTGTAGAAATTGGATTGCATATTTTTTTCAGTGGCATTTGAGGCATTCTTAATCTAGTTCACTAAACTCACATATTAGGGCAAATTTTTCTGTATCTTTTGTCACTGAAATCACTTTTGAAGCAAAATTCTTCTGCATCTTTTGTCACTGAAGTCACTTTTGAAGCGAAATTCTTCTACATCTTTTGTCACTGAAGTCACTTTTGAAGCTAAGCTTTTTTGCATCATTTTTTCACTGAAGTCACTTTTGATGCAAAATTTTCTTGTGTCTTTTGTCACTAAAGTCACTTTTGAACAAATTTTTCCAGCATCTTTTGTCACTGAAGTCACTTTTGAAGCTTAATTTTTCTGCATCTTTTGTCACTGAAGTCACTTTTGAAGCGAAATTATTCTGCTTAATTTTTTCACTGAAGTCACTTTTGAAGCTAAGTTCTTCTGCCTCATTTTTTTCACTGAACTCGCTTTTGAAGCAAAACTGTTCTGCGTCCTTTTTTTTCACTGAACTCATTTTTGATGCTAAATTCTGCTCCATCTCCTGTCACTGAGCTCACCATTGTAGCAAAATATGTAATCATACCTACCACATCCCATTGGCACTCTCAAGCATTTATTTTATGTTTTATGTTGAAGATTCGTAAAAAAAAGAGCTGAATAAAAAAGAAGAAAGAAGCATAAAGAAAGGAAATGCGCTGTGTGCCGCGTTATAATTTAATTTTTTAATAAATAATTTATAATTTTTGCAATTCTTACGCATAATATATGCACTGGATATTGCCGGAGTCTACTGTTGCAACAGCAGAGAGAGAAAAAGAGGTTCCATACATCTTTTTTTTTTCATAAAAGTAATTGCTAAAGATTTAAATATACCTGTATGATGATAATAGCGAATTTAGCTCATGTTGATGCTGCTGCTGCTTCTGCTGAATGGGCTTATGGAGCCAACGAAGTCATAATTCTTTTGTTTGACTGTTTTTTCAAGCGCGTGAAAGTTTGCATATTGTTATCTCATATCCATATCCATACAGTTCTCTCTTTCCCATGACATGGCATGTTGTGCATAGAGCGACAGCTTTAAGCTGACGAAGAAGGTGTTTCGCCACGAAAGTGATTTTCATTTAAAATATATACAGTACTGATGTTTTACAAGCTTTAAAAATCGAATAATGTCTGCAAAATTATTGCATGTTATGCTTATCTTTAACTTTTCATCATCTTCACTTCTCATTTCATTATTTCTGTTGCTTTATTTTCGGGATGGAAAGGTCACATAACATAATATTTTAGTTTGACATTAAATATCTCTGTTGAGTATTACTATTATCTATTATTATTACTTATACCAGAAGTGAACTCATGAGCAGCTCGATGCCTAGAGCATATTTAGCAACTACTCTACTATTCACTACATGTGCTGTCAAGTTTTTGGCATTTAAACGATCTTTTACAGAGTAAAAGTAACTCGATGGAGAGGAATGGAAGTTTGCTTGTAAATTTTTAATATCTTGTTTGAGCTGAGCTGAGTTGTGTCTCTCTTTTTTTTATTAAAAATTGGCTCTTCACTTTGGTGATTGGATAGAAATATGAAATTTTAAACAAGTTTAGATGATATTTTATTAATATGTCATTTATCGCAAAAGTCAATTTTTGTTACTTTTATATTAGGTTTGATCATCTGTTTTAGAATTTTGCTTCATTATTATAGGTTTTTACTGCTTTAGCATCAATTCTTTTTGAATTCTGCATCATTCTTCTATTTTGCATCTGACTTTGCTTCAACTTTTGGAGCTTTTTCAAAATATTTTGAATTTGACAACATTTTGCATCATTTCCACAATATTTTACATCCTTTTTTGACAATAATTTGCATCTTTTTGACAATAATTTGCATCTTTTTTGACAATATTTTGCATCATTTTTTGACAATACATTGCATCTTGTTTACAATAATTTGCATCATTTTTGACAAAATTTTGCATCTTTTTTGACAATAATTTGCATCTTTTTGACAATAATTTGCATCTATTTGACAAAAATGTGCATCTTTTCAACAAATTTACCTCGTTTTTTGACAATATTTTGCATCTTTTTTGACAATATTTTCCTTTTTTTGACAATATTTTGCATCATTTTGCCAATAATTTGCATCATTTTGACAATAATTTGCATCTTTTTGACTATATTTTGCAACATTTTGACAATAATTTGCATCTTTTTAACAAATTTTAGCATCGTTTTTACCTCGTTGTCACGGCGGCTTCAGCTGTATTTTGATTCCCCAATAAAAACTGCAAATTCAAGCTTAATGTTGACAAAAATTTATTGACAATTTGTTGAACGGAATAAAATTTCCTATGGAAAATATAAAATAAAAATTGTGTCTTAATTATAAATAAATTGTCACTTACAAACAGTTTAGCCGTCGAGAACTAATGTGACATAAATTAATCTCTAATATTACAACTGATCACGAAACTATAGTTAAAATATACATAATATAAATTAATCAAATTACAATCATTCTTTAACAGTTTAAAAGCAATTCATACCAGGTATAAATTATTATCTTCAATTTTGCGCCAATCTTTTTTGTAAACAAACTTTTAAAATCTCAAATTCACTAAAATTATAAATGTTCTCATTAATTTTCGATTCACTATAGATTCTCAATACTTCACATTACTTTTATACTATAATGTCGTTTGATTAATCAATCTTAAATCCACTAAATAAATTAAATAAATAATTTTCTACTTTTTCACACACACAAAATCAAAAACTCAATTTAAATTTTGTAAATTCGTTAAAATTTGAATCTCAAAAATACGTTAAAAAATGAAACTTAATTTTAATCTAAATTATTTACGATGTATGGATATCTGTCGATGACATGCTCCCTTCCGTTTTGTTCTGATCTACTGAAGAAAACCTTCTAATACTTAATATTCAATACAGCTAAAATAAAATAATGAACTGCTTGTTTCTCAATCTTTCCATCCGCAAGCTACTAATCATTGTTGGATTTATAATCACATCAATGTCATAGCGTTTGATAAATACTTTTGTCAAATGCTGTGCACCACGATATAACATGTTCAAAATCATCCTTATTCCACTGGCACAATTCCTCCATCCTTCTTGTAATCTCATGACTCGTTTTGATGCTAACGTTTCATGCGTGGTCAATTCTCTAATATTCGATTCATCGACAGCGTCTGGAATCTTCTTGCGATTCTTTGCAGCAGCTTCATACACGCGACGAGTTCTCATCGAGAACTTATTCTCATTTATGAGTTCATTCATCGTTCTCACATAGCCTTTAGCTTGAAGCTTGTCAAATTTCTCAATTGAACAGCTTCTCAATTTAGATGTTCGTTCTAAACACTTATCAAGATCTATCAATCTTCTCATTCCCATCGATCCATTATCAGAAAGTACAATATCTTCGTTCACTTGCATGACCTTTAAATCATCAACAGCCATTGGTTCATTCCTTGTTGTTCCAACATATGTCTCATTGCATCTAATTGACATCAATCGTTCCTCATCCAATATTTTATGAACAGCGCAATTGTCTAATGCGTCGTTTGAAGTACCAAATACAGTCCAGCCTAATTTCGTCTTAATAGCAACAGGTTCATCATCAGCACCATTAATGCATGACATGCTGGTTAAAAATGAAACGTTCTTCAATCCAATCAGCAACTTTGGTTGTGCATTTTTGAAACTTGGCAATGGAACTCCTCTCAAGTGCTTAAATCGTTCTTGCAACTCAGTTGCCACTACAGTTTGCGATGCTAAGTCAAGTTGTTCAACAGTTCTCACTCCGTTCAATGGAAATTTCTTTCCTCGTTCTCCTCTGGATACTTGACAATCAAAAATGTACGATTCACTTTCTTCTCTGCATATGCCGCTAGTCCATCTTAAATTCAATGGCCTATGAACACCCTTCACATTTAATTTCTCATAAAGCTCTCTATCAAGCAATGTGACTGAAGATCCGTCGTCTAAGAAGGCATAAGTCTCAATTAGCTCTCCATTGTTGCCGTGCAATACTACAGGCAAGATCTTATACATCACTGAACTTGATTTGTGATAATTCGATCTCTCTGATTCTGCTGGATTTGGCTGTGATGAAGATCCAACTCGAATTACCGGCTCTGAATGCTTGAATTCCCTTTCAGCTTCACAATTAACATTACTGGATTGTGATTTCAAATGCAATACTCGATGATGAAATTCCCTACAATTATCAATATTGCACATCCTCTTTGTCTTGCAATCTTTCCAACGATGCCCTTGCTTCAAACAACAATTGCATAATCCTCTCGAACGCAAAAAATTCTTCTTGTCAGCCAACATCAGATTCTTGAAATCACCACAATGTTGCAAGTCTTGCGATGAACTCTTGCATTTCAAACATTCAAATCGTTCTTCACGATGTGTGTGCATTCTTCTTGAATCTCCTGCTCGATACTCATAAGATTCAGTCGGTGGCTGTGCTGAAGCATCTTTCAATCTCTCCGCCAAATATTTCCACAAGTCTTTCAGATTCACATTCTGATTGGCGAGTTTCATTGCACCCCAAGCATCTCGATGTCTATCACGTAGTTTGAAAACTAATTGATCAATAATCGATGGTTGACACAAGTAATCAGCTCTTTCAAAACTTTCAGCATTGATGACGAATGACTCCAGTTCACAAACAAATTCCTTCAATTGATACTTTTCTAAGTCCTTCGGAGCTCGCATCTTCAACAACCTTTTAACTTGGCGTGTCAATATTTTCTCTGGATCTCCATACACAGATTTAAGGTGGTTCATTATAGCAGTTCCACCTGCCATTCCATTCAAAAGTAGTCGACATTCGACTTTTGCTTCACCATCCAAACATTTAATCAGCCTTAAATGATTCAGCTCTTCTGTGTACCTTCCAGTCTCAGTTGTGGTGTTATAAATTCGCTCAAATAATGGCCATTCTTCAAATGTACCACTGAACGTCGGTAAGTCGGGCAGCGAAGCACGTATCATGGTTAACTTCAATTGCTCGTCATAATCATATCCATTATGCACCGTATTGACAGGTACATTCGGTTGCAACATACGAATTGCATCTGCCAGATATTTGACAATATTTGCCGCTGGATCATCTTTCGTTGGTTCAATAACTTGTGCACTTGTTGCATCATCAGTTTGTTCCATCACAAACTGTCTATCATTGACATTCAACTGGGCTGTCGTTCGTTTTGGTGTTTCAGCAATTATTGGATCGCCATCATGGAACTGTTCATCATGCTTTTGAACCTTGAGTTGTTGTTGAATAAGTTCCAGTTGCCTTTTGGTCTCTTCAAGTTCCTCTTTCAGTTTCTTATTTTCATCATCATTGCCCTTTACTTGAAGTCGTGTGTGTTCTTTCTTAGTGGCCTTGGAATTATCGAATTTCAATTGACGCGGCGCAAATGCTTGTTCTGGTCTATTCTTGGCAGCACTTCTTAATGTCCTCTCAGATTTCAAGAATCCTGCACAACGTTGACACACCCATTTGTCTAATGTTGATTCATTCGTATCAATTCCAGCACAATTACTACAAAATTCTCTTTTGCATTCGACTATTGCACAAACTACGCTAACGTCAATGCTCTGACATTCAGAACACAATTTATTCTTCCTGCTGGTGCTCATCTTGTTGTCTGGATCTTTCAATGTATCTTGAATTTCAGTCTACAGCAACTTCACTTCCAGTTCCAGTAAAATTGTTTGAAATTTTATCTTATGTCACGGCGGCTTCAGCTGTATTTTGATTCCCCAATAAAAACTGCAAATTCAAGCTTAATGTTGACAAAAATTTATTGACAATTTGTTGAACGGAATAAAATTTCCTATGGAAAATATAAAATAAAAATTGTGTCTTAATTATAAATAAATTGTCACTTACAAACAGTTTAGCCGTCGAGAACTAATGTGACATAAATTAATCTCTAATATTACAACTGATCACGAAACTATAGTTAAAATATACATAATATAAATTAATCAAATTACAATCATTCTTTAACAGTTTAAAAGCAATTCATACCAGGTATAAATTATTATCTTCAATTTTGCGCCAATCTTTTTTGTAAACAAACTTTTAAAATCTCAAATTCACTAAAATTATAAATGTTCTCATTAATTTTCGATTCACTATAGATTCTCAATACTTCACATTACTTTTATACTATAATGTCATTTGATTAATCAATCTTAAATCCACTAAATAAATTAAATAAATAATTTTCTACTTTTTCACACACACAAAATCAAAAACTCAATTTAAATTTTGTAAAATCGTTAAAATTTGAATCTCAAAAATACGTTAAAAAATGAAACTTAATTTTAATCTAAATTATTTACGATGTATGGATATCTGTCGATGACACTCGTTTTTTGACAATATTTTGCATCTTTTTTGACAATATTTTGCATCTTTTTGACAATATTTTGCATCTTTTTACATAATATTTTGCATCATTTTCTTAAATTTTTGTACTGAATTTTTTGAATCTTTTTGACAATATTTTGGATATTTTTTACAATATTTTGTATCTTTATTCTTATATTTTAGCATCACTTCTGAATCATTTCAAACTATTCAGTTTAATTTTGAATAAAAAAAAAAATAATAATTTTAAATACTAAAAATCTATTTGAACAGAAATTTCCAAATCAAGTTTACTTAAATTGAATTTTCAGCTTGATTTTCCTCAAATACAATTTCCATAAACTCTATTTTCCTTCCTCAAATCTCAAAAAAATCCTTTTAAATCTACATATAACAAGCAAGTTCAGCAGCGATATTTTAAAATTCAAATGTGTAAATCCTGAAGCGTTGAAAAACTTTGCAACTCAACAACTTCCGATCCTTGAGCTGCTGCATGCATAACTCAAGACAAATCTTACCATTATTAACATTATTATTTCTTTTTTTAAAAAGAATAACGAGAAAATGAAATTTTTTATACATATATTTGCACTATGTAGTATGCACGAATGCTCAAATTTACTCAACTTGAATTTTTCTTCGAACAATTTCACGAAATATATGGAATAAAAAAAGAATTTTTCACTCCTCTCGTTTATGTATTATGTTATATGTTTTGCGAAATGTTTACTCAATTTCGTGTGCTTAACGAAAATTGAATTAAATAAAAAGCAAATAAATACACATTGAATCATGATTTTTTACGCTATACTTTGTGTATATATATTGTATAAATATATTTTCTAAAGAAAAATAAAATATTGTGTATCGAAAGGAGGAATAAGAAGTAAGTCCTCCTTTTATCACCATCATCAGCATCAGTTTGATTTGTTGTGTACGGCTAGGGGTTCTAGGCTTGAAAATTGCAATTTTTTTTTAGAAATTTAGGCCTAAATTTTGAAATTTTTTCCTACTTGGAAAATTTTAATTACCTACCTAAATAAATTTGAAAATTCTAAGAATTAAAAATTAGTAAAAAAAATTGAATTTTTGAACAAAAAAAAACTTAACAAAATTTGAAAATTCTGGAATTTTTTTAAAATTTCTAAAAAAATATCAAAAATCAAATGTCAAAATTGAAAAATTTAAAAAAAAAATTTAAAATTTCAACAAGATTTTAAAATTCAATTAAAATTTTAAAATTCAACAAATTTTTTATATGAAAATTTATAAAAGTTTTTGAAAAATTTAATAATTCAAAAAAAGTTAAAATTTAAATATTTAAAATTGAAAACTTTAATAACTGCCTAAAAATTTGATTTGAAAAATAAAATAAAATTTAAAAATGCATTAATTTGTAAATTATCAAATTTAGAAAATGGAAATGTTTTGAATATTTAAATGTAAAAAATTTATTAAGATTGAAAATTTAATATTTTAAACATGTTAAATTTATTAAAAAATTAAAATTTTAAAATTAAAAATTTGAAAGATATTTAAATTCGTAAATTATTGTACTCAAAAATTTTTAAATGTAAAACTTTAATAATTCATGAATTATAAAAAAAATAATTTAACTTGATTAAAAATTTAAATTTACAATATTGAAAATAAAAATTAAGAAAATATTTTTTATTAAAATTCTCTATTTAAAATTTAAAAAAAATATTATTTAAACGATTTTTATTTTCAAGTTATAATAAATTAATCAAAAAATTGTGAATTTTTAATCAAAAAACAACAAAATCTACATTTCAAAAATTAATAAAAACAAAAATATTTTTTCAAAAAAATTTCGCAAATTTTCACATTCAATAAAATTTGTTATCGACACCAAAAAATCTCCCGTGATAAAAATTCCCATTTCACTGCAAAACCCCACTGTAAACAACCAGAAATGAAAAGAATATAATTTCTTTTTTGTTTTGTTTTGTTAGTAATAGCAACATAAAGGCAGTAGCAACAGCATCCAGCATCAGCAGCACGCAAAATAGAAGATTATTATTAATTTGATATGGGATTATTTGTTTGTTTTTAATTAAATTTTCATTCATTTGTATAATGTATACACAACATATTTATCGCTATGATCTATACTTGCCTTCCTCCTTTTTTTTGCTACTTTGTGCTTATACATTTTTGAAAAGATACAGCGCCAGTCAGTGCAGGGGTGTAGCCAGAAAACTTTAATTAAACTCTGAATTTTTTAAAAAAAATTTAAAAATAAAAAAACCGTTGCAAAATAATTTTTTTTTTAAATTTTTCGAAGGGGTATCCCAGATGACCAGGGGGGGGGGCTCCTGACTACACCCCTGACTCAGATTCTCGTATCTGTTTTCTATATTTTTGATATCGTTTGACAAACAACAAAAAATAAGATGAAAATTTGTGAAATAAGAGAAAAATTATGTGTATATGTATGGAAAAAGTGAAAATGAAAGGGAATTTGGGGCAGGGGGAGGGGTTAGAAAATGAAAATTCAATGTTTGAAAAGGACGAGTATTTAAGAGCTATTTTTCATCGTCATATTTATTAAAATGGAAAAAGATAAAATAAAATAGAGAAGAAAATTTATTTGCTGATGATGACGTTCGTGATAATGAAAAAAAAAGGGGAGAAATGGAGCTGGAAATTCTTGTCAAAGGGGATGTCTTGCTAATTATCACTAATCTCTCTTTCGGTGAAATTTAATATTCATAAGTTTCCATTCTTTATGTGAATTTATCAAATAAACACCCCCCTTGAAGGGTATCCATTTATTTAATCTAGTGCAGAAGCCTTAAATTAAAAATTTTTTTAACTACATTTTTATTTGTATTCATTTGAGGAAGTTCCACTCAGTTGTTTCATTTATGGGGAGAATTATTTTTCATTTTTCTGAAAATTTGTCTGGTGTGAAAGTGGTTTGAAATTTGGTATTTTATAGAGTTGGAATAAGTATAGAGTTATTGAGCAAGCAACACTGAACAGGGATCTGCCCACAAATTGCAATAATCTCGCAAGACTAGAGAATATCCAAGAAGTCAGGCTCTGAATTGCGTGCAAACCAGGTTTTCCATCAAATTTAAACCAAATCTGGCACCAAGTTGGAGTCACATCGACTCTAAACTGGATTTTTGATCGATTAATCAATTTATGTCATTCTGGCATGCGACAATTCCACCACTAAATCACTAAATGAACTCCATCAGAGCTAACTTCCAAAAAGTCTCTTTTTTAACCTCCACTTCTACTCAATTTCACTGTGAATTAAACACACAGGAAGGAAGAAAGTATAAAGGAAAGAGTAAAATTTTCTATGTACTTTGAGGTACTCACCTCTTCTTCTAATTAACAAGGAATTAAAGCAGGTAAAAACTATAATAAAATGTATGAAAATAAAAAAAAAATATGTTAAATAGGAAACCGAGCAGTAATAATGTCCCCATGTATTTATAAAGCAATTGTTGAGCATAAAAAAGGGGTAGAAAATGGAAAAAAAAAAAATTTCCACAACACCATTAAATATAAATGAGGAACGAAACCTTATGAAATGTATTCACAATATATGGTATGCATAGATATATATCTTAATGAAACATAGCTCAGTCATCATATAGACAAATCATCACCCACAATAAATTTACATTCAAAATGCAATTAATTACCGATTATTGTATGCAATTAAAATTAATTTTTAGTTCCTCCCACTACTGCAAGCCATTTTCAATACACATTTATTTTAAAATTGTGAATTGCTGTTCTTGCACATATTACATACAATATCAATTTTCTATGTGCTGGTTCTGATATTTAAATTACTTACTATTTCTGCAGCACTGTCTACAATTACGTAAAAGCGAGTGAGTGACTATTATAAAGATTAAAGAGACAAGCGGTTCCATTTAAAATGCAATTGTATAGTAAGTTCAGAGGTGGAAACTTGGTTCCGAAAATTGTAAGAAGTTCTGACTAACTTGTAGGCTGTTTGCGATGTTCTAAGAAGAACAAGGTCGTGTGATATACGGAACTGCACTTTTAGGTGGTTTTAATGAGAAATCATACGTTAAGCTACTTTAATCCGGATTTTCTTTTCGTTGTCTTCTTAATGGATATGTGTACAACATATGTTGTTGTGTTTTGGGTATGAATGAGGGTCTAAAATAGAGAAAATAATTCTCTCAAAAATGAGAGGAATAGATGAGGGCTCTTTAACTTCCCCTGAAATTGGGGGTCTTAAAATGAGGAGAGAGAATCTCATAGGAAGGATAATAAGGGACAAAATAGTTGAAATTTTTCAAATTTTTGAGTATTTTTGAGGTAAATATGTATAACATAGAGGAATATAGAGGAATGCTTCGGAAAGTCAAAATTAAATGATAAAATCTTAAATCTAAATAAAATCAAACTGGAAAGGCACACCGCGTGAAAAAACTCGAATATGGTGCAGAGACTCACCCTGAATGTACGTTATAAGCCAGTGGCTTATTGGTAGAAAAATGTTTTTAAAATCGTAAAAAAAGCTTTATAACGAGCAGTGGCTTATAACGTAAATTTAGGGCAGTCAAAATTTAAAAAGCACGAAATTTGTGGAATTTTTTTCACGGAAAATCGAAGCAAATTGAAGAGTTTTGCAAAAGAGGAAAAGAGACTGAGCCCCAACTCCCTGACCTTCCTCCTCCCATGGAATAGTAGCATTACCGTGACTCTAACGAGGGGCCGGATTTTGCTAAATTTAACACGAAGACTACGCTTAACCACGCTGACCTGGGGACACTATTTTCCTATGTTTTCTACAATGTGTGCCTCACATCGATACAATGTCTTTTATAGGGCACCGCTAGGTCGCCGTTGGAGTGATAAGACGCAATGTTGTTCTGAAGGTACCGTGACGAGTGACTTCGACCCGTTTCTGTCAAATAATGTTATTTGCCAAAACTACAAGCCAGCAGTCTTAGATGAGCTATAAGATTCACCCAAAAACTGCAACCGCAGACCTGAGATTCATGACTAATCCCAAAAATTTATCAAATAATTCCCCCTAAAGAAAAAAATTCATCATAAATCCTATATTATATCTATATTCATCATAACTTCTATTCCCATAAATTATAGTTTCCACTTCTGCAAAAAGAAAAAAGATAAATGGATGTATCAAAAGGAAGAAAAGTCAAAAATCTAATTAGCATTAATGTGATTTGCAAGCGCATCGATGCGATAAAATCTAATGCGAAATGAGAGAGAGTATGCAGCAACAACTAAAACAAAATATCCGATTTCCATGGAAATGTAAAGATTTTTTTATAGATCCATTGAATATAATAATAAAATAAAATAAAAATGCAGCTTTAATGACTTCTCATTCTCTCTCCTTAATATTTTATCCATAGTATCGAACATATACAGCATATATACATACTACATGCAATTATCAAGTCATTAATTAATATTCCATACATGTTCAATCTGTTTTATTCTCCTATTATATGACTCCCATACATATATTGGCAATTGCTGTATGAACAACATAAAAAAAAGTATATTTATGCTGTATTTAAATATTATATTATTAAAAAATTTTCAAGTGTATGCCTGATTGAGCACATTGTTTTATACAATTTAATAAATTAATTATGAATTGCAAATTACTTTCGTCAAAATATTATTTATGTCTGTCCTGCCAGCCTGCCAGTATCATAAAAAAAGTGCATTCTTACTCTCAGAGAGAATCTCACTCTCAGGACATGCATAAAGAGAGTCAAAATAACCAAAACAGAGACTCAAAATGTGAGTAAAAATTCATCCCCACCACAAATTCTCTCAGCAATTTCCTCTCACTTGATAAAAACTCTTGTGCTGCTCAATTTAGTTTTGAAAAAGACGTCGAACGTAACAGACCTTCGTGAAAAATCGTGAGAGCATATACATATATATATATTATTTTTTTTGTATTAAGTCTCTGCTTTAAATGTGCAACATAAAATACTTTTTCATCGAAGGGTGATGAGAAAGAGAAGAAAAAGAAGAGACATAAGAAGAAGTAGAAGATTGGTACTAAAATATTAACGAAAAATTTTTTTTTTGATAAGACTCTTCTGTTGTACATAGAATAAAATGTGAAAAAAATTTGTGAAAAATAAAAGATGGAAAAATTGATGAAAAGAAGTGAGAAATGAATAAGAAAAAGAAATGAAAGAAAAGTTTGAAGCAGATTGTAGTTATTACATGCTATATTTCATAGAATAAGAAAGAGATATCAAGAAAAAAGAACTGGAATAATATTTTAAAAATGGATAAGTGAAATAAATAAAAAAAAAATTATTAAAAAATGAGTGAAAAACGAGCAAAAAAGTTTGAAAGGAAAATTTTTGTTAAGCATAAAAAAAATTGAAGAATTAAAAAAAAAATTATTGGATATTCATAATTTGTGTATATTTATGTAAGCAACCATGCAACCATCCAAAATTCTTCTCATTTTAACGACAATCGTGAGTGTAATAATCACAAACAGTAACAATAATGTCATTGCAAATCAGCTAAATGACTGTAAATGGGAATATAATCGTGTTACAAAGCATACAAAATGTTTTGTAAGAACTTTAGATCCAAACCATAGTCCAGAGTTGTTACAAGGTGCTCAGGGCTCCGGTTCCGGTAAATTGGATATTGTGTGTGATCAAACGATATTATTAGAAAGTCAATTACCAATAGATCTGTTTCGTGACATAACAAGTGTAAATGAATTAACATTAGACTCATGTAAAATATTAAAAATACCAGAACATTCATTCGATGGACTTTATGGACTGAAAAAATTAACTATAAGTACGAAAAATTCAGAATGGGGTGTTATAAAGTCATTGGAATTACATGAGAATGCAATGAATGGACTTAAACAATTAACAATATTAGAACTAACAGATTCAAATATTCGAGTGATACCGGATGGATTTTATTGTCCATTAAATAATTTACAAGTGCTTAATTTAACGCACAATCGAATCCGATCGACGGAGAATTTAGGTCTGTTATCGGGTGATGAGTGCAGTAATGGAAATAGTGCATTAAAAGAAATTCATACACTCGATTTGAGTTGGAATGAGTTACGTGTCATACCCGATAATTGGGCCGTATCAAAACTAAGACGGTTATCGCATTTAAATCTACAACATAATAATATAAGTGAATTAAGTAGTGAAACGTTAAGCGGTTTATCAGCATTGAGAACATTAAATATAAGTTATAATCATATAGATCAAATTCCAAATGAAATGTTTCATAATTCAAAGGAATTACGTGAAATTCATTTACAAAATAATGAATTATATGAGCTACCGCCTGGTTTATTTCATCAACTTGCTCAACTTCTTATACTTGATTTATCACAAAATCAATTAACAAGTCATCATATAAATAGTGAAACATTTTCTGGATTAATACGTATAAGAATCTTAAATTTATCACATAATGCTCTAACACGTATCGATTCAAAGACATTTAATGATTTACACATCCTACAAGTGTTAAATTTAAGAAATAATTCAATTGGATATATTGATGAGAATGCATTTGCACCATTATATAATTTATATGAATTAAATTTAGCTGAAAATCGCTTACATACGCTAAATGATAAATTATTTGATGGACTTAAAGTGCTTACAAAATTGACATTAAACAATAATCTCATTAGTATAGTTGAGCCGAATGTGTTCGAAAAGTGTCCAAATTTAAGAGAATTAGATTTGAGTTCAAATCAATTAAAGGATGTACCCGATGCACTTAAACTATTGTCAGATTTACGTACATTAGATTTGGGTGAAAATCAAATTGTTAAATTTCGTCCTGGCTGCTTCAAAAATCTAATTCAATTAAATGGTTTGCGTTTGATTGATAATCAAATTGAGAATATAACAAAGGGAATGTTTGATGATTTGCCACAACTCAGTGTACTAAATATGGCAAAGAATCGTATTCAATCGGTTGAAAGAGGCTCATTCGATACAAACAAACAAATTGAAGCTATTCGTTTAGATGGAAATTTTGTATCGGATATAAATGGAGTTTTTTCACAATTATCATCACTTTTGTGGCTGAATATGGCTGAAAATCATCTCGTTTGGTTTGACTATGCATTTGTGCCGAAAAATTTAAAATGGCTTGACATACACGGCAACTATATTGAAACACTTGGCAACTATTATAAATTGCAGGAAGAGATACGTATAAAGACACTCGATGCAAGTCATAATCGTATCACTGAAGTTGGACCAATGAATGTGCCAAATAGTGTTGAATTGCTTTTCATCAATAATAATCATATAACAAAAATTCATGCCAATACATTTATTGATAAAGTAAATTTGACACGAGTCGATATGTATGCAAATGCACTACATAAATTGCAAATGCATCAGTTACGTATAGCACCGTCGAAAGCGAGTGGTGATACGCAAGTACTTCCGGAATTTTATTTAGGCGGTAATCCATTTGAATGTGATTGCTCTATGGAATGGCTTCAACGTATCAACAATTTTACGTCACGTCAACATCCGAAAATTATGGATTTGCAAGTTATTGAATGTGTGATGCCACATAAACGTGGCCTACCAATACGACCGGTCGAGACACTTGACATTTCAGAATTTGTATGTCCTTATCAAAGTCATTGTTTTGCTTTGTGTAATTGTTGCGATAAAAGTGACTGCGAATGCGATATGACATGCCCACAAAATTGTTCATGCTATCACGATCAGGCATGGGCCTCAAATATGGTCGATTGTGGAAATCATAATAGTCAATTTTTACCACGTCTCATACCAGCCGATGTAACTGAAATGTATTTAGATGGAAACAATTATCCGGAATTGGATGTTGCACAATTTCGACAGCACAGCAAATTGAGACAGTTGTACTTAAATGCAAGTAAAATTGAAATAATTCGTAATCGAACATTCTTTGGACTGTCAACATTACAAACATTACATTTACATGATAATAAATTACAAAAGCTATACGGATATGAGTTTGAACAATTAATTAGACTAAAGGAATTAAATTTGCATAATAATCAATTGTCATACATAGGAAACCAAACCTTTATTCATTTAAGATCATTGCAAATTTTACGCATCGATGGTAATCAATTAACGAATGCATGGCTATGGCAATTGTTACCATCATTGTCCAATAATGGTATGGAAAAGAAATTAAAAAATCTTTCAATGGGACGTAATCCATGGAGTTGTCGTTGTCGATTCTTACAGGAAATGACACAATTCGTTGCAGATAATGCTGTGATTATACAAGATGCTCAAGATATATATTGTGTTGATGAAAATGCACAACGTGAATTAGATTTCAATTCAACATCAGTGTGTAGTGACTTTTATTTGAGCTCATCAAGCTCTGGAATAGGACAATTTATTCTATTCAATGACTATATACCGCTTTTGATCACACTATTGACGACAATTTGTTTGCTGATTATCTTCATCATTCTATTCATCTTTCGTGAACCATTAAAGCTATGGTTCTTCTCACATTATGGATTCTTTGGTCCACCATGTGATGATCCTGAAAAGTTATACGATGCCGTGATCTTTCATTCACCAAAAGATATTGAGTATGTCATTAAGCATATAGCAAATGAATTTGAATGCGGTCGCCCACCAAATTTACGTTTATGCTTACAATATCGTGATTTAAATGAAGATGCGAGTTATATTCAACTGTATGAAACTGCTTGCGCTTCACGTAAAATTGTCATATTGTTGACACGAAACTTTTTACAGACTGAGTGGGCACGATTTGACTTAAGACGTGCCGTTCACGAGGCATTGCGTGGTAGACAATATAAATTGATAGTAATTGAAGATTCCGATGCAGCTCATGATGCCGAAAATGATATTGAATTAATGCCATATTTGAAGGCATCCGGAGTTATTCGGATACGAAGAACTGATCGTAATTTTATTGATAAAATGAAGTATGCAATGCCAATGGAGGTTGCGTACCGTGGTGGTGGTAATAATTATACACTTGAGCATCAGCATCATATGACAATGCCTGCATACATGTCACAACATCATGTACCAATGACACAGCCACGAAATTCAAAAACATCATATCCAAATTGTACGGCAACGATGAATGGTGTTATAATGTATCATAATCAACGACAAGCACCGCCACCTGCCTATTGTCCCGAATTGGATGAAACAAATTATTCGTCAGCCACAACGGCATCGCCTAGTCCACATCCATCGAGGCAAAATATTTTAACATCTGACGTTCATCAAGCGTCTGTCTCACAACCGCAACAGCAAAATCTAATAAGTAAACAGAACAACAATCAACAGCAACAGCAGCAACATCAAAATCAGCGACCCTTATCAGAACATATTTATTCAAGTATCGATTCCGATTATAGTACATTAGATTGTGAGAATCAACTGCTTCAACCGCAAGTGCAAACACCACAACATCAATATCAATCGAGTAGTGATTCGACAACTGCTCTTCATCGACCAAATAATTTGAATACGGCAACATGGCGTACTCTTAATGGAAGCATTCCAAATGGACAGCAGCCTCATGTTCAAGCTTATCTAGTGTAAAATATAATAAGAAATTCTCTCTTTCGTATAATGATGGACTAATGTGAAATTAGACTAATGAAATATTGAGGAACTAAATATCATAAGAAAGAATCTCAAGCTTGATGGTAAATTGACTTTTTAATTTAAAATTATGAAAACTTGCAGATGATAATTTTCTGCAATAAAAAAGTGATAATAGTAATTAAATTGAATGATTTTGTATAAAAAAAAATGTAAAATGTTGAAAATATTTTTTTTTTCCTTTCCTCGCTCGACATTTTTTTTCTTCTATTTTCTTCGTTTTCAAATTGCGTTGCTGATGAATATAAAAAAAAATTACTTAAATGGAAATCACAATAATAATAATGGTATAGAAGAACTATAGAGAATGAGAGAAATGCTTTTGTTGCAAAAAATAATTGTTTAAGCCGATTATGCCTTTTTTTCTACTCTCTTTTTCGACTTCTTTTTTTGAAAGAAAGTGTAATAACGAAATTATTTCATTGACTGAGATCTCATTTCGTACTTCTTTTATTATTTTCAAGTGGACGAACATGAGAATGAAGAATGAAGCAGAAAAATTGGTTTTAAGTGGATTTGAGTGATTTTTTAGCGCAATTTTGATCGCAATTGTTGGTTAATTGTTGCTTTGTTAATGTAATATGAACTTAATTTAAGTTGCAAAAATCAATAATTTATTGGTAAATTGAAAACCATCATTTATTTGTCTTAAATATGAGGATTAACGGATGTCAGATTTTTTTTGTTCCACCTCGAAAAGTTTTTTGCGATTTCAACAGCTTTAATAAATGCAATTCCACTTAATTTATATCAAAACTTACGTAAAAAAGTGGCAAAAATAACAAACAATTGATAAAAATTGCAAAATCCATGCCAAAATAAATATGTTACGCAAAAGTGCGCTAACCCAAAAATTCACAAAACCACAAAAATGAGTTTGTAACATAATTTTCGCTTAATACTTATTATACTATATGCAGGAAAAAAGAAATTATAATTTCAAATGGCTTAGATACAGCTGGAGAGAACACTCCAAGTACTATAGTTAGTTACAAACCTACTTTTAACCTTGTATTATTATTATCTAATTTAACATCAGCAGCAGCAGCAGCAAAACTAAAACTATATATTGTAATAATAATGACTAGAAATTGAAAAAAAAAATATGTAACAAGCAACAGCACAAAAGCGCGATATATAGAAACAAGAGCAACAAGCGCAGTGGCGGCAATGAAAAGATACTTTTTTTTTGTGTGTATATACATTTGTTTGATGAAATGTTAAAACGAAACATGATCATAAATAATGATAACATGAAAAAAAAGACACATATGTACATACATAAATGAATTTATTTGCTCTAAAAAAAAAACACAAATCTCATGATGGGTTTTGCAAATGATCTTATTTTTCATTCATATATTCAGACGATATGTGAACAGACAGATAGAAAATAATGATACAAAATCAAGGCAAAAAAAGAAAAATGGATTTAAATTGTGACGCGTTGATGAAGAAGAAAATAGAAAAAAAATATTATGAAATGCGAGAAATTTTTGCTGCTGCGTTTTTATAAGTTTCTCATACGTATATATCTCCTCCTATTTATCTATGTTAAATAAGTGCTGAATTGCGAGAAACTCAAAAGAATTTCATCTTTGTGAATATGCGGTGAATATTGTGGAGTCGTGCATAACCATTGCCATTATACGAACTTAAAAAATCCCTCAACGCGGCCACCACCGCAAACTTTCTGTCTTTTTCTCTCTATATCTCAATACTCTCAATACGTACAGTTTTAATATCCGAGCTCTATAGTCGATCGTAGACGGAAACTCATGAATCATTAAAATGCATATTAATACATTAAACATTGAACGGATTTTTTCTTGTTCTGGATG
The DNA here is from genome assembly GCF_022539635.2 of Chironomus tepperi. Taxonomy (NCBI): domain Eukaryota; kingdom Metazoa; phylum Arthropoda; class Insecta; order Diptera; family Chironomidae; genus Chironomus; species Chironomus tepperi. The sequence goes on along the minus strand of NW_027226594.1, from coordinate 1,021,944 downwards.
GGTTTTTGAGGATGAAAAATGTTGTGTTGGATCCAGAAAATTTTGTTAGTGAATGGGAAACTCATGAATTAATTATGATACAAAGTTTTTGTGGATATAGATTTTTTTGGAGTCATCATCTAGTTCGATGTTCTAGTTTGAAGCATTTGAGGTAGAATTTTGAGGAAAATCAAGGAAAACTTTAAGACTTCTTGGTTAATTTGCTCCAAAAACGAGAATGGAAGACTTAATAGCAGTGTTGTTTGAACTATACTATGAACTGCATGTTGTGTGCAGTTAAGGTCGTGGTTGGCCACCAAGGTGTATCGTGGTTCACAAAATAATGGACAATACTGCTCTATATCCTTCATATCATACGAGTCGCAGCTTCAAACCTGAGTGGACAACTTTACATAGTGTTTTATGCTATTTAGTAGACATAAGGTCGACTAGTGTCATTTTCTCCGGAATATTCCCTAAATTATGACATTAGTCAGCAGTATGTCTAGTGAGTAACTGGACATTATGTGAACTAAAGTGGACAAAATACGTTGTAACTAGTTGAAGGCAAATATGTCCAGTTGATGGCCAGTTCTAACGTAATTTTGCCCACTCGACCAAGTTGTCCATTCAAGAAACTCAAGCAATACACAACACTAACAAAATGACCCCCAAAAAAAATTCTTTACAAAAATTAGCAAACAAATTGTCAAACTATAAAGCTCTTATCAAAAAAATTGAATAGACTGTCAAGTATAAAAAAAAGACTGTAAAGTGAAAGAAAAACTTAAAAGAAATCAAAAAAAGTAAAAAAATAAAAATTTATTCATAGTATGACAACTTTATTTAAATTCTGATACCATATGCTTAGAATTGCTAATTTTCAAGTAGGAATAATCAAATGAAAATGAATAAAAACCAAAGAATTTTTAACCAGCTTATCTATGTCTCAAGTCGCAAACAAAATACTAAATGTTTAGTTTTGTGTACTATTAGCATGGAGAATTTTAAGTAGGTGAATAAAAAAGTCATGAAGATTGAGGTGAATTTAACTAAGTTTGAATTAGATTGAGGCTTTAGTTTTTTTGAAATTATATACGGTTGGATGTATTATGTATTCTTGAGGTATGCTCATTAGAATTGATCAAGATGTATCTGGAATGAAGTTATAGTAAACGCAATGATACTAGAATAATTGAGTTCTGAAGTACTAGAGTACTAAAGTACTTGGGCACTGAAGTACTAGAGTACAAGAACACTAAGGCATTAGAGTACTAGATTACTGGAGCACAAGAACGCTTATGTACTAGAGTACTAAAATACTAAGCAAACTAAAGTACTAGAGGTACTAAAGTACTAGAGTGCTAAAGTACTAGAGTGCTAAAGTACTAGAGTGCTAAAGTACTAGAGTGCTAAAGTACTTGAGTGCTAAAATACTAGAGTGCTAAAGTGCTAGAATGCTAAAGTGCTAGAATGCTAAATTATTATTGTACTAAAGTACTAGAGTATTAATGTACTAGAATACTAAAGTACTAGAATGATAAAAGATTAGAATATTAAACTATTAGAGTACCAAAGTACTAAATTACTAAAGGACTAGATTCCTTGAGTAATAGAGCAATAAAGTAATAGAATACTGAATTCCTTGAGTGCTGAAGTACTAGAATACTAAAGATCTAAAGCACTTGAGTATTAGTGAACTGAGGTATCAGAATACTAAAGTACTAGGGTACTAGAATACAAACGTACCAGAATATGTAGTAGAGTGCTGCCGTACTAGAGTGCTGAAGTACTAGAGCACTAAAGTACTAGAATACTAAAGTACTTAAGGTACTAGAGTACTAAAGTACTGGAAAACCAAAGTCCTACTGTACTGAAGTACTAGAGTACCAAAATTCCAGAATTCTGAAGTCCAAGAGTCCTAAAGTACTAGACTACTAATGTCAATTCAAGATAAATCCCAACCATAGTATAATCCATCTTTTCATCCACCAATCTAGTTCAGTAACACAATCTACATACTTAACATCAAAATTTGCTGTAAAAAATATAAATAAAAAATTTTTTTAACAAATATTTTATTCATTTTCATCGTTCAATATATTCCATGCAAAAAAAAAAAAATATTCCAAACGCTCCAGTTCACTAAATCTCCATGAAAACTATCGCAATCAATGGATATAGTCATTGGATCCAAAATATTTTTCATCCTCTCCACTCGACTAACAAGAAAAAATGAAAAAAAAAATTTGTACATAAAATGATAAAAAAAAAAAATAATAATCAATACATGATGATGTAGTGGCAATGTTCTTCTTGTATATTTTATACATATAAAAAAAAAGTCTATATAATATATATAAAAAAAATACATCAACAATATATTGATATTTATTTTAAAATAAAAGAAGTAATAATAATAATGATAATAAAAAAGAATAAATTTCCATGTGTATAAATGAGAAATCAATGCAAAAAAAGTGAAACAAAACTTTTATGAATGAGAAATAAAAAAATGAAAAAAGAAAAAAAATTGTTTAGAAAAAAAAAATGCTGAATGCCATTGAAAAAAAGTATATATTTGCTCAAATGCCTTTTTAATTTATTCAACTATGTTGCAGAAAAATTGAAAAACATTTGGAGATTATTGGAGAAAAAAAGAGTCTTAATATTGATTTTCAGCTTTCGCCCCTTGAGATTGTTTTTTGTATTTTATTTTCAGTTGCTGTTTTTTTTTTTGAGAATTTTTCAGGTTGTCTGGAAGGTTTTTCTGCAAATTGTTTTCACTTTGTTGATCATTTCAAATTGTTGACAATTTTATTTTCAGCTTTTACATTAGACAAATTGAAGAAAAACTCAAGTCTTCAAATTTCTTTAATTTTAGTGAATTTATTAAAATTATTTTTTTTTTTTAATTTTGAAGGTTCAAGTTTTTTAAAATTTGAAATAAACTTTTTTAAATTGAAAATTGGATTTTTAAATTTTGAAAATTTTAAGTTTTCTTAAATTTTGATAAAGTTATTTTTTGTAATCTAACAAATAGAAACATTGAAAATTTTGAAAATTTAGATTTTTTAAAATTTTAAGATTTAGATTTTATACATTTGACTTATTAAATTTTGAAAATTTTTGATTTTATAAATTTTGAAGGTTTTTCGTTTTTAAATTTTTAAACTTTTGACTTTTTAAATTAGATAGCTCTTTTAAATATTAAAAATTTAAGTTTTTTTTATTTTGATAAAATTAAATTTTTCAAATTTTAAAATTTTCTATATTGAAATATTTTTAAAAATTAAATAATAAATTTTTTTGAATTTAACTTAAAGTTCAATTTTTATATTTTTCAATTTTCAATTTTCAATTTTATTAGTTTAATTTTTTTTTACTTTTATGAATTTTTGAAATATATTTTAAAGTCAATAATTTTTAAACTTTCTTAAATTAAACCTTATTAGATTTATTCAAATAAATAGATTGATTTCAAAAGATTTGATTAAAAAAATTAAAAGTTTTTAAAAATTTCATTTTTTTTTTAATTTTCAAAATTTAAATTTTTTTTTATTTTTCAAATTCCTTTTCAATTTAATAAAAAATCAAATTTTATTTTATTTTAAAAATCCTTAAAAATTGCTCAATTTTTCATAAAACCTTTTTGAATTTAAAGATTACAAAACATTATGAAATTGATATTAGATTATTGCCAAACTTAAAACCTTTTAACTTTAATAAATTAATTCCCACAATATCCATCGTAAGGATTCAATTTCTTTCTGCATTTCAGCTTTTGATATTTTATGTTCATTTCATTTTCATTTTTCAGTGCACATTGGACACAGAATACACAAAACAATTGAAAGAAGATTGTGGAATGAGAGAAGAACAGAATAGAAAATAACAGAGAAATGAAATGAACACAAAACACAAAAAAAATTGAAATTTATGTCTGTAGGAGAGTTTTTTTATTTTTTGAATGCATAATCGATCATCAATTGAAGCGTAACAGTGAGCGTGAAACAAAAAACACTTTTTAATTAAACATTCCTATGCCATGAGAGAGCTCTACATATATATAAAATTTAGAATTCATTTCATTCTATGCTTATGAAACGTGTACGTATCAACATATGAATAGTTAACGAGCCGTCATATGAAATGAGAAAGAATCATTCATTCATTCATTCATTGTTGTTATGTTCTATCTATATACATATATTTTTTTGGTGTATATTTTCATTATTATAGAACGATACGTAATCAATCAGTGTGAAAAATGTGATCTAATGAGGAAAAGCATCATCCATCAAAGATTTAACAGTGTGTGGAAATTGAAGACAGTTAGCCAGGTCATGCTGATTGATTTTATTGTTTTTATTGTATTTTCAAGTTTATTGAACATCCTGTCGTACTTAATCATGCTTTTTATTGAGAATTCTTTAAGTTAGAAATTTAACGGATTTTTAAAATTCAAAATAAATTTTAACGGTTCTTTCTGACATTTTTAAAGGCACAAAAAAGGATTTTGAAGTTTATTCAACATCCTGTCGTAATTAATCATGCTTTTTAATGAGAATTCACCATTTTTGAATTTAACGGATTTTTAAAATTCAAATTTTTTGCTCTTAAAAATTTAAAATACAATTTAACGGAATTTTAAAATTCAAATTTTTATCCAAAAAAATCCAAAAAAATTAACGGATTTTTAAAATTCAAATTTACTCTCATAAACATTAAAAATAAAGTTAAACGGATTTTTAAAATTCAAAATAAATTTTAACGGATTTTTAGAATTTAAATTTCCTCTCATAAAAGTTCAAAATAAATTTTTACGGATTTTTCGGACATAATTGAAGAAAATAAATTTTAACGGATTTTTAGAATTCAAATTTCTTCTCATAAAAGTTCAAAATAAATTTTTACGGATTTTTCGGACATAATTGAAGAAAATAAATTTTAACGGATTTTTAAAATTCAAATTTTTCATCTTAAAAATTCAAAATAAAATTTAACGGATTTTCCTGAAACAATTAAAGCCAAAAATCACATCAATCAATCCACACAGTCTGGAATTGTAAACACAATTCAATGCTTTATGTACTCTACACATTTACTGATTCCAGAGGCGATCGTAAACACAAATTTCGGAACAAACAATAGGCAAACAATAAAAAAACATTACATTTTGAGATAACCGGACGCACAAATTAAAGTCTGGAATTCATTTTTTGTGTATATTTTCATTTAATGGCAAACTGTACACTGTTGAATTGTTCCTGGAAATTCATTTTTTTGTTAGTGCTCAATTGTGTGGATATAAGTGTGCCTTAATGCATGGCACATACGAAACTAAGTTTGTACTGCTTAAGGGCTTCTTTACATATTTCGTGTATGCTGTTCTGTTCTGCTGAATTTGCTTAGTCTGTTATGTTTTCATTGATTCTTGTATTTTTTTCAGTTTTTTGGATATTTTTAGGAAATTTAAATGGAGAATGGAATATGGATGCATATGTCCATAATTTGAAGTGGAATTGAATTTTGGGTATGAGTTTAGGCATTGAAATTTTGGTCAGATTTGGAAATTCTTATTTGAGTTTTTATTCTCTGTTTTAATATTATTGTATGATCATTTGTTTTGGAACTTCAACCCGAGCAGCACATCATATATATTCGCTAAGACATTGGTACGACTTCGTATAGACTGCTGCTTTTTTGTACAAGTTGAAACCGGAAATAGTCAGTGGTAAACCTTACCTTGATGCAAAATACAAGTGTTCTTACGCCCTTCAGCCTCTCCTATCTAAGTACCTTTTTGGACCTCCACGCGGTACATTCCTGGCTAGACCAAACCGCTCATGCTGTGCGCTCCTAACCACAGAACTTTTTTAACGACAGAAGGAAAGTTTGAGTGTTAGACTTAGCGAGTATATCCTCGTTAAACAATCAGAAGCTACGAAACATAAAGAGAAGAGTCATAGACCAAATTTACCAACGACGACACAAACCAAACGAACTGTTACTTACTTACTTACTGGAACCATGCTCCGACTTGCTACAAAAGGCCTTCCATCTGATTCTGTTGCTGGCTGTATCACAAAGCTTGTACTAATTCTCAGTTTTGACATCCAACTGTCTCACCTCAGCTACAACACTATTCCGTTTTCGAAGTGTATGACCTATTCAGCCATATTTAAGCAATTGTACTTCTCGAATGATGTCCTCCTGGCCTGCTCGTCTTAACAAAACCTGATTCGATGGCCATTCCGTTGGATCCCCAGTCCACCAGATTCTGAGAATCCGCCTGTAGCAGCTATTTACAGTACCGGAAGATTTTCGGTACTCAGGATTTCACGATTCCGGTTCCGGTCTCGATATCGAGAAAGCATAACAGAAATACCTCTACGGTACCAAGATTGACGTTTGATGCGGTTTTGTCATCACTTCATAAAGTGCAAATTAAAATAATATATGAAATGTGTTATAAGCATGAGTTCGAAACTCAAAATTTTATCATTTAAATTTAAAACTAGTTCTAACAGTATAATGATTTTTTTTGTACCCAAAAACCTAGTTCTTTTACATACATAACCTTACATATTAATTTTTACAAAATTATACCTTTTCGTACAACATTTTCAGCTTTAATTTCGGTTTTCATTGTTGCCAAAATAAAATAAAAAATAATAAAGAGCTGACTTAACTAGAATAGAGGAAATGGAAGGAATGAATGAGAGATTTGAAGAGGATTATGAACTCTGACTATGACATATATGTATTATACAGGTAACTATTAATTTTTCTTTTCATTCCTTTTTTATTTTGCCACAGCACAAAAGAAGAAATAAAAGCGATAAGAGAACATCCAACCTGAAAAAGACATTTAAAATGTCAAACCTGAAATGTTTTAATGTTTTGGAAAGTAAAATGTGAATCACTGATCTGATAATGACGGTTAGTATGTTGGCAACATGGATATTCTATTGCATATTACATAGTGGTAGCGAAAAGACGAAGAGAGACACAAAAAAAAATATGAGAAATAGTTTTGCTGGTGCTGAATGAATGCGTCTGTTATATTTAAATTCTTTTCTACCTCTAATGGATTTTTTATAGCCCAGTCGCTCTTTTTTTTATTACACACTAGTTCTATTACTATGCGCGCGATGATGATAAAAAACAAAGTTGGAAGTAAAATAAGGCGAGCAACAATAATAAAAAAAAATGCTAAGAAATAAATATAAATAAACGAGTTTTGAGCGTGGATTTTTGGTATTGGAAATGAATTTAAAATTGTTAAATTGTGAAAAAAAATTAATTTTTTTAACTGAATATTTAATTATTTTAATTTTTATCAAAATAAAAAATGATAACAATAAAAAAAAAAACGATATCTGAAATGAATTAATATTAATCAAGACTCGTTCGTATTGGGATTTGAACCCGTAAATATTTTTAATTTTGAACCAAATGCATTATTACTTATTTAAAAACAAAACTCAACTTAGGACAAATGTCATACTTAGTACAACGTAAAGAGCATCACCAGCCTTTATTTTTCGTGGTCCACCTTGATGTTAGGCCTGTACCAAAACCACACAGAGCATCTTGAACCATATCAATGGATTTCCATTCAATATTTTTAAGAGCCACACTGATTTAGATCATTTGTACGGGGCTGTTCACTTATTACGTTCGCCTTTTAGGGGCGTGGGGTCTAGGATTTTGTAACAGCCTAAACAATTTTCAACGAGGGGAGAGGGGGTCAAGAAATTCAGTTTTTTTTTTACGTAACGTAATAAGTGAACGACCCTAAGCGATTTAATTGAAAAAGCATACTTAAAGAAATCTCAAAAGACATGCGGAATAAAAAACCAGTTTAACATGACTGGGGATCAGTAAAAAAACCTGAGGACTGCCCTAATTCTTACTCCATGCAAAATTTAATTGATAAAGTCCCATGTCAGTCATCAATCCCCAAACAATTCCCTAATCAATCCATAAATACTAGTCTTTTTTCCAATAAGACACAACCGCGCTACAAAACATCAACAACCATCTTCATCCACACTAATTCATTTCTACATATTCCTATGTTTTTATTTGAAAATAGTCTTTTTTCGATCCATTTTGTTATTAGAAATAAAATAAATTAACGTATTGTTGTTGTGAGTAAACTAAACAGAGTGTGTATATATAGAGAAAAATGCCCATGTCAGTGCAGAGGAATCTCCAAAGTTTCTTCATTTCTTTTATATTCCCTACGAGTAGTACAACAATTATTTATAACACAAGAGAAGAACAAGAAATACGATTTGAAAATAATTTTTTTTTTCTTTTGCCTTTTATTTTTATTGAGTGGTTGGGTTCATAAATAATGTCTAATGGATTCAACTTAAAAAAGGTTCATTAAAATAATTATTGTCATTTGTTTGTATCTAAATTTAGGATTTTTTGTAGTAGGTTTTGAAGGAAAATTCATTTTCGATGGATTGTGATGAAGTTTGTCATTTTTATAAAGTTCAAAATTTAACCGCTTTTTAAAATTTTTTTAAAATTGAACGGTTTTGTAAAATTCAAAATTTAATAGTTTTGTGAAATTCAAAATTCAACAGTTTTGTAAAATTCAAAATTTAGCGGTTTTATAAAATTCAAAATTTTAGGGTTTTGTAAAATTCGAAATTTAACGGTTTATTTTCAATTCAAAATGTAACGGTTTTCTAAAATTAAACAATTTGAAAAAATTCTACAAAAATAAGTTTTTAAAAGAATCAGAACAAAATCATCCAATCTGACGAGACTGATGCACTAGTTTAATAAAAGGGAGATTAAAGTGTCTACGAGAATTATTAGAGAAGTTCTTAAGACAAAGGAATAAAAGAAACAGAAACTTATTAGCGCTTGAGAATATTCAAAGCATTTTTTCTTTATATTCCACTCTCATACACTGAATTGCACCCAATTATACCTTTATGCCTCATACACATTCAATATATAACAACAAGACAATAATAGTCCAACATAGTGTAAGAGAATGGGAATATTTTAGAAACAAAACATAAATCTGATAATTGGTTGGAAATAAGAATATTGGGAATATTACAAAAGGAATGAGAAATTGTAAGAAGTCTCGCGATGAAAATAAAAGTCCAATTCAATTATCGTAAAAATTGAAAACCATAAACACTATATTAACCAATTTATAATGAAAATCTATTTATGGATGGATAGAGAAGTAAGAATTGAAATCTTTTTTTTTTTTTTTTTGATTAAAAAGACGATAAATTTTTCTGTCTTGATTTTTTATGCTTTTTTCTCTCCTCTTTTGCTCTTTTCTTCTGTTTTTGTTTCTTTTTTTTCGCGGCATAGCATTATCTGCTTACATCTTAAGCTAGTGTGGACACTTCAGCGTTGCTTCTTATGTTAAACTTGCGAAATAATCAATTTTTCAACTTAAAAACTATTTTTTGAATTCAAAAAAATTTTGACCGTTATTTTTTGAATTTTAAAATTCAAATTTTTGAATTTTTGAAAAACAGTTACAAGCTCATGAAAAATTTACAAAAAAATCAATTTTATAACCTAAAAACTATTTTTGAAATTCAAATATTTTTTTGACCGTTATTTTTTGAATTTTAAAATTCAAAAATTTTTGACCGTTATTCTTTAAATTTTGAAAAAACGTTACAGTTTTAAGCTGGTGCTGTGGACAATTCTGAGTTGCTACTGAAACCGAACCTACAAAATAATCGATTTTTTTAACCTAAAAACTGTTTTAAAAATTTAAATATTTTTTGACCGTTATTTTTTGAATTTTAAATTTCAAATTCCTTTTGGATTTTTAAAAAACCGATGCAATCTTATAGTAAACTTACGTGAATATAAATTTTTTAACTCAAAAACTATTTTTGAAATTCAAATATTTTTTGGACCGTTATTTTTTAAATTTTAAAATTCAAATAATTTTTTGGCCGTTATTTTTTGAATTTTTTAAAAAACAGTTACAAGCTCATGTTAAACTTACAAAATAATCAATTTTCTAATCTAAAAACAATTTTTGAAATTCAAATATTTTTTGTCCGTTATTTTTTGAATTTTTAAAAAATTGTTACAATTTTAATATAGATAGTGCTGTGGACAATTAAGAGTTTCTACTTATACCGAACCTACAAAATAACTAATTTTTTAAACCTTGAAACTATTTTTGAAATTCAAATATTTCTTGACCGTTATTTTTTGAATTTTAAAATTCGAATTTTTTTTTGTCGTTATTTTTTGAATTTTCATAAACTGTAAACTTACAAAATAATCAATTTGTCAACCAAAAAAATATGACCGTTTTTTTTTTCAAATTTTAAAAATCCATTTCAACCCTGCCTACGCATTACTTATGTCGAAAGCTTAAGTTTTTACGCATTTAAAAATAAAAAATATTTTCATTACTATTATGTGATTCAATTTATTTTCACAATCAATGATTCATTCGTAGATCCATCGGATAAAGATTTAAATATTGTATGTACATTGGATAGATCATGCAATGGAGATTTTAAAAGCATTATTGTATATAAATTTGACAGTATAGTTGAATTGTAAATTATGCTGCTTACATAAAATAAAAAAAAAAATCATGCTGGTTTCATATCTGCATACTGAATATATTTTGAAGTCTTTATGCTAAATAATGGCTTTATTAAGATACTAAGAAATGGTTTCTATGGGAAACTGTGGATTTTGTTGTTGTTGTTTTGTGTAGTTACATTTAAATCTCATTTTTATGTAGGATTCTAACCTTGAGATAGATTTAATTTTGGATAATAGAGACGTTTCCTTGGATATGATGGGTTTTTTGGGAGCAGCTTTGGGACTCTTTTTCATGGATACGATTGAGGATCTATATTTATAGATTTGGTTTTAGAATCTAATGTTTAATTTGGAAAAAAATTGGACTAAAAAAGTATTAGTCAAAGATAAAATAGTTGTAATTTTGAATAGTTCAAATGTAGGATTTGAACCTATGAATTTATTGCAAAACTTAATTTTTCTCATTAAAGATTTAATGGATTTTGAGAATGCAATGCTAAAAATGAGTCATATTCCTCTAGTGTCTATTCTGTTTGTCACTTGGATGCCACATTTTTCTAAGTAAGGGCCATGCCAAAAATTTTATTAGAAGAGGCCTGACCAGTTTTGAATTTTTTTAAATTTTTTTAAATATAAAAATAATATACAAAAATCTGGGCCCGTCTTATGACCCCCTTCCACTTTTTGCTACGTCCATAGTTCTAAGTTTACCGTCTTGGCAATCTTACATCGCAGTTGAGTCAAAATTTGAATATGTGCTGATCGGAAGCTGTGTCTCATCAATAAGGAAGACTCAAAAATTCAAATTTTTTAATAGACAAGAGTAAACTTATAAAATGTCAATTCGTGGGAAGGAACACAAGTTTGTTTTACCGCCCTAGGATAAAATCCAGAATGGAAAAGATGTACGGAAACTACAAAGCAACATGATGTAGGTTCTAAGAGAATGTCACCTTAACAGGCTAAGAGTATGCTCTCATATTACAGAAAGACCAATACGATACCTAAAATCTGACTCTTTGCATGTTAGGGCCAGTTAGACGCAACAATGGTTAATCTGTTCAAATTTTGTGATTAGGCCAACAATAGAGTCAGATGCAGAGCTCAAAGTCGATATGATTAAAGTCGACTCGAAGTTGAATTGAAAAATGAACTCGACTTGAGTCGACTCGAAGTCGACTCGACTCGACTTCGAGCTCTCGTCAGATGGAATGCCTTTTCTCGATAAATAAGATCCATATCGTTGCATGGTTCCAGTAAGTAAGTAAGTAAGAAAAGTAAACTAACCACTAAATCCCATTCAGAATTTCGAAAAATCACACAATAATCTCATCCACGCTTCCCATTAATTCCTACCAAAACATCCATAAACTCAACAATAATCATATGACTTTTAACATTTTTATAGTCTTTAAAAACACATTTAATCCCATTTTTTAACCGGTGATGTCTGTAATCCTTTTTATATAATCATCTATAGCTTTATACAATTTGAGGAATCACGCTTATATATGCGGATCTGAATCTGAAATTCCTCAATGAATATCTATCAAGTTATTACCTAAATCTTGTCGTATGACAAAAATATTCTGTAATTTATTGTCAATTTCCTACTTAATCTTTGTCCAAAAATTTCCTTTCCATCATGTCAGCCTTCCTTCGTAGACGACGAACACAGTATGGAGAAAGAGATATAAGAAGGAATTTAAATCTTATCAAGTCTTCGCAAAATCTTTAAGCTTATTTAAAATGCCTTTTTTTTGTGTCTGTATAACTAGAAATTCTTTATCCTCATTAACTTAGCATGAAAGGCAATGAGAATTTTTTTTTTGTTGTTTAGTAATTTTTATCGTTTTTTTTGGGAAAGATTGGTGAATTGGATTTGACTGTTTGTCCCTATTTAGGTTTTTCAATAGTCTAATTTGGAAACTGAATTGGTTTATCGGTTTTTAAGGTAGTCCTTTATCCAGAGCCCTAAAAAAACTGACTAAAAAGTAGGATTTGACCAAATTACATGCAAAAAAAAAACGAAAATTAATCAGAATTCCTTTTGAATTTTTAATAGGACTTGAACCTTCTAAAGTCTCCTTAATTTCAATTTCAAAATTATTTTATACTTCCTTATTTTATATATTTGAAACAAATTCATTAATAAATGTTACCTAATTTAAAAAACAAACAGATTAATTAACACAGTTCCAACCATACATCCAAAATTCAATAGAACCATTCAAAATTTAAATGAATTGTAACAGAAATTTTGTCAGTTTTCTGAGCCACGTCCTACCAATAGTGGTGTTTGATCCATTTTTGATAAGACCTGAATAGCTCTATTACGTGGTTCCATATTTGGTTTAAATTTGACACCATGCTACTAGATTCACGTTAATATCATGCCAGATTATAGATAGACTATCTCTAAAGGTCGATTATCTCAAACAGGCAAAAAGACCGCTTTTAGGTACCGCAGTGGTATTTCTGTATCATGAAAACATGCTCTTCGCCAGTTGGGGCTTGTGCTATTCAGGAGAGGACTCGATTTTTTGAAAGCTTCTTTTGACAACCACACTGTATTGGTTGTATAATTAACTTGCCATAATACTTACTCACTTACTTACTGGAACCATACTCCGACTTGGAGCCTAAGTTGCCAACTGACTCTGTTGCTGGCTGTATCACAAAGCTTGTACAAATTCTCAGTTTTGACATCTAACTGACATTCCATTCATTACCGTCCTACGTCATGTTGCTCTTGGAGCACCTGGACGCCTTTTCTCTTGTGGATTCCAACCAAGGGCAGTATAGTAAGCTTGTGTCTCACCCCCGGCTACCGCACTATTTCGTTTTCAATCATTGTCCTGGTTCGTTTACATTTGGTTGCCATAATACTGCGATTGAGGAATAGTTTCTAATAACGTGATGATAACCTATTGATTTTTTTTACCCTTTTGCCTGGAAAAAATGAGATTTACCACAATTTGTCGTCTGGTTCAATTTAAAAAGTTCCTTAAACTCCCTCGAGAGTATTACCTCAAAAACTGCGCTCTATCCCCTCTAATCATAGAACACATAGACAATTTTTCACAATATTTTTTTAAATGTTTTAATTTTAAAAGAGCAAAAAAAAGAAAAGCAAAATTGAGACATTTAGAAACTGAAGGAAAAAGAAAGTAAGTAAGTAAGTTGAATAGCGATAAGATATTTTTCTGGTATTAAGTAAACTCAAAAAAAAAAATACCGATTTGTAGAAGAAGTGAAAAGAATGAAAGAAATTAAAATTGGATGCCGTGAAAAGAGGAATTTCATTTCATTATTTAAGAAACTTGTACCATCCAATTAACTTTTGTCGATGTGTTAATTAAACGACGAAGACGACGACGACGACGAAAACGATTGCTTGGATAACAGATAGAGTGAGACGAAAGAGAAAGAAAGGAAAGAGAACGAAACGATAAAGGCAGTAACCAAAAAAATAAGGAAAAACGTGAGTCTCGACACCTGTATTTTTTAGTGCTGTAGCAGAGGCACAAAAATTTGGAATATTTTTTTTTGTCTCCACTTGCTTCTTAATCTCCTCTTATTAAATTGTTATATGTCTTTTGTTCAATAATCTCTCAGCTAAAAGTGACTGCTAATTACGATTCTCTTAATTTTTTAACATCCTAATTTTCTTAAATTAACTTCATATCTTCCTCGTTATGTTCACATTCTACATCTATTCGACTGACTTGTACAGTAACGACACGACGACGATGATATAATGATTTAATCATTGGTTCATTGGCTTTTTAGTATGCTTTAAACTACTCATACTGTAATTAAGTGGCGTATACTAAAAAAAATATAATTTATGGCTCAATAATTTTCATAAAGAGCATCCCAAAACAACAATAATAACAGCAATGAACACTTTTTTTTTGTTATTCTTCATCATGTTCTTTACTTCACATAAATTTCAATATTATTTTTTAAAGAAGAAAAAAAAACGAAGTAATCTGTGTAAAACTAGCCATAGAAAATTGTTAAAAATATCTCTGGTAATTTGTTCTCTGCCCCAAAGATTGCTTCTCACAATGAGGATGAATAAGTGAGGAGATTTTGGTTTGGTGAGTGAATTTGATTTTTGGGCGCTTATGGATGGATTTTAAATGTGTTGAACATTTTGTTGGATTTTTTGGAGAATCTACAATGCAGTAATGCTTCTTTACCTAGTCTATATGTTAAAAAGGTATTCTGATTTAGTACATAAGCAGCAAAATGCGGCATCGGGAATTTTTTGCCGTTCAGGGCAACATCGAGTCTTAACGCTTATACGCCGACCTGACGGTGCCCTAGCGACCATGCTATGTTGTTCGGTGTAGTTTTTGCTAATACTAGCCATATAGTGTCCCGATGTAAGCCTGAGTAGACTAGAACCCTGTCTTTGACCAGTTGTAAGTCTAGCTCACTGATTACATTTAGATGGCATACAAGCAATGTCAGTACTTACTTACTACTTACTGGAACCATGCTCCGACTTGGAGCCTAGGTTATTACAAAAGGCCTTCCATCTGATTCTGTTACTGGCCACAAAGCAATGTCAGTGGTTCGAATTAACGGTTTTCGAGACCGAGACCAAGTCTTCCCACTATCGGGTTTCCAGATCGAGACCAAATCAACCTAGTCTCGGTCTCGAGATTTGTTGACTTCGAAGAATTTTTTTTTAATCTCGGTCTTGGCCTTGGTCTTGAAAATTCATCAAAAAGCAAGAATTTAGATTTCAATGTCTCATTATAAGTTGAAGGATTTAAATATTGAGGTATCCGGAGCGACACAATGCGTAACAATTGGTAAAAATCAGCCATTACTGTACCATATTTTCTGTACTGCATATCAGCTAATTACCAAGAGTAGAGAGCAGGAGAAGGAGCGTATTCAATGTCGGAGTTGGGAGTATACTCTGGAGTGTACCCAGTGGATTCTAAACAGTTTTAACCTCATCTTTGCATCATACTTGATTTTAAGATTTCTTTTCTTAACAAATTCATCGTCTTTCTCAATTAGCATACACTTACCACGACCTAATACCTAGATTGCAATCCAGAGAAACTAATCAATCCAAACTGCGCACCTAAAACTCACCTCCAATCTCCCAAAAATCACGCTAACCCAAAAAAAGCAACTTAAATGAAAATGAATTGAAATGATAAAGCACATTGACTTTAATTTCTGAACACATCATTCAATAAAATTGCTTAGTAGTTCCACAAGCATTTCTTCATCATCTCATTTTCTCTATCTCATTCGTTCCGAAATCTTCTTCATCTAATGTTTTCATTTTTATGAGCAACAAACAATAAAAATTCCTTTTATTTTTTTTTTTTGTGAGTGAAATTATTATTAGGTTTTATTGCAGTTTGCGAGAGGTATTTTGAGGAATTAATTGACTTAATCGTTTACTTCTGCTGTGTGTAGTGATAGTCCCGAGTGGAATATATGAGGAAGGATCCGTCAAGAAGGGTTTAGGCGCCGATTAATCTCTTTTATTAATACCAAATGGTCAATATGCCTCCGTTAGGCAGCCATATGCACGTCTTAAATAGGCGGCTTCCATTTGGTAGCTTTAGCGGAGTCTTAAAAGCTCCGTAGCGGATCCTCATAATTTTTGCGTCCATTTGGTTGCCATATGAAGCCGGCTTCCATTTGGTAGGTTTAGCAGAGCCCTAAAAGCCCCGAGGTGACCTTTTTTATTTTTTGCGTCCATTTGGCTGCCATACGGAGCCGACTTCCATTTGGTACTGATGAAAGAGGCTTACAGCGGCCTAAAAGTGTCCTTCGTGACGGACGGCGGACCCATCTTCACCTGTGTCACTCGGGAGTGTTAGTGAATGAGCGCAGTTTTATGGCTACTATCTCAGGAAATAGATTGAAGTGAAATTGATGCTCAAACTTAGACTGAATTTTATTACCAGATTTTTTTTTTTACTCTGTTATAAACCTTTCAGCCATGCAATGAATTGCACTGTGAATTAAGAAGGAGGGGAGAGAATTTCATTGGGTAAGCTGTTGTGTGAAATGTATAAAGTTATGACTTGAAAACATGCAAATTTGTTTATTGCTTGATATTTTAATACAGTGATGGGTGTTGAGGATTTAAAAAAAGAGATTTTTATGGAATTATTGCTGGGCAAGACTAAAACAACATGTGCTGTATTGACCCAAATTAGACTGAATATCTGGGTTTTATATTTTTCAGTATATCCATCAATAAAGGCTGCTTTTTTGTTGCACAACAAAGAAATTTGCTTAAAATTTAGGTCACAACAATCTCATGCATATTCACAAGTCTTAAATCTACTGCGTGTCATTTTTTGGAAGGAGAAGAAGTTTCCACTTGGGTATCATATCCACCAATTTGTGCCCCTCCATTCAAAGATCTCAAGCAGAGCACAAAATGTTTAAAGCATCATCATTTGTAACCCCAGAGACAATTCATAAAAATTTAAACATGAAAAAAAAAATCCCATTCTTTGTTGCTTTAGGGGTGTTTTGTGAATGATGTCTGATTTAAGGTTGTAATTCTTAAAAAAAAGTGAATTCTTATAGAAAGGAAAAGTATGTTAGTGCCATTGAATTTGGAAAAGTGACTTTGACTGGTTTAGGCTTTATTTAGACAATTTAAGACCAAGGTACTGGCATTGCATCTTTAAATGGGCATCTTCTAAGCATCAACCATTCTTAACTAAAGGTTTAGCTGGTCATTTAATGCTTCTACAACGTTGGAGCGAATCAAGTGAGAATGGGGGTGTTGGGCTGGTTCCCGAAATTAGGACAAAATACTTCAATATGCTTCCGTTTTTTGATGTCCTGTTAGATATGATCAGCCGAATATAGTGACTTACTAGGCATCTTGGTGTTGCCTAGCCCATTGATATCAATACATATACAAAACCTATATGAGTTAAGCTAGGAACCACTCTGACAACTCTGAATCTGGTCTCTAGGGTATCGAGAGGGTCTCCCAATTGCTTGCAGCAGTAGAATCAATTTTACCATTCCCACAAGACACTTTCGATAGACATCACTTCCGAATACACCACTTTCGAGAAAAAAGAAATTAATTTTCTCCTGCAGCTTCATTAAGGAATGAAATAAGGAGCGCAGTACAAAGGAAATAAAGAAAAGAAGGAAAAAAAATAGAAAATTTAATTATCATAATTAAGAAGTAAAATATTTATTAAGCCCGTACATAAGTAATAAAAATAAAGTTTTTTTTGTTTCTCTTTAGTTTAGGCTGTTCAATCCATTTAGCACCAACAATAAAGGCACAAAAAAAAAGAAGTAAACATTCAGAGGAAGGAAAAGGTAAACATTCAAATAATATTTATAAACGATTTTATGCCTTCCTCTTTATAGTCACACCGTTGAAGATTTGTAGCTCGATGAGCACATTTCGCGCACTTGGTAGAAATAGCCACTTGGTTCTAAATTTACTGCCACATCGTCGCCATTGTGGCAACATTTCAATATGTTCCGACCTGGTTGATTCCTCTAATTTATGGCAGGTGAAGCTTCGCATACCAGAGTTGCAAAACAGGCACCTGTGACAGGCAAAAACCGTACATATTCTTGATAATTTATAAGGTTTTCCTTACAAAACCATATAAATTATCAAGAATTTGTAAGGTTATTGCCTGTCACAGGTGCCTGTTTTGCAACTCTGTCGCATACTTACTGAGCTTGATCACTAGCAAAGCTTAGCCTACCCGCGAGGTGTTGTATGACACGGTGTGGATATGCCCGCATTGGGCTTCATCCCCCAAAACATCCTTGTTATTTTTATTTTTTGCCCGTCGAGTCGCGACTATTGAATTGTGGGATGGATGGGAAGGAGGCCAAGCAAAAAAGCGTAGCAATAAAAATGTACTTTGCATTGTTTGCGTCTTTGTTTATTTATTTGTAATGTAAGCGCCTCGCGTTAAGCATCAGTGCGAACAAAAAATAAAATTGTCCATCATAAATTCCTTCCGTCTTTATATTATATTATGTCGTCGTCCTCAAACAGAAAAAAAATGTACAAAATATAATAATGTTACGATTCAAAGTACAAAGGCACAAGGCAAAGCACACACAGGATATGAATCCATAAAAAAAACTCTACACAAGCTCAAGGCTCTAAATTTTATCGATTTTTCTGCCGCTTTTCTGTAGTCCTTCCTCACACCATTTCACCTCCGATTTTTTTTTCTTCATTTTCTTCCAGTTCGCTCCACTGTTATACTGTAGCATTTATTCATTTGCGACTCTACTTTATATATATACACCGAAAAAAAAGAATTGTTTAAGCGGGGGCGGCAGTGGAAAAAAGAGGAAATTTTCATTTCATTTTCTGTTCCTTTTTCTTCCTTTTTCCTCAGTTCCTTGTATGTAATTGTCGACAAAAACTTTTTATTTTATTTTTTTGGATTCAAGTATGTGCATGTGTATATGTAGGACAAGCCTAAAGTTGTTGAATTAAAGTTTATTCCTCGTTCCTTTGTTTTTTTTTTGTATAAATATTTTCATTGTGACTGACTGAATCGCTTATGTTTCATCTAATAAATTAGATATGTATGTATACATAATCATGTCGCTCATATATATGCAAGCATGAATGTTTTGGTATGTACAATATAAAAATTTAGGCCTCAAAACAATGATGACGCATATTAAATGAATTTTTTTTAGCTCTGCTTCTATTTTTTTTGCACATACAGGAAGAGTATGGAAGTGATAATGTAGTGTAGCATGAGCGCTATTAGTTATGCTGCGGAATTCCTTTTTATTGTAGTTTTTGTGAATTGCAAGTTGAAATCGTGTCTTGGGAGCTTGCATTTAAATTAGACAGTTTTCTGCTTCAAAAGTGCATTCAGTGAAAAAAAAGCTTTGCCTCAAAAGTGAATTCAGTAACAAAAATTTCTGCTTCAAAAGTGAATTCAGTGAAAAAATTTCGCTTCAAAAGTACGTTCAGTAAAAAAGTTCTGCTTCAAAAGTGAATTCAGTGACAAAATTTCTGCTTCAAAAGTGAATTCAGTGACAAAAAGTTCTGCCTCAAAAGTGAATTCAGTGGCAAAATTTCTGCCTCAAATGTGTATTCAGTGAAAAAAATCCTGCTTCAAAAGTGAATTCAGTGACAAAATTTCTGCTTCAAAAGTGAATTCAGTGACAAAATTTCTGCTTCAAAAGTGTATTCAGTGAAAAAATTACTGCCTCAAAAGTGAATTCAGTGACGCAATTTCTTTATCAATAGTGAATTCAGTGACAAAATTTCTGCATCAAAGTGAATTCAGTGAAACAAAAGTTCTGCCTCAAAAGTGAATTCAGTGACAAAATTTCTGCTTCAAAAGTGAATTCAGTGACAAAAATTTCTGCCTCAAAAGTGAATTCAGTGACAAAATTTCTGCATCAAAAGTGAATTCACTGACAAAATTTCTGCATCAAAAGTGCATTCAGTGACAAAATTTCTGCCTCAAAAGTGAATTCAGTGACAAAATTTCTGCCTCAGTAGTGAATTCAGTGACAGAATTCCTGCCTCAAAAGTGCATTCAGTGACAAAATTTCTGCCTCAAAAGTGACTTCAGTAAAAAACGCGTTCAATAGCCACATCAAGTGCTCCAACTCCAACTCCATAGATCAAAACCAACTCGATAATGACTCTACAAATTTTCGTTATCAAATTCACAGCCAATTAGACAAAATTAGGTCACAATCACACACCCCTCCTCACCAAAAAGTGCATTAAAAAAAAGCCAGTAATACAAAAGAAGCAAAAAGAGCTTTTTCTTGTTTTGGGTTAAATCTCTGACATTATGTTATATTATTCTCATTTTTTTTTTGTTCCTTTTGTTTCTAAAAAAAAAAGATGAGAATCATGCAAGAGGAAATAATCGATACTTAAGCACATACATATAGTCAAACTCATACACACATCTCTATATTGTATGGTTCTATTGCCATGCGAAAAAAAAAATAAAATAGATATGAAGAGGCGATGGGGATGATGGAAAGGAAAAAGACTGAAAAGGCCTTGATAACATAACATAGCAGAGATTTGTAGCAAACGGAACATGTCCGCAAGATGTTCATTGAAAGCTTAGATGAAAAACTTTTTCTGAAAATACTCTTTTTTATTTTATTCAGTTGAATGAGGAAGGAACGAGCACGACGCATAATTGTATGATAAGGCAATGGAAGAGAAAGAGACATGAAAAATCGATAAAACACATTTTAAGGCTTGATTTTACTTAAGGCATGAATGTTTGTGGGAGTTGAAATTTAAGGAATTGGGAATTTTTCCATGTTTTGGGAAATGAAGGCACAAGAATTTTGTTTCATGTCACAAAAGAGAGAAGCTTTTGGGATTTCATAATGAAAGGTTTCAAGTTCATCGCCCAAAAAAAGGAAGCTTATTTTCATGAGTGCTTTTATTATTAGACATTGACCTATAAAAAGTATGTAGCAGTGTGTAACACAACATGACATGAAATGTTGTGACTTTTAGCTGCTGCAACATAATCCATCAGTTCTTTTTTTATGGAGGTGGAATTTTAGTGGCAAAATAAAATATTTTTTATGACTTGTTACCAAAATATTCAGCACGAGATGAAAGTTAAATCCTAAAGAGATTAAATATCAAGAACGGCTGATATTAAGGAAATTGAAATTTTTTTTAAATAGAGCTTAAGGATAAGGTCTTGTTGATGTAATGCTGAATAATTTTTAACCTTAAAGCATAAGAAAGGAGTAATTTTCTTATTTTTGATCCTTAAGTGCTTATTAAAAAAAGTTCAAGTTTAATGTTAAGTATCTCCATCAGACATTCCACTTTAAATTCATAATTTGATCTTTTTTTGGGGTCATTTACTTTATGATGTTTTACACTGTAGAGCAGTGGTTCTTAAACTATGCTCAGCGACACATTAATGGCAGTGCCATGTCTTAGTGTGTTAACTGGTCTGGCGGCAGATACGGTGAAATTCAGCATCCGGAAAGACTAACATCAGCGATTCACATTCCCAAACTAGTTTGTCATCAAAACTTCTCACTTCTTTTGTTCAGGCGCATGCAGGTCCATTGTCACGTTGAGAGAATGCCTAAAGCTGAGTTTATCCTTCGAATCCAACTTTTAGTTCAGAATGTCGAGGAATTCAGAAAATTTTGAGTCTTCTCCGGATTCTTTTACCATTTATAAAGTCTAGGGATAACAATGCCTCTTTATTCTTGACAGGGGGACGGACAACATGAAGCTGACAATTGGTAAAAAAAGTTACAAAATATTGGAAAAGTGACAAACTTTATTGCCTGAGTTGCTTGTTCCCTGATTATGACATCGGTTTCGGTTGGAGCTTACCATCAAGGTACACCGCAAAAAATTAATGGTTGCTCACCACTGCATTAAGCAGTAGAAAGTTCAGTAAAGCTTTCTGAAATTTTGGTTCGAAGCTGCTCACCTATTAAATTAGACACCAAACATAATTTACGTACAGTCCCTCCCTAAGCAACCATTCCACTCAAAAAATCACAACAACCCAACTTCGACATTCCAAAAAAAGACCTTTAATCACAGAACGATTAAGTATTTGAATCAACGGAGCCACTTGAGCATTTAAATACAGTCCCAATAATTTATTCATTAGAAAATTTCCCCATTGAGCCCACTTTGAATTCATTCTTAAAGTACAGCATTTTGTTCCTTCACACGAAAACTTAAGTTTCACAACATAAAGCTTCACGCCATCTCGGAAAATAACAAAAAAGTCTATCAAGTCAAAGTCAAGCGACTTCAATCATATTTGAGAATAAAAAAGTAAAGCCTTGAACTTATTGCGCCGTAAATCCAAAAATATACATCGAGTACATGTGTGACTTTACCTTAATCGTCCATATCATCCATATCTATGCATAGAGTCTCAAGCAAGTCTACATGAGCCATTAAAAGATTATTTTTTTTTATATTCACTCCCTTTTCTTGTCTTTAGATTTATTGTTACTGTAGCTGACTCCCGAATGTTATTATCATCGTGACTTACAAGACGAACGATGAGGAGCCAAAAAAAAGAAATGAAAAAGAGGCAAAGAGATGTATATGGGAATGACTTTAATACCTTTCAACCTCAACCTTTTTTTTGTGTTGTTGTTGCTGTTACAGCACCAGACCAACAGAACTAAACCAACAGTGTAAAAAA
Source organism: Chironomus tepperi (assembly GCF_022539635.2). Classification (NCBI taxonomy): domain Eukaryota; kingdom Metazoa; phylum Arthropoda; class Insecta; order Diptera; family Chironomidae; genus Chironomus; species Chironomus tepperi. Next base: position 999,187 of record NW_027226594.1, on the reverse strand, counting down.
AACCATAACGCAAAAAGAAAATGTGCCGAAAATAAATCATTTCAGTTAATGACTTAATTATTTTGTAAGTATGTTTTTCTACCTGTACTTCCTTTTTCCCTTCTTTCGTCTCCCTCCACCTCTACCTACTTCATCATATTAGATTCTTTTCTTTTTTCCTACTTATTTAAGTTTTCCTTTAGGAAAAAAATGCTTTAATTGTTTTTCTCTTCCTTCCTTTTTCCTTAAATAATTTTCTTTTTTGTCGGTTTGTAACAACTACACACATACACACACACATAAAGGCAACAACAAAAAAGAAATGAAATTAAGGAAAAATATTGAGTAATAATGAACTCACTCAGTTGGGGTTTTTCCTCTTTATATTTTTTTTTTGTGGGGCTTTTTTGTTTTCTAATTTGAATGGAATTTTTGTAATTATTTGAGTGGAGTTGCTTTGACTTGGTGTCTAATTATGATGTTACTGAGCTATAATGAGAATTGATTGGGACTAACTCGAATAGCAGGAATCGAATAATCAATCAATAATCCGGTACGGGAAACAAATTTGGCAAATGGACACTGACTTGGTGCAAGATTCGGTTTAAATCCGACTGACTTGGTGTCGACTGACTGACTTGGGGCCGACTGACTGACTTGATGTCGACTGACTGACTTAAACTGGATTTAAACCGAATCTGACACCAAGTCAGAGTACTGCCGGTATTCACGCAGTTTAAATACGGTTTGAAAACGATACCATGCCAGACTCACGTCGGCCTAAAATCGAAAGTTGGATTGATTGTCGAACTTTTTGTTCAAAATTGACCAACCATCCTTTTTTCGGAATGAATTGCACTTTCTGAGAATTTCTGGTTCCGAGAAACTCTAAATTTCTGAAACAAATTTGTGTTCAATTCCCAAAAATCCTGAATCAAGCTTGCTAATCGCACAATTGAAAATTGTGAAACACAAGCGGTAGCCAGCGATAGAACCAGCTTCAGGAACCGACTGAGGGAGGCCATGGATCACACTTGATCTGTACGGCCAGCGAAGTAAGTAAGTAATCGCACAATTCAAAAGTCGGATACTTGGACGCTTTGCTCATTTCTACTCTACGATTGTCAGACAACGCTCTAAATTTGAACTGTACCCTAGTTATGAGTGATACCGTGCATGTGTTTGGGAAGCCATCAAACAAAGCGGTAGCACTGGACATCGGTAGCACTGGACATCGGTAGCATCTTTTTAAATAATAAATGCATATGCTCTTTTTTATTGAGATTAGCCAGCGATAACTAGGGATAAAGACAGTTCAAAGTGTACAGAACCTTATTGAACCAATGGTCTTAAAGTTCCATACTGTTCCATACAATTCACATCTAAAGCTCCAAATGCCTCGAAAATTCCAGTTCCTCACAGCAAAACTGCACTCTATCCCCTTCCAAATCTAAAAATAACTTCATACTTACCTGCCCTTTTAACTTCATCCCCAACTCCCCAACTCCAAACATTCTCCCACAGTCAGCTCTTTTTTGTGACTTTGTATACTTGGCTCTATCACTTTTCCTTATTCCGTCAATTATCCAAATTAAACGAAAAAATATGTTTTTCTTCCTGAAAATTTAATTAATTTTATTGTAAGCTTTCTTTCCATTCGCAACTTCCTACTCTACTTTATCATCATCATAATTTGATGATTTTTCTTCTTCTTCTTGTGCTTTAATTCTGTTGCTTTTTTTTTTGCTAAGGCACCCACTCAATGAGCTATAACAACCAAAAATAAGGGAAGAAGAGAAGAATAGAAGGAAGCAGACACAAAAAATGATCATAAATTAATTTTTGTCAAATTGAATTATTTACTGCCTTTGGAGTTCTCGTGTGAAATGAAGCAGTTATATAATTTTTCGATAAAAAAGTATGGGAAAATTGAATTTACAGGTTGTCTTTACATGCTGAATGTGTTTATACATCCCATATCAACAACTATAATGGTTTAGTTACATTCGGTAAAGGCTGGAACATAAAAACATAATTTAGGACTGTGAGAGACTTACTATGATGGCATTGACTGCAAAATTGATGAAGATTTTGTGCTTAAATTGGCATTTTTTATAGCTTACAAGCTGACGTCGGTTTTAAGACAAATTTGCTGATTCTTTAGTTGTCACATGAATTCATTCATATTTCAATATATTTGACACATGGACATGTCGGATAGGAAAATTAATCTATATTTTATTCATCACATCTATCATAGACAGTAAATTTTTTATGTGTGACAAAAAAAGTTTTTCATTAAATGACTTTAACGGTAATTTTGGGGGGCATTTAATTCTGAGAAATAATTGAAATTGACGTGTGTTAGTATTTTTGTTTTGTTAGTTACTATTGGACATGGTGATTCAGGGGATGGGGAGCTTTTAGGTAGTTTTGATTTTGAGTTAATAGTTAGTTACATTTAAGGTAATTTTTGGGGATCGAGGTGGAATAATTTTAATGTTATTTAAATCATTTAAATAGATGTGCAGTAGTTGAAATGTTGTTCTATTTGCGGCTATTACGAATGTTGTAACATACATGTGTTAGAATTACATTTTGACGAGGTAAGCTTACAGGTTCTTCAACTGAAATCAGGCATTTTCATACAAAATTTGAGTTGACTTCGAGCTATGACTGAAACTTAATTTTCTTCGTTAGTACCGCATCGGTTGGATGAATCGGTCATCACAATGATTTTAATATGTGCTCCCAATAATCGAACTTAGGTTGTTAGTGTCGGAGACTGACACTCTGAACTCTGTGCTACGGCTGCGTCTGCTTTTTTCACTACCCTATTGCTATAATGGATTTCTAAAGGTATCTACCTCACCTTCTTGAGGTGAAGGCTGCCATTAAGTCACATAACGGGACTGAGTCAAGCGAGACTCTAGCAAGGCATTGACACTCTTCATCCGCCTTCATCCGACTCATACAAATCATTCATCCGGCCCATATAAGCCTTTCAACCGCATTCATTCGACTAATACAAATCTTTCTATGGCTCTAGTTAGTACAGATTGCATTGGCCTAGAATGCCGTCATCCTTAAATTTAAGCAAAGAGAACCAGAGAGAGAGCCGGACTCGGCAGCCAGCGATAGAACTGGTTTTAGGCAGATCTGAGGGAGGTCTTGGATCACAACTGATCTATATGGTCAGCAAAGTAAGTAGCATTTAACGAAATCATCAATACCTTAAAATTCATAGAACAAAGAAACAGACAAGAAATTAGCTTTCAAATCCATTTTGAATCCAGTAACAATTCTGTATGAATTCCTTTGTTTCCTTTATATTACTCGAGATTTTATCGATTCTTATATTTTCTCACACAATTTCCCAGGTATTTATTCCTTCACTGCTCCCTTGAATTGCAGAAATATGGGTCAATCGAGCTATCAACAATACATTATTATTCTAAATTTAGCATTGTCATTAAATACTCTAAAAACTCCCCAACTTTGAATTCTTCATTTCCCATCCTTGGATAATAAATTACAATCCAATCAGTTAATATGGAATCAATCAAAGGAATATCAACCTTAATGAATACAATTTAGTCTTTGACGGACAAAAAAAAGCGAAACATTTGTGACCTATTTTTGAAATTCACACAACACGGGGTAGGAATAATAACGAACATTTAAACGACATAATCAGCTTGACCATCAAAATGGAAACAAATATTGATTAGTAACAGCGATTACCAATTAAATTCCATTACAAGTTCCAAACTAATTTACCCTCTTTTAATTAATTAATGGATGAAATATTATTTTGTAGCGCAATTTCCTGAAATGCACAATGTCCGCAGAATGTCTGTCCGTCCGGAGTCTGTAGCGTAACTCCGCCTTCAGTTTAAGCTTTTTTGATGCATTTTTTGGGGGGAAAATGCGCTTCCGTCGGTGACCACGTGTGACTGACTTCTATACTAATTTTAATTTGTGTACCCAATATCCTTAATGGATGTGAAATAAAGTCAATGTCACGAAATTCCCATACTCGTTGGACTCGTGTCCAAATGGAGATGTAGAACATAATCAATATCACATTATTGATATCCGTTCATGAATATTAAATAAGAATTGAAAATATTTTTTTTGTGTCTATTTAGTCAATGTGTGGCTGTTGATGACCAAAAGAAAAGCCTTGAAAAATATGACGTAAGGGATTTTTTTGGTGCTTATTATTCCTGGCATGAGAGAGACAAATGCCAAAAAAATTCAACATAAAATATTAAGAATTAATCCATGGAATGTAGATAGGAAGTAGGGCGATTTATGATGTCAACAACTGAATCATGTACATATGCCTTCAATATCCACGTCCATAATAATATTATTGGAATGGTTATGGTGTTGATGATGATGATTAATATCACTTTCGAATAAACATTGTACTTGAATATTTAATTGAATCCATTTGTCATCATTTTGTTGATGAATTAATTATTATTGCAGGCATATAATCGTACTTATTCATAGTGAACTATCATGCGATGATGATGTATTTATGGTGGATATTTTATTTTCACACATGTCTATTTTTTCTTTATTTTCTGTTTATTTAGAATTCATAGTTTTCTGTGTGTACTGGAATGTTTAATATTGTGATTGATGGACATAGACTGATGGACAGAAGACATTGTGACCTTGGGTTTGAGACTCACTAAGGTCAATTTCTTAAATTTCTTGAATCTTCCAAGAAGTAATCGTAATCTAATAGCTATAATGAATGTTTACCGCAGGAGCCAAGCTTTTGATACCTAGCTAGAGTACCTCAAAAGCTTCTTGTTGAACTTGTGACATAGACCTGATACAATGCGGCACAATTTGGCGAACTGCATTTTTCGTTGTAAAAATGAGTCGAAATCAGCCTTCATGATGCCTTCAGAGCAACTTCTAACATTACCGTTAATAAGGTGACATGACGGGATCCTGTGAAACACTGAGTGATGCTTGGGAAGTTCAAAGTCAATTTTTAAGGAAACTCAATGAGTTGAAGTTGCGCGGTGGTAGAATGGTTTTGTTATTCAGGACTTAATCATTGTACACTGACCCAGCGCTTATAGGTTCAAGATTCCGTATGGGAAATTTATCACATACCCTAACAAACAAAGAGCATACTCAGAGTATACTCATTTTTGTGAGCATGCTCATTTGTATGAAAAAAGCATGCTTTGAGTATATTCATTTATGCGAGCATGTTCTTTGGTTGGGATAACTGTGTCTTTCGAATCTTGCACTGAAACTGGCTAGTGAGACTCCTATAGCAAGGCTACTGCTGTTTGCTGTAAAAAATCAGTTGTGATCCATGACCTCCCACAGGAGTCGCCTGAAGCTGGTTCTATGGCTGGCTACCACTTGCCAATTTCCGATACCAAGTGCACTACTATCTCTATCGACAGCTTCCTTCCAAGAGTTCTTTTGGCGTCCTATATGAGGCTACAGACAGGTAATATCATCAAACCAGTGGTTATATCATAAAAGTTTTACAGTCATTTTTTGAACGTTACTTAAAATCTAAAAACTCCAATCTTGTCAGATCTGAAAGCTAAATTCGAGATGTATAACAAGTCAACTCGAAATTTGGTATTGAATCGAGTCGATCTAAAGAATTTTATAATTTCCAAATGTTTGCAAAATCCAAAGTAAGATTCCCAAGTACTCTGCTGTAAGGGAACAAAGGATTCACACCCCACCAAAGCCAAACAGCTGCATCAACGCTTGCTTCCAGTCATGCTTCTATATTGAAATACCTACACACAATTCATTATCATAAAATGTAGACAATCATCCATGCAAAATTGACTTTATTCAACACAAAGGAAGCTTAATCCACATAATTACCACCCCCCAATATTCCCATTAGCTTTTTTTTCCATTCACATCATACATAAAGGACTTAAAAATTTATCATCAAACGTACATCCCATACAAATTTTGCCATAAAATATAAATATGAATTTATGAAAAAAAAGCTGTTATGGAAAAATGTCAATGAACAGACAATTGTGAATTAAAGTTGAATCTTCATACCATCAGAACGAGGACATAGAAGAGCATTAACTGTTGATGTTAAGAAATATTTTTTTCATTTTTATTGCTTTTGAAGCTTTCTTCCTTTTATATTCATGTATCATTTATTTTATGGATTTTCTCGCTATCTCGCATTATTTAAATGGATTGAAATGCTTATTGTCTACATTCACACTTATTGTTGTCGATTAAAGGAAGAAAAAATAAGGGAACAAAAGGAACGAAGGCCTTAATGTACTTTTTTATGTGAGTGTGTGTGTGCGTGTATAATAATAAAAATAACGGTGTGTACGAAATAGATTTAATGGATTTTACTGTTCCTTCAACGTTGCCCTTTTGACTTCTTCATTTCTACTGAGCTTTGAACTGTTGCAAGCAAGCATAAGGAAAGAAAAAAAAACATCCTCATCATCATCATCTACATCTTTTGCACGGTATTTCGTTTGCCATTTTATTACAGCCTACGTATTGCGGATGTGCGTATATGAACATCCCCCAACTTATGCGTTTTGGTGCTTTACAGGAGGGGATATAAATTTCTATTAAAGATATCATTATCATGTTTACAATTTTTTTTTTTTGTGCTTCTCGTCTCATCTCTATTTCTATCACTCTACAGAGAGCACATATTTGTACAATAGGTGGTATTCTGTAACATACAATATGATGATGAGATCGTAAAAATTCGATTGTAATGCTCGATGCGAGGCAGAAAAAAAAATATTCACTTAATGCCTACATATATTTTTTTTTTCGGGGGGTTTTGATTGTGACATGTGTGTGTGTGCGATGGGAATTAAAGGTGAGAGATTTTGCTAGTCCGCTGGAACTTTGGGTATAGGTTGGCGGATGTGGATTTATGGAAATGTGATTTTTTTGGGATTTTTTAGGTACTGTATTGTTTGTTTTTTTGCGATAATTATGTTTCTATGAGAATCTAAGTTTATGTCCAAAAGATTGGAACTGAGCAGTTCAATCGTCATCAATTTTGAACGTTTTTTGACAATTTCAGAGCATTTTATTTAGTATTACACACATGGTTATAACAATAAGCACATGGTTATAAAACAAACAGAATTTCTGGAGAAGTTTTGCAGAACTTCAGTCGACGCAAAAAGTCACTCCCCAATAGGCCTTTCCGAACTAGTCTTGTTTACATTATGCTGCTTGCATTCGGTAAGTTGAATTAAGAAGCAGTTGGCTCTTAACCTTGCCATTCTTAACCTTATTGTAGAGCTGATATCCTTTAGACGAAGTAACTTTTTCGGAAAGCACATGAATTAGAAATGGCAACAAATCTAGTCCATTGCTGATTTAGTTCTGTCCTGAGGCTGGATTTCATTTAATCTGGTCTGGTTCTATAATCCCGCTAGCCTAGATTCGGATTTTTTGGCATTTCTACGTCATGTGTCCACTGGGTTTAGTATATAATACTCGGTACATAGCTCGAAAGCTAATGATGCACTTAGGCTTTATCACCAGAAGATAACCATCTAAACAGGCACTTGTCCAAAGCTCGACGTAAGCTTGATTTTTAAATGGAACCTTGTCAACAAGTCGCGATTTTTTTCATACAAAAACCCAATCCATTGCGAGCTTTGCGACTCGAAAATGTATATAATTAGCTTTATCTTCCAAAAGCATCTGAAAAAATTGATTTTTAAGTAGGAAAGTGCCTCTGTGAAGTGTTTGGTAAGGCATTTAACTCAAATTTGGCATAGTAACTCGAACATCTTGAAATTTATTTGCGACTTGACTCTTGGTCAATTCAAGAATCCAATTTCGGCTTCTCAGTTCATTTAACCTTATTAAATATTAAAGCTTTCATTAAAGCCAAAAATACTTTCCTTAAATCCACGAGTCTAGCTAAAAATAACTTCCTCGCAAAACTTTTAATTCACCAAGCAATCCAAAAACTGGGAGTAAGTTTATAAAACTTCATAAAAAATTCATCAACTTTTGTGCCAAAAAAAGAAGAAAAATTTGTCATTCTCAATCCTGTCTCCTAATTTGATCATCATCAATCCTTCACAATATGTAAAGTCGCCGGTGCTTTAAATTTCTTCTTGGTTGGAAAAAAGTCTCTCCATAAAATTTTCACCTTCTTTTAAAACATCAATAAATTCCAAAGCTCATAAAATATTCACAAAAAAATAAGAAGATATTTTCACAAGCTTCACAGACTTACAATATTCTCATCCGAAAATTCCACACTTGATTTTATTCATCTAATGTTCGATGTGTTTTGGTAGCTGCTATTTTGGGGGAGTATTAGGATGTGATGTTTGGACATTGTGATGGATTGTCTTTGGTGGGAGTCAGGGTTGGGGTTTAAATGATGTAGGAACTTAATTTATTTGCAGTCCTATGTCAGCTTTGATGTTACTCTAGGATAAAGTGGACTCGATCCATATGTAGGTTAATCAGTCATTTCTAGAGTAAAATTCTTCACCTCTGTGACCTAGTAGTTAATCAACAGATTCCAATCCTCTATCGTGTGAGGATGTGTTATTTCGATTCCTACCAAACTAGGTGTAATCCCGATCTCTCATCTCAAAGCAGGACTTCCAAAAAGCATCAGTGGTTAATAGAGTTAGGTACATTGTCCGCCAATTGATCCTATTACAATTAAATACCAGGTTCAATTCCAGGGAAAATCTAGTTGAATTTTGGTGCCTTTTCGCCTTACTCGTTCACATAGCCACTTCAACTCAGGATTTCAATGTAATTCACGACACAAGTAAGTACTTACTGACTTTTACTTCTTCTTTCCGCAAAAAGAATTGTCAGTATTAATTGTGATCTATGGCCTCCTTCAGGTGTCTTACAGCCTGTAACATGCCACATGCCGATACAGCTCATAACCATTTTCTGGTTAGATACATTGTGTTGATATATCCTATGTCATGCCTTTTACGATGTGCAAAGTGGTGGCAAATCTATTGTCTTTAATAGCAATGACATACTGTTCAATTCCTAGGACTGGTAAAAATATTCACGACAATACAATGGCACGAAAACATTGAATTACTTCTAAGTATTATGTGAATTCAGAATATATGTGAAATTTTGATAAACAGTGGAAAAGTGAAATTTAAGACAATTGTTGTCAATTAATTGAGTGTACATGATACAAAGACCAATCACCCCATTAAAAAAAGAACGTATAGTGAATAAAATCAAAATTACAAAGCCTGATTTAGCCAAATCCATCGCCCTAGATCTCATATGCTCAACAACAATATACGTCCGCGTGTTTTTAAATGAGAGGTAACTTTAAAGAAAAAGGGATTAGAAAATTGTTTTTTTTTGTACCAAATTTAAAATGCGCCTTAGACACCAATTACCTATAACTTCCTTACTTAGACACTTTTTTTCTTCTTTCCGCAAAAAGAATATGCGTCATGTAATCTTCTCAAAGATGTTGGCTTTTTGTCGTCATCTAATCCAAAATCCCTCCTTCTCAAGAAAAACGAATCTTACAGTGTGAGAGAGAAAGTTAGGAACGAGATATACCTACAATAACATCAACAACAATGCAAGCAACCATATCGAAGATTTTTTACTATCCAACAATATGTAATGACTTGCAAGTTCACCTTCTATTCCACCTCCTATTTCACATATATTCACTTTTTTTATTCCCTGATATGTTCTTTATCGTCTAATGGATGTGAAGTGAGCATGGGGCAAGCAAAAAAAATGATAACATGAAATTAAACGCGATTAGAATGCACTTTTATAATTCCTCGAATGATTTCTTAATGATTTTCAATTATAACTTTATGTATGTCATGCTGTGATATAACGAAAAAAAAATATGTTTAATCATGCCTCATTTTTTGCATGAGGCACTTATAACTTTGATAGATGAACTTTTTATTGATTTTTATATTCGTACCTACATGTGTGTGTATGTTCAATAAAGATAGTTTTCAATAAGTTTATTGAATTATCGATAGAAATAAAGCATGTTAAAGTTCAATGTGGAAAAATGGAATTTTTTTATTGAATTATGACAAGGGGTGATAAATTGTTGATTTATGGATGGTATAAAGCTTTTGTTGATATTTTTGATGGAAACGGTAATGGGTTATGATGATTTTTACCTTTTTTTTTTGCCTTTATGATTCAAATAAGATATGAATCATGAGGTTGATGGAAAGTTTAAGTAAATTGACTTTTTTTTTCTTTGCAGAAAAGTAGCAGGCTTGTTGAATACATTGTAACTTTAATGGGAGTTTGACGTGAATTTCAGCACTTAGGTGTTTGCTTTCAGAGGCTGATTGTGTCTTAAGAGATATGGAATTAAGAAATATGAGGGAATTGTTGATAAATGGTGTGTAACTAATGTAAAGGGCAAGTAAAAGGCTGTGGGGGATTTTGAAGCATTGTGTCAGTTTTTGATTTATGAATTTAACACATCATGCGCTTATCGATTTGGATCGTGAAAGACACATTTTTTTGTAGAAAAAGTGACCCCAAGTCAGTGATAAAGTCTATGCTGGTATATAAGCTTTTGTTGCCCATGGATTAATGGGTTATGATGATTTTTACCTTTTTTTTGCCTTTATGATTCAAATAAGATATGAATCATGAGGTTGATGGAAAGTTTAAGTAAATTGACTTTTTTTTTCTTTGCAGAAAAGTAGCAGGCTTGTTGAATACATTGTAGCGTGAATTTCAGCACTTAGGTGTTGGCTTTCAGAGGCTGATTGCGTCTTGAGAGATATGGAATTAAGAGTTATGAGGGGATTGTTGGTAAATGGTGTGTAACTAATGTAAAGGGCAAGTAAAGGGCTGTAAGGGATTTTGAAGCATTGTGTCAGTTTTTGATTAGAATTTAAAAAAACTTAATGTCGAGTTGGATCGTGAAAGGCACATGATGTAGAAAAAGTGAACCCCGGTAAGCTTAAGTCTAGACGAAGGCCAGCCTTATCGGGCCTAAAACCAGACTGAATCTAGCTTAAGGCCAGTCTAATCTAGCTTAAGACCATCCTAAGTCTAGCCTTAGACCAGCCTAAGTCTAGCCTTAGACCAGCCTAAGTCTAGCCTAAGGCCAGCCTAATCAAGCCTAAGTGTAGCCCAAGGCCAGCCTAATCTAGCCTAATCCAGACAAATCTAGCCTAAGACCTACCTAATCTAGCCTAATCTATACTAAGGCCAGCCTAATCTATTATAAGGCCAGCATAATCTAGCCAAAGGCCGAATATCACCGATTCTAGCTCCAAGTCAGAGCCAGGCCGATTTTTGAAGTACATCGTGTGTTTATTTGGGATTTTGCATGGAAAAATTGACTCTCAACTCAATTTGAAGCATAATTCTAGTCGACTTCAAACTCTCTGGAATTCAGCCTCAACAACAGTCAGAGGAAGTCAAGAAAATAAATTTTTGATGACCGTCACTTACAATCGATCAATAATGCATATTTTATAGTGATCAGATTGAAAAAATATAAAAAATATCAAAAACAATAAAATTAAAGAATCAATTAACCCCAAAAGTAGCAATATAAAGTCACAGTTAGTATATAAGATTCAGGAATAAAATTTATTATTCTCAGTCATTCCATAATAAATTATTATCTAATCCAGAGCTATAATTGATACTGCAACATTTATTGAGTTTATAAATGCAATTCATGTGAAATTAAAAGGAATTGAAAAGTCGGCAGATAATTTAATTAAAGGGGAGATGAGTTATTGCTTTATTTATTACAATTTGGAAAGCATTCTTTTAATTTACTTACTTCTGTTGATGGTCTTACGTTGAGATATGTGTAAGATTGAAGAAAATGGAAAGAGTTTAGTCATAACTTCTTTTAGGCTCGGTCAGGGTGATCAATCGTCTTTTTTGGACATAATTCTTCAATTTTTTAGGGATTCTTCAGACTTAAATCCTAAAGAAACGTTCCTGGACTCCATCATTAGCCAAAAATGCAATTGTCCTAAACATGACTTTCCGGTGACTTTCATGACGTGGTCTTCCTTAAATGTCCCCTAAAGCTGACGTTAAAGCAATTCTAACCTTAGTTGGCAGGACTCCAATGTGGAGTTTGACTCCACAAAGTCCGGACTTTTTGGACTTTCAGAGTCCGGACTCCAAAGTCCTGCCAACTCTGATTCTAACAATATAAATCCATCAAATTAAAATTTCAAAACTAGTCAAAAATGTCACAATTAATTCAAACTCATTTGTCATCTTCAAAAGAAGTTTGAAAGAAGCAATTAAAATGTCTAAAAAATCACTGATAAGAGTCATCATCGTCATGGAGTGTCTCACTAAACGAGTCGTTTTATTTTGCGCACATTTCCAATGACCTCTCATTGACCCTCTTATCAATCATCCGACTTTAAAATTACTATTTAAATTGGAATTACTCAATTAGTTTTGAAATCTGTGAAAAAATCAAAACATATTCTTATCATGCAAGAGTTTTGTAATGAGAATTCAAGCTTATAGCATAATATTATTCAAGTATTTATTGGAATGTCGGCTTCTTTAATTGAATTTTGTGATAATTATAATTTAGAATATTTAGTGATTTGAGGAGGATTTGTTCATCAGTGAAATGACATCAGGTGCCAGAGTGTAAAGGGAATAGCTGAAGGACCCAGGCTAGTGATGAGCTAAGTAGTACCAGGTCAGAGTTGAGCCTATATCAGATTAGTTCTGGGCTAGTGTTAGACTAGTGCTGGGTTAGTGCAAGGTAAGTACTGGACTAGTTTCAGTCTAGTGCTGAACTAGTGCCAGTCTAATGCTGGGCTAGTATCAGACGAAAGCTGAGCAAAAGTCAGGCTAGCGCTGGTCAAGAGTCAATGCCCAGTTAGGACTAAATTGGTTTCAGGCTAGTGCTAGGCTAGTGCTAGTGCTAGTGCCAGGCTAGTGCTAGGCTAGCTAGTGCCAGGCTAGACTAGTGCTAGGCTAGTGCTAGGCTAGTGCTAGGCTAGTGCTACTGCCAGGCTACTGGCTAGTGCTAGGCTAGTGCTAGGCTAGTGCTGGATAAGTACAAGCTGCTAAACTAGTGCCAGGCTAATGCTGGGCAAGTGTCAGACTAGTACTAGGCTAGTTCAAGGCTTGTTTTGGGCTAATGCTAGTCTATTGCGTTGCCTTTAGCACATCATTATGCAGCTGGTACTGATTTCTCGAGTGGTTGTATGACACATTATGAGCATGCTACTGTTAAACTTCAGTCCTTTGCCTAGCTGCAAACATATGGAGTGGGTTTGGATCTGTATGACCTCATGCATATATCCATACAAATGATATGGCAGCATTTGAAATGATTAAGTATCCATACAAAGCTAATCCTTCATACTAATAAGACATTCTCTCAATTTATCAAACCAATTAGTGAGTCAGCTTAGTCGATCTGTCAAAAACTTAATATTGATACGGCTCAATGTCACAAAATTCCTCAAGAGAAGAAAAAAAGCCATAAAAATTATTGTTTTTAAGCGTCGACTGTATAATTTAATGAGCATTAAAAATCAGAGAGCGATTAATCCTGCTAACAATTTTCTCGGCTGTAAGGCTATAATTACAATGACTATAAAAATGCAATTTTTATCGCAAATAACTTGAGAAGAATTTATCTTGATCGATAATAATAACAATAATATTATTGAAATTACCATAAAGTGCATGTGCCATGCCGATATCTTCACAAAATAGGAATAATCCACTTTATAAAGTAACAGAAGTTGGTTACATATTTAGTTTATTGACTTATATAATCTATAAAGAAATTAAATTTAAATGGCAATTTTATTACGGTTAAGAAACTCAATAAATCTGTACATATTGCAATATTTGCTTATTTACATCGAGTACGTATGCTTGTTTACTACTGTGATTTGCTCCATATTTGCATAACGTTTCACGACTTTTATATCAACTCAATGGGGAAATTGTCGGAAGGCAAAGAAATACTAAATTCATTGACTGTAATAAACTAAATATTCGTTTCATAATCATCACCTACGTATCATATGTTTACTAGCTATGATGGATCCTATAACCACAATATATATATATATATTATTTAGATATGCATATACTAGAAACCTGCACTTATACACACTCACATTTAAAAACCCTTGAAATCCTATTAATATATTTATGTATACAGTTTACTACTTATAGTGACTCGCATGCTCTCTTGTTGAATTTTATCATCTTTTTTCATCCATCCATACTTGGGAACTGAATTGTTACTTATGAAAATGGATGTGAAATTCTGATGAATAGGGGGTTAGTTACTTAATGGGAAGTAGTACATATATGAAGTAGTATATGAAGCATATGAAGTAGGACATGAAGCAAATGAAGGAGTATATGAAGAAATTGTGGATTTACAAGTTAATGAGATGGAATTTGACCATTCCTAATTTCATGTTGACTTAGTCGAACATCAAAGCTCAATGTTTCTTAACACAAATGGATCGTTTTGTATAGAAAGCAATCCCAATAGGCACATGATGTGAAAAAGTTCCTTAACAGCCAAAGAGCATGCTTTCATGATACAAAAAGACAACTCAGTACCTAAAAGTGATCTATTTGTCTGTTAGGGTCAGTTAATGATATGTCATTTGACTAATCTTAACTTCAGGTTGACTTATTCGAACATCCAAGCTCAGCGTTTCTCAAACTATGCTTCACGGTACACAAATGGGTGATTCTGTATAGAAAGCAAGCCAAAAAGGCACATAACATGAAAAAAGTTCTCTAACAAAACATCATGCTTCAATATGCAGAAAAGTACCTTAAAAGCAGTTTCTTTGCCTTTTAGGAACTGTATTCCAATTTGACCGCTAAAATCCAAGTGAGGTTGAATTTTCTCGAAACATACTCTAATCAAGGGTCATTTAGGCCTGGGGATACTGTTTTCTGAATTTTCTCGTAATTTGTGCCTTTCGGAAAGGACTCAGAATGAGCAGTGCTGAAGTTTGGGATTTTGCATCAAAAACTCCTAGCAAATTGATTGATTTTGTCCAAAACATGCTAAAGATCATGGCATTTGACCCCAAGAACCTCCAAATGTATCATATAGTAAGAATCACTCTGAAAATATTGAGAATCACTGTCCAAGCTTCACCATGGAAGCCATGGTGTCTGTGGTGTTCCAGATAAATGCCCCATAATCCTCATCATTACTACAAGCCTGCAACACAACCAACATCCCCCCTGATGAAACAGCAAAAAGCAAAAAAACACTCAATCTAGCAACAGCAACAACAATAATTTGCTAGGATTAAATTTCGAGAAATATAAAATAATAAAATATTATAGAAGATGTAATTACACACTCACATATATGTGTTGTTCCTACATCTCACATATTTTTCATATTCGTGCAATTTAATTCCCAACAATCAACCACGCTCACTTATGTGAATATGGGGGGTGATGTACACATTTATATAGGATGTTATGGAAACGAAAAGCTCCTTAAATTTGATTATTGTTTGGAAAATTCAAATTAAATTGCCTCTATTTTAAATTTTATATTGTTATGATTATTATGAAAATGAAAGGAACAGTTTTTGATATGGATGGATATGAAGAAGGAAAAGTGAAATGTTTTTAAAATGAGACATAATATACACAATTTCATATTTTTGAAGTATTCCCTTTCGTTATGTTACTATTTGAACTTTATTTAGGTTTGGGGGTGGGTATGATATGAAATGAGATTGTAGGGATGGGGTTGGGGATGTTTGAGGATTTTTTTTTTGGACAGATTGTCTATGTTTGAGATATGATATGGTTGGGGGTAAGCTTTGCAGACTGGAAATGTCTATTAAATATTTAATAACTCTAATAAGGGGACGATGGCAAATGATGTCTCAACTAGCATCAATTCGTCACGTTTCTGTAGAGAAAAATGCCCCAGTCAAAAACTCCGCTCAGAAAGTTTTGTTGAAACCTCAGAAGGTTAACGCTGATCTGGGTCTATTTTCGGATGCTTGCACCATGTGCTTCCTTGAAGATAAAGCTGAATTGACCTTCACGCCCCAGACTCCAGCTTCAATGAACCCCATGAAAGACTCGATGAATTCTGGCTTCAGGCTACTGTTAAGTCATCCTAAGGTCAGATTTTTGGATATTTCAACATCACGTGCTTTCCAGGTGAGGTAAAATGCCGATTTGTTGCCTATTTTCGTCGTATCTATACTTACACTGATACCAACAACTAAAGAGACCGCTTTTAGGTGTCTTAGTGGTCTTTTTGTCATAAAAGCATGCTCTTTGTCTGTTAGGGTAAACTGACGTCGGTCTGGTATTGTTCTTCAACGTCCACATTCCAAGATTCTAATTTTGACCTATCTCTATATAATTTGATGTACATCAACAGTTCCACAATCCTTTCAAGGCCCTACAATCATGAATGTTAAGCATCACATCCAAATAACCCTCAGTGACAGCTATCAAGCTATCAAACTTTGCATTCGACATCCCATTCAACTCAAACTACTCAATTATGTCTTATAAAATGTCAAAACTTCCCTAACCAGCTGCACCCCATCCAGAAAATGTTTCCCTCCAAAAAAAGAATAAGAAATAATTCCCAGTTATCACATTTCCCTTTCATTTCCATCCATCCATTATTGAGGTTTTTGTCAAGAGGTGGTAAATGTTGCAAATGAGAATTATTTAAAGGTTGCGTATGTTGTGGAAATTTTCCCATACATGCTTTCAAGTCATGTGAAAATAAAAAGTTTTTGTTTTAAAATTTTCATGCAAAACATCTTGAACCTATTTTACTTTTTTGCCATCCTCCATGAACATTTAATTTTATTTTATTACAACTTTTCGTTCCTTGATAAAAAAAAATCGGGAAAGGACGGTTGTTATATTGAGTGACTTGAACGCATTTTTGTTGCAGAGATGCTTTTAAATGACAATATCTGAACATACTTACTTGGCTGGCCTTACAGATTTACTGTGGACCACAGTCTCCCTCAGATGCCGCTTGAAACTGGTCTTATCACAGGCCTTGTCAATTTCCAATACCAAATGTAATGTTGTCTCTCCTCGGTTCTCTTAGCTTGTATCTAAGGCGGCTTTCATGGCCAACGCGTCCTGCATTAACCAGAGTCTCGTATGACTCCGCCTCATTATGTGGCTTTTATGAAGAAATTGACACTTAGAAGTAAAGTAGAAAAGTAAAGCAGTGTCCTAGCACAAATCCAGCAGATGGGTGCCTTAAGTTTGTAGGATTTTAATGAATTTTATCAGTTGACTGTTCTTGAGATTTCAAACTTTTAACGGTCGAAAAAAATTCAAATTAATAACGTTCAAAATTTGAACTTGAAAACCACATGATTTTCCTTATTTAATGAAAAAATCATTAATTTAAGTGTTTATACATACTTTTATGATTTAAAATCAATGGATATCAGCATAACTCGATGGCAAAGACTCAATTCTTCAAACTAGAGGTCTCTGCGATGTCTGGCTGTCGAGATATCACGCATAACCTATCCATCCAACCTGCCAGCCTAACATTGTGTATTATTAACCATCTATTCCTTCAAAAATGCACCAAAAAAAGGAAGAAAATGTTCATTCACATATCAAACCGACATCATTGCCAGAAGTAAAAAAAAGAAAAGCAGGGAACTAAAAATGGGGAAGAAGATGAACAAAAAAAAAAATTAAACTATGTATGTCTATTATCATATCATAACCAAAACACATGTGTGCATGTATAAGGAAGTAAGAATTTAAACAAAAAAAAAATTGAGAATAATTCTGGTGTGCAACCATAGAACAAGCTATTATTTTATGGAATGGTTTTTGAAAAAAAAAAAAAAAAGTTGCAGCATAGAAAATGAGAAGCCACTAAAAAACATATAAGGAGTGAGTGAGAGCAATAAAGATAACAGAAAATCGTTTTAATGGATTTATGACTCCCCAAGCTTTTTACTTATATTCCATTTCTATTTCTGAATTTTATCCTATTTTCATGCTCTCTGCTCTGCATATATAGGAATCATGATGATGATGATGATTATAAAATATTTGAGTGGAAAATATCCTCAAATGCTTTATAAAAGGCTTTTTCACTTTGGTCTTTGAATCATAAAAAAGGGGAAAAAAATTCGTATTTTTAATCTGTTGGAAGAGCTGAAAAAATGTTAAATTGGACGTTATTGCTTATTGAAGATTAACGGTGAGTTTTAAGTCAAAAGGCAATAAAAACTGTGAATATGAGAAATAAACGGATTTTAATTTTTTTTTTTTGGGGGGATAATAATTTAATTTAGTTGTGATTGTTTCCTTTAGTGTACAGATTTGGTAAATGATTTTTTATGGGATGTCTGTCCTTTCTTGCTTAATTTTGTGTGGTTTTTTTATGATTTTTTTTTTTTTTTTGGGGATTATTAAAAATATTTTTAATCTGAATTGTTGGTGGTTTGCAGTTTTGAATGATGAAATTTTATCTGTTTTTGAGGTTGGATGACTGAATACTTACTTATTGTTTTTGCTGTCCATTCTGATCCGTTGTGATCGATGGCCTCTCTCGGATGTCGCCTGAAACTGATTCTATCGCTGGCTAGATTGGCAATTCTTATTACCTAATTCAATATTGGCTCTGTCAACAGCTTCCTTTCATGAATTCTTTAATTAATCCATGAAACTTTAATTAATCCATGAATTCTTTAAATAATCCATGAAACTAATTCAAAATTGATGCAAAAATTCAAAAAAATGGCGAAAAAATATCAAAATTGATTGAAAAAGTTGACAAAAAGTCAACAACTAGCTCAAAGATTTCAAACAGAAGCAAAATCCTTTACGCCAGTGTTGTCTTAACTAGCCACGATTATCCATGACTGAAACCACACACGGCATGCGGTTCATGGCATTTCCATAAAATATTTTAACACAAAGTTTGGACCTAAAATTCTCGAAAACAAGTCAAAAGAGCAAAAATTGGTTGTTGTTGTTCACTGGCCGTAGAGATCAAGTGTGATCCATGGCCTCCCTCAGTCGACTCCTGAATCTGGCTGTATCACTAGCCACCGCTTGCCAATTACTTAAATTAGTTAATCGATCAAAAATTCAGCTTCAGGATGGCGTGAATCTGACTAGATGTCTAATTTGGTTCAAACCGACGTAAATCCGGCATGGGGCGGGATTCAAATCGAATGCAACACCAAGTCATTTGGTCACTTGGTGTGGTTTGGTGTCGAATTCGTTTTGAATCTCGCTTCATGTTAAAGTCACACCAGCCTGATTCTGGATTTTGGAACATTTAGCTGACTTGACCTAGCGGAAGCAAAGACTTTAAATCTGAAACAAAAAAGTTAAAAATGGATGCAATTTTTACATTAAACAGTAAATTCATTAAACTTTCTAATTCCATTTCCGACCTCAAATTCAATTCCAGCTCAAATCTCATTAAATACTGACTCACACGAGCTGCTAACCCTACATTAAATGAGAAATTAAATGAAATATCTTTTAAAAAAGCACTCGTATGGATTTTTTCTTCATCTCATTTATAAAGCTGCTCTTAATTACACACAGAGAGATAGAGTCAGTGGGTGTATATCCTCATATGCACTTATAAGTCAAATACAAATTATAATGAAATAGACTAATTGTGGATGTGTTTAAAGCATTAAAATGCAATTTCCAATTTAAAGCATATTAAATCCAGTGATTCTCGGTTAGTCATGTATCAGAATAAATTTGTCGATAATTTTTTTTTTGTTGTATTTCCACTTCTTCCATCATCCATAAAAACAATAACAACCCGATGGCATCAAAATTTATTCTTGTCGTTTGGCAAGTTGTATATGGCAATAATAAAAAAAAAACTTCACTGCCTGTACTTGTGTCTCTGTTCTCGAAGCTTATGCTCAAGTTTCATATCCCATCCCCATACCCATCTTTAATACGATTCACGTACTTTTTATGTCAAATATTACAAACATATTACGTACAAAATATTGTCAGCTGTAAAAGTAAGATAAACTCGGTTTGATACTTTTTTTTTGTTCTTATTTCTATTGGAGGCAGGGTTGGTGAAATGGGATGTGAGATGATGTGTTGTGTTTTTTAAAGATATGAGGTAAAATTGGCTTTGAATTTTAGAACAAAATGTTAGAAAATTCAGCAGAGTTGATATTAAATTAAAAGATTTGAGGGCAAGTAGCCTGAATAGTATGCTTTCTCGAAATCCCGGTCCCGATAAATTTTCGGGATTTCCAGGGATTTTTCGGGAGCAAGAAAGCATACTAAACAGTGCATGTTAGTTAATCTGTTCAAAATCCGAGACCAGGGTGGCACAAATCTGGAATCAAGTCAGAATTTAGAATTCAAGCTCAGGTTTGTGGCAGCGTTGGGTCTGATTACACGATTTATGATATTAAGGTAACTTGCCAGATGCATTTAAACATTGATTTAAACAGACCAGATTTTAGGAACTTATCAGAGCTACTCCGTTCTCAAATGTAGCACAGAGTTCTTGAAAATATCATAAAAGCTGATCAAACCCATTTTAGTGCCAATTAATTTGATTTTTTGCAGTGTACTTCTCGGGATATATACATAATTGAAGTTGATTTTAACAACTTGAATCAACTCGACTCAACTTCGAACTCTACATTAATTAATACAAAATATAAGCCATTTTTGGGTTTCACCATGTCGCTTAATCATGAGCGTAATCAGAAGGAGGGTCTAAGACTAAAGCCTCCCTTTTTAGGAAAAATCTTTCAATTTTTCAGGACTTTACTTGAAAGAAATCCCAAAAGCCCCTTATATTTTGGCAATTTATAAAAAAAAAAATCAAATCCATAAAGACGTAGCTTTCAGTAGATGTCAATCAATATATCAGTGCCGAAGCATTTCTTGTTTGTGTCGCTCGGACTAATACATCCATATTAAATCAATAAAACTGCTACATAATTCCTAAACCTAAAATTTACTACCTAACATCAAATTCTTCCAATAAATCACTTCCTAGACACACCGCCAAAAATCCCCAACATAACATTCCAACTCTTTATCCATGCACGATTCAATATGACTTGTGTGTATGTACGAAGTGACACACAATATCATCAAAGTACATTCGAGGATGTAGCGAATACAGTAAATATTTTATGAAGAACATTAAAATTTTTATAGACTCGCTTTGCGCTTGATTTTTGTTGCCTCCTCTCGCCCCGTTATTTTTCGGCATAATTCAGTAAGAAATTCTGTATTTTTTTTATTTTATTTTCCAAAAATTTATTCCCAACAAGATGTATCGCGTTAGCGTATGTGGTGGTTGCATATAAAAAAATATAAAAAAAAAAATTCTCTTTTACTGTCGACGTTCTTCCTTGTTCTAATAATTTGTTGTTGACAGTCTGGTTGAAGCCATGTGTATGTGAAAAATTAAATGACTACAGGCATCATAAATGAAACATTTTTTTTTTTTTTACCGACAAAAATTCCTCTGATGCCATCATCCATCATTTAATACTTGCTCAGCTACTGCTGTTGCTTGTTGTCACTGTTGTTTCTCTCGCTGTTTCTGTATGTCGAGTTTTGGGGGCTTAACGTGAATATTTTTATTTTTTTTTTGTGTATGTATGAAGGCAAGAGAAAGAGGAAAATTATTGATTACTTCCACTCAGAATTTTGATTATTTTAATACTGTTTAATGTGTTCATGAGACTTATGGCTATTAATATTTTGATTGCTATGGACGGTATGCTGAGTTTTTGAATAAATATTTGTAATTCCTTTAGGGAAGTGAGATGCGTATGTTTTGATTATGGATATACGTATTTCTTGTTGATTTTTGGGTTTTAAAAATACTAATTTAGATCTTTTATTTTTTTGATGATGGATATGCTGATGTATGATGAAATGGTAAATGAGAATTGTGGGAATTGGAGGACTTTTGAGACTTTTAAGCTGAAAATATAAAATGTTGCTTAAAAGGACTTAATACATTTGCACATAATCATATGATGTCACTTAGGTTCTGAGACGTTTTCGAAAATGACCAAACTCGTCATTTTCTATTGAAATATAGGATCTAATTAACCTGAATTTCACGATGCGGTGAACCACATTTTTTGTCGCAAAAATGGATCGAAATCAGCCAACATGGTTCTGTCAATGCAACTTTGCGTCTTGCAGTTAGCATGGCAATTTAACTATGCCTAATGGCCATGAACAATATCCTAATTAACCTTGACCTAATGTCTGTAGGTCTATTGAGTGCTGTGGTCTGGCGCACCCTCACTCGTTAAATAATCATAAGCCGCGAATCGCCCTAGCGCAGCTCTGGATCTCAAAGATCTGAATAGCCAAATATTTTTTTTTATGAATGGGTAATTACTTTGCCAGCCCTTGATGCATACATCGTGGTACCAGAGCTCAATATCGACTCGGATATTGTATTGAAAAGCAGACTCAAGTCAACTGTATTCCATACATTTAAGTCGGCAATTTCATTCAAAATCCGAGTCAACATCGAGCTCTGCGTGGTACAAAAATGCTTGAGTAGCGTATCGAGGATCACAGTTTGAGTAACTCTGTCTGAAATACACCTTAACTAATCAAAATCATTGTTCTCTCATGCGTCAGATGATGAGGTTGATTTTGATGACTACATGGCCATTTTCAGTCACACTAAGGTTATTTGATGTCTTCCAAGCAACCTTAATAAACCATTTAAGTCATCATTATCATGTGTCGCTCACGATTAAGATTCTATTCCTCTAAAATATGAAAATATTTGACATTTTTTGGAATGAGTTAGTCTTTCAGCACTCAAGTGTTTCCACCACTATCACCATACCTACGTCTTGACCAAAATAATTATTCAAAAGTTCCAAAAACTTTAAAATTTTAATTAAAAAATTCCTCAAACATTTTCATCTGAAAACTCCTCAAAACCTATTATTGTCATCAAATTCACAGACTTACCAAAAATCTTCCCCAACCCTGTCATACCCTGTCAACATTCAAATTAAATCGAGCAGTGCTGTCGAGAAAAATGAGCTTCAGAATTTGATGCTAAAAAAAGTGTTAATTTAAAGAATGGAAATAATTTCCATGCTGTTCACATCCACCCATCTCCAACATCTCACATCCTCATCGACAACAGCATCAAAATACTTTATATGTGCCAATAATTAATGTAAAAAAAAGGAAGTTTATAAACTTTTTAAATTAACTTTTTAAATTAAAATGAAATTTGATACACTTAATTAAGCATTCGTGAGTTTATTTTGTGCTGCATTGAAAGGAAGACAGTGTAAAGTAATTGATTGTGTACATAAATTATCAATTCCATGTAATTCAAATTTTCTCTTTTTTACGTCGTCTCATCACGAACAATAAATGGTGAAAATTTATCTATTTATTTAGTATAAAATTTTACTTACTGATATTTTATTGTTGTTGACACAACAAAAAGGGTTCATTTTTTGGCGTGTAAATTCCTACGAATCGTATCTCTTTTGTTGTGCCTGTATGTCAGACATTTTTCGGGTACATAAATGTAAATACTCGACTGAGGAAATGGAATGTTAAATTTTCCTGCATTAATTTGCAAAAAAAGAAACTGGGAGAGTTTTACACTTCTTTATTGACTTTATATTGAAATTTTTACGACATTTAAGTAGGGGGTGTAGTCAGAAAGGGCTTCAGAGTCTTGAGTTTGTTAACATTTTTTAAATTTTTGAATTGAAATGTTCTAGCTTCCTTCCAAGCCCCTCTTTTTTTTTGTTTTTACACAAAATTCTACAATTTGCTCTGTTTTTACAATTTTTAGAAGCCATTACAGACCTCGCTGGGGAGCAATACTCTCAAAACATTTCTTGCTATTCCTCTATCTGAAGAAAAACGGGAGCGAGTACCAACCCAACCATCCCTCCTTCCCCTTCCTTAATCATCTAATTTTCATACAAAATTCTTCAATATACTATGTTTTTTCAATTCTGAGTCAATTCTGAGGCTCTCTAGTTCAATGGTTTAGTGTTTCAGTCAAGCTTCATTTTTGCAATATCGACCCTGTGATCATGGGTTCGAGACTCGACCAGAGAAATATTCAATTGTCCTTTTTCGAGTCATATGGAGTGAAATCACGGCTCACATTATCCTCTTTGTAGGTTTACAGGCAGTTATGTCATTAAAGGAGGAGTGGCTCTGGTCCAACAAAACAACTTTAAAATCTACTTGGTGCTGAGGTTTGACACACCTTGACTTGTTGAACTGTTATTAACCAGGAATTTCCCTAGCGAAGCTCTGGATCTCAATGATCTGAAGAGGTAAAAGTTTATTGTAGGATTGAACCTTATAACTTTGGTACGCTCTATAATTTAGATCACAGATACCATTTCTCCTCACAAACTTTTTTCAAATTTATTTCATACTGGTTACTTTACCCTAAAACACTCTAAAGCACCCCCATCTTCAAATCATTCCTAACTTCACCCCTGATATCTGAAATTAAGGAATGTGGAAAGAATATTTAAGCAAGTATAGACATTTTTTTTTGATGACTCTAGCTGAATTTGCTTTTTATTGTTTTCATTCGAAAAGGCTAAATAAGAGATTGAAAATTATTGCTGTTTAACTGTTATTACTTCTATTTTATTGTTAGATGTCTTTAGGAATTATCTAAGCGAGAAGCTTAAGTGATAATCAGTGCGTAGGATGGGCTTTACTAGAAACTTTTTTCGAGGCTATCAGAGTTTATGCAAATTTTTCAATATTGATTTTATTGAGATTATTTTGTAATAATTTTTTTAAGACTTAAAGCTGAGCTTTCTATTGTGCGTAAAATAATTTTGTAGCTATGAATTTTGAAAAATTTGAAATTTACTGTTTTTAAGACTTTGAATGTTGGATTCAGTAATATCAAGGAACTGTGTCGAAGTGAATAGTGTCGGTTTCAACAGTTTTTCATGTGCCAATGGATCCATATGTACGAGCGAAAGACTGCGGTAAACCGCACTTTCGTTAAACACCGAATGAATTTTGTACGAAATTTTATACTTCACAAGTGCAAGCAGAAAATAATTCCATGCAAATTTTAATCAATTTTTATCAAGTTTTTAGCGAATTTGAGTTAATTTAAGTTGAAATTCACGGCTTTAAGATAGTCCGTCATGGTGACTGTCTTGTACCACTCAGAAATGCCTCATGCATCCAACAGCCAAATAAAAAATTTAATAATAAAGTTAAACTAACCTAAAATTATTTTACAACAAAATAAGAATCAAGTGAACTTTGAATTTTTGATAATATTAAGCTATGCTATGTATTGTGCATAATCATATTGAATCCACAACAGCTTACTAGTAATATCAATTCCAAAACTTTCTTGCTCTACCCAAAAAAAAATAAACTTTCTTGCTTATTTACCATAAGCTGACATTAAAAGAATCTAAAACGCACTTGCCTCATGTTTACATCCACAAAGACTCCAAAAAATAATAAAGTCTAATGAACATCATGTCTTCTTTTTGTCTCCATTGGATCTCTCTATATAAATAGAGATTCTAGTCATAAGCAAACCACAAATTGAAGACTATAGTCATGCCATAAGAATAAATAAGGAATTAAATCCCCCAAAAACATCTACAAAATAAAAAGAAGAAATAAAATTGCTTCTCAATTGAGTCAAATGGAAGTACAAAAGAAGGAAGACACACACATACATGATGACAGAAGCTGCACAAGAAATATCCTGCCTCAAAAATTCTCCCTCCATCTTTACTTACTTACATACTTGCTTACTTACTTACTTGATATTGTTTGTTTCGCTCCCATAAGATATATCAACATATATTTAGTATTCTGTAAATGTTCACTTTTTTTTCTCTTTTGCTCCTTATGGCTCACAAACTCAATAAGAATAAAAACGACATGGAATGCGTTCTGTTTGGACACAAAAGAAATAGAAATAGAATTTTCCTGGGTGCTGATTTTTTGAGGAGAAAATGGAATGATTGAAGTTCGTTTGTCGGGATGGATAGCAAAAATGATAAAACAACCACTAGGGTCAAATATCAATTAATTTGGTTTGGGATTCGAACCAGTTACTTTATATTAATATGTCAAGTGCTTTGCTTGAACTGTCACATTTTGGTGTTTTTATTGACGGATTGTCAATATTAATAGATTCATTTAGAGTCAAATCAACAGTGTTGTACATCGTTCCTTAGATAGCAGCTTATGCTGACTCCGACCTGTCAATATCCAATGCTAAACGCAATACTCAACTAGAAAAAGTCGTTCATTCCGATCGACCGGATTGGATCTGGCACTATACCAGCGTCAATCCGGTATGTTGTCAAATTTTGGATCAATTAACCGAATTTTGTTATTCGGGATACTATCTTTATCAGCAGCCCGCTTTCCAGCTGTCACGGTGCTTTCTGTCCACCTCGACATCCTGGTTTTTGCCATTGTGTCCAAATCACCATGTTGTGCTGTTCGACTTTTTTCATTGAGTTCGTTCATACATTCGTAAGAATAGGGGATGAGAAATTAGATACGTATAATACTTGAAGGGCCCATCCTCATGATCTGGATGCGACAAAGAATCCAATAGATAATATACCACATCTTTTAGACCTACAGTATAAAGTGGGATCCGAACCACTTGCTAGCTCTGCACAGTCAGAAAACAATCTAAACTATAACAAAATCAAAATGACATCAACGTGACAATCATCCCACAATTAATCATCCACCAGCAATCACTTAAGCAATCTTATCTCCCCTCCAGAAGCGCTTCCGCAACCTGTCCACAATCACTTCACTACCAGTTCTTCTTATCTTTTTTTCTGCTTCTTTTCCCCCCAATCGATGGATGGACGGTCAGTATAGAAGTAGAAAAATGGAAGTAAAAGACTTTCCTTTCCATACACGACAACTAAACTAATTTTCAATAGAGAAAACATATTTTCCATGATATGTCAAATTTAATTAAAGCCTTACATCTAGTTTTTCGATTTATTGAGAGAAAAAAAGGAAGAAAATATTTTTTCGATTAGGTTTGTACATCAAATATACAGGAGGAATAAAAAAGGAGAGCTGATAGGATTTTCGAATTACGCATTTGGCCATGTATTTATGTATACATTATTCATGTTTTTCTTTCTTACATCCAACATATTGATTGTAATGATATACAATTGAACATTTTATGTGTTGGATGTGATGAATGTGTGTGGTAATTGAATTTTTACCATTTTTTCTGACTAGAATCTATCCCGATTTGTACATGTTGAGGTGTTGTAGACGCGGCGGTCGAACAGGCTGTGGTAATAGAACCAAGAATCATCGGATAAACTGTGCATAAGCACTATGTCAGCTCAATAGCTGAGGAAGTCACTAGATAGCCTTTTGCAATTCACTGTCCATCACGATCATGCTACCGAATAGAATTTGGTATGTTATTGACTTACTTATATACTTCGCTGGCCATGCAGATCAAATGTGATCCATGGCCTCCCTCAGTCGGCTCCTGAAACTGGCTCTATCACTGGCTATCGCTTGCCAATTACCAATTCCAAGTGTGACACTGTCTCTAACGACAGATTCTTTCCATGAGTTCTTTAGCCTACCGCGCGATCTCTTGCCATTTAAATAATCGGATTTAAATACCTTTACCAATGGAATATGATTAGAACCAAGAAACGTCAGATAGTGTCTGCACAAGCACTACACCAGCAGTGGTAGTCTTTTGGTAGCTTTTCTGAATTAACTGTCCATACAGGTAATGCTAGGCAATAGAAATTGATATTTAATGGACACAACAGCATAAGGGACATTTAGATTAACAATATGAACTACTCGGTAGCCACCTAGAAGTCAAACACGGTCAGCATAAGTTGAAACTAGTCAACTCCACAGCGAACAGTGCCATTACAGTGAACCAAACATTCAAAAGAATTGAATCGGGGTATTAGGGCCGGTTGACCAAAGTTCCACCACTGCATCATGCATAACTAGAGTAAAGAGACGCCATATTAAACTTAAGCATTTAAGTAGAGTTAGTCGTAAATTTTGGCACATTTTAAGGTTCAAAATGAATGCAAGTCTGTGTCTTTAAACACAGGAAATACAATTGTAGAATTTTTGGTCGAACCTTAATTGTAACCAACTGTCTCTGCCAAGTGGACATCATTTCATTCTAATTATACTGTCCGTTACCTTCCGGACAACATGTCAACTTGTAATGTTCGGGTATAACTTTTGAAAAATATCTTAAAGGATTCATCTCCCCTGGAAATCTTCTTACATTATTATTGTAATGGAATCAAGGAAGAAAATCCACTTAGGCATGAATATTGAGGACATTTAAAGATTTCCTAGAAAAGAAATGAAACATGTCTTATGAATCCAAGAATGTCGTTCTTTAAAAAGTGAATGACTCACATATGGGGAATTAAATTTTTTTTTCTTATTCTTTACATACATATTTTTCATTATTATCGAGCATTTAAAGAAGACATAAAGATTTGCATCTAAGAAGATTTATAAATGTATTCATTTCATTTAATGTGAGACGGCAAAAAATAATAAATTAAATCAGTTATGATGATAATTTTTTTCTTTCTTTCCTTCTTCTTCTTTTACGTTCGACTACATGTCGCGTTGTGTATCGATGTCGATGGATAGTGGAGATGATTAATATTGTTTTAAAGAGCCCTTCCTGTATGAGGTTTGTCTACTGGTTTTCTGCATTAAAATTGTGAAATTGGAATAGTAAACAGCAACTTTGTAGTAGAGCTCAAAGTCGATATGGTTGAAGTCGACTCGAGTTGACTCGACTCGACTCAATTGTAGCCGACTTCAAGTCGATTTGAAGTCGAGTCGAGTCAACAAGTAAGTTTGCAAATAGGATATAGCCAGAAGAGAGGAAGCAGGGGAAAGTGGGAAATACGCCTTTGGGGCTGATTATCCGTATAAGCAGGGCTAATCTAGGTTACTCCAGTTCACCCTATCCTTGGTAACCTTGAGCTGAATGTAGAGTAGGATCGGTAGAATACATGCTTATTCGTTTAAGGGAAAGATGGGATAACCCGGGTAGCATAGGTTAGGATATCCTGAGAAGCATAGGATAGGATATCCCGGGTAGCTTAAGAAACCAGCCCCTTGTATTCAACCTTGCTAAAAGCTTTCATAGAAACTATTCTAAATCTGACTTTGAAGATGACAAAAAATCATTTAAGTCACCAATAAACTTATGGTTAGATTGTAGACATCATTACACTTTGTATTGGTAATTAGCAAATGATAGTCAGCAATAGAGTCAGCTTCAATCGCCATTTAAGGGAAGATATATATTTATGGATCACAATTAATACATATGGTCACAACATTGTAACTGACTATTAAGTGTTTTATAGACAGACTCAATCTAGTCTGACTCAGTCTAGTGATGTAGCAAGGTATAGTTGTCAGTCCGATGTTGGTGCCGTCGTTTACATACTTGCTTAATTACTTCGCATGTCGTATAGATCAATTGTGATCCATGAATTCCCTCAGTACCTAAACTGGTACCTCAACTGATAACTTTCTGGATGGAAAGAGTTCTCGAGGTAGACCAAAAAGCCCATGGGATTGCTGTGTGAGCAACAATGCAAATGTGCTAGAAATTAAAAACTGGCAGAAGTTATCTAAAGACAGATCCAGCTTTCGACGAATTCTAAATGCGGCAATGGGCCCTCGTGCGCCTTCGCCAAGGAAGGAAGTAAGTAAGTAAGTAAGAATTCCCTCAGATGACACCTGAGGCTAACTCTATCTGTGGCTGTCGTCTGCCAATTACTAATATCGAGTGTCAATACTGTCTCTATCGATAGATTCCTTCTGAGAGTTCTTTGGTCGTCCACGCACTCTTTTAGTGGCGTCCTTAAAAGAATTGTGCCTTTGTCCTTCTGTACGCTGTGCTTTTAAATCAGAACCTTTCATTTTTAGTAGGAATTGAACCAAGAAACTCATTACAAATTGAGCTTTTAACGCGTTCCTACATTAAACCTTCCTATAAATTCCCAGTTTAATATAAAACACATTCAAACTAATTAACTCTCATAAAGACAGTTTGATGACCAATTGCCCTTAATATCCATGCTTTTAAAAACCAATCTCAATTGTCGCATAAAAAAAGTCATACAATACAAATAATGATAATACTTAATTCGAAATTAATCTACAAATTTATTATCTTTTGTTCCATTTTTTTCCCTACATCTCTTCTTTTTTACAAAACTGTGCAAATACCCATAAGAGTTGCACTACTTTATACAAAGTTTCCAACAAAAGATGAAAACTCTTTGTGCTTTACAAACAAGAAACTTCTCTTCATAAAAACCAAGAAATGTAGCAAATAAACTGAACAAATAAAGGAAAAACGAATCAAGTATAAACATTGTTATCTTTCCTCTCGAGAAAATGTATTCACATTATAAAACTAGAATTTTCATATTACTTAATTACAATTACACTTTTCCTTATTGCATTTTATACATAAATCTTAAGCTTTCTACAGAAAAAACGGAACTACGTTTTATATTTGCTGTGCATACATTGGGTGGGGACTTTGAGTGAATGATGTTTAGTTGAATTGAGTAGTTGGGAATTTTTGATGGAGCTTTGATATGAATAGTATTTGCCGAACAGTTCAAGGTGCTCCCCTAGGGTATCACTACGTCACGGAAGTTATGTTAATGCGCTAAATTGACCTGAAGACTTCATGACGGCTGATTTTGATTCATCTAAACGAATAAAAATGGTGCTTTGTGCCGCTCGGGCTAGTTTATGCTGTCATACGACATATCGAGGTATTCCGAAGCAAATACAAGGTAGCAATCATATAGGTACAAGGACATACGGCATGTACAAAGTATCTGCAAGTATCGGGTAATAATGATACATATTTTTTAGGAATTAGGGCTGTCTGGGCTTTACATGTCCAAAAAGACGCTTTCATAATAGACGTACCCACAAAACTATCTGCGGCAACGACTGGACTGAGTTCAGTCTCGTTGAAATCACCTCCAAAATGCAGTTCTGTCAAATCTATTATTAGGTTCATCCAGCTCAAATATCCATTAAAAGTTAGCAAATGCCAAGCCTGAGGGGTCAAAACTCAGATTCCAATCCTTCAGGCCGAAGTCATAATCCTGAATTCTAACCTTCTGGCAGAAGTAAAAACCCAGGATCAAAATCTTCAGGCAAGAGTCAAAATCCAGAATCAAAATCTTCAGGCAAGAGTGAAATTCCAAAATTCAAACCTTTAGACAGGAGTCGAAACCCAAAATCCAATCCTTCAAGCGGATGAAAAATTTCAATAAATAATACCCATCACTAGCAAATTACTCCCATCTCATAGCAACAATAATGGAAGTAATAATGATAACAATATTTTATTTTGATACAAATATGCAACAAATAATCAATTTCAAGTGAAAACCAACATGTAATCTATTCATTCAGTAAACATTTTGCATTGTAAA
The DNA here is from genome assembly GCF_022539635.2 of Chironomus tepperi. NCBI lineage: Eukaryota > Metazoa > Arthropoda > Insecta > Diptera > Chironomidae > Chironomus > Chironomus tepperi. Next base: position 967,640 of record NW_027226594.1, on the reverse strand, counting down.
TGGATTTAAATTACATTGATATAAAATTCAGAGTGATGATTTGGGCTTGGTGGAGGGAATTAAAAGGTTGCTGAATTGACAATAATCTTTGAAAGTAAAGAGCTTTAAAATGATTAGTTTTAGTGAATGGAATTAAATTGAATTGCATTTTTAGATGGATTTTGTTAGATTAGACTTGTTGATATTTGTGTAGCGCTGAACTTAATCTTGATTAAGGTGAATTGAGTGATTTATTTGGTTAATTAGGATGAATGGTTGCTGAATACTATGAAATGTAGCTGAAATAAGTATAATCAAGCTTAGTGAAGTCAAATGATATAGAATTAGTATGAAATGTGCTGAATTAAGCTGATTGTAATGAATTAAGTCATTTGTAAGCTGAATAATGTTGATTCAAGCTAAAAATTTGCTGAATACAATGAAATTTAGCTGAAATAAGGATAGTTTTACTAAGGAGTGTAGAATGTCACAGAATTACGTTTAACTATGCTTTATTAAGGCAAATATGGCTTTTAAAATCTCACTTGCGCTGAATAATCAACAATTTAGCTGAATACTTCATAATCGAGTCCAGGCTCATATGAGAATCGTAAAATAGCGCAGAATTCAGATAAACTCTATGATAATGCTTATTCAGCATGCAGTTCAGATGAAAAGTGCTGAATTTTAGCATTTACTAGCTGAAAAACGTCAAATTTCAGCATTTACTAGCTGAATAATGTCAAATTTCAGCATCTATTAGCTGAATAATGTCAAAGTTCAGCATTTAATAGTTGAATAATGAAAAACTCTAGCCTTTTTAAGCTGAATAGTGTTAAATTTCAGTATTTGTAAGCTGAATTGTGCTGAATTGAACCAATTTGACTAAAAAATTCTGGATAATGCCAATATAAATTGATAACACAATATCAACTCTGTCCAAAACTCTCTTATTGATTGCTCAAATAAAGCAATTTCCAATAAAATATAAGAAAGTACTTCAAAATGATAGAAATTTAAGCTTCAATTCCCCAAACATCAATTCTCTATTTTCATTAAATTTAAAACTAATCTATCAATTCAAAAATTTTCAATTCCTCCGTATAAGGTCGTATCAAGTTACATTAAAAAAGTGAAAGAAAAACCTTTATCAAGAATTGCATAAGGTAAATTGCACTCGACACTTTCATTTCTCGATTAATACAACAAAGCTAATATCCACAATGATTGAATGTATACATATAAATTTCAGCCAATAATCCCATTCACTTTGCTTAATGCGAATCAATTTACTGCAATTCAACATCAAGAAAAAAAAAGAGGCGAACGAGCGCAAAAAAAAAAATGAAATCAGAAATCGCTCTTTAAAATGTCGTTAACATGATCACAACATTTCAGCTTCATACAAATCAATGTAGGTGGTAATGAAAAAAAAAAATCTCTTTACGTTCAGTCATTTAGCAATTTCAGCAAAAAGCGCAGCGCAACATTTAATGTTTATATATCGGAGTGAAGTAGATGAGAAGTAAGAAGAAGAAGTAACATACGAAAAAGTCGTATGAATGTGGAATGATGTGGCTGACGTTAGCGCAGTTTTTAGAATGATAAAACTGAATTAAAATAGTGGTGGACGACCTGTGTATAGCTTATAAATTTGGATATTCCATGAACTGTCTGCTAGAGTAGGCTGGATTGTCTGTCCAGAGTTGTCTGTGACTTCGATTGAGGCTTTCCACCAAAGTTTGCCGCTTAAAATAAACCCTAACAGGTAAAGATACTGCTTTTAGGTAGTCTTGTGTGGTCTTTCTGCAACTTAAATTCTTTTTTTTTTGCCTGTCAAGGAAAAGTTTGGCGATACTATTCAGGAGCGAATCAAAGAAGAGTGGGGGGTTGGAGTTTGTGGGTTTGGGGCTCCAGACTCTTTCACCCTGAGCCCACCTAAATATTTGAATTTGGCATTCATAATTAACAAGCTCTTGTCAGCGACAGAGCTCATTTTAACCGACGTCTGTGGAAGGACTGATGGGAGGACATCGTCTGGGTAATGGTTAACAATTGATCTGTATGAACTGCAAATTAAGTTAGTATCTAAGCTGAGAAACTAGGCTGTGTCGGCGGTATTTATATAGAATATCGGGGTTTTTTACGGTATTTAGCGGCATTTGTATTGTCTCAGTCTGGGTTAGTATCCATATTTTCGACATTTAGTCCTTAAAATCTCGCTCAATGAATTCTGTTTGACCTTAGCTTTACTTAGCAATTTTAAAAAGAATTGAATAAGGCTTAAGTAACGTAAAACTCTGCAAATGATGCAATGAATTCTCATACTCTTTCCGACACAACATATGTATGAAGCACAAAGTCATAAATAGTAAAACTGAGCAATTTCCTTTAACAGTAGACAGTCAGTCTAACAAATGAACCGTTCTTACCTTTTCCTATACTTAAATACTCAAAATAAGGAAGAAAATGTTCGAAAAAAATGTGATATTTTTGCCAAAGCCACGATTCACTCAAGCAAAAATGAACAAACTGCATTTAATTCGATGAAGTGAAGTGAGAGAAAGACAGAGCGACATGAAAAGGAATTCATTCTTTTTTTCTTCATTTTCTTAAATATATTATATATTTTTTTTCGTTAACAAGTCTCTGAATGTTGAATTGAATGCACACATTAACGCATTCAGATTATCGTCTTGTTAACATCAGTTTTTATTCTGTTTTTAAATGCACATTTTTACGAATGAGGGATGAGTTATTGCAGTTACTTTGTCTGTTCATGTGTGGAATTTTTTTCATTTATTTTGTGTAAAATTTACAGTCCCAACTTATTTTGATGTGGATATGGTCATGAATTTTTCATATGTCTGTTAAAAATTCACTTAATTCTATTGGAATGCATAATGAATTAGTTTTTGTAGTAAGTTGTTTGTTATTGGCATGTTTTACAGTAGGTTCATTGCTCTTGAATAGATATTTTTTTTGGATCAGAATTGGAATTAATTTAGTTTGAGCTAGTTGGCTATTGATTTGGATTGCAAAGATGCATAAAGTCTTGATTTAATTAGTTTCATTGGAATTGGTTTATGAATATTTTTTGTTCACTTATTCACTATTCAAGCTGCATTGTAATTTGAAAATGAGAACTGGCTCACATTGACATTCCTGGGCCCAGAGTTGCAAAGCATTTGTAATAAAAACCATACAAATCAAAAATTTCATCATATCAAGAATTTGTACGGTTTTTACCTGTCACATGTGCCTGTTTGGCCTGGACCCAATTCCTACCGTTCTGGTAAGATTTGGCATGCTATTTGTTGAATCATAACTGAAAAAAGTATAATTCCAAATAATGAAACCAGAAAAGGGGATTCGAAACTAAGTTCTACACCCCCTACTTGAGCAGCTTTAACAATATAGTTACACAACTGAAAGATTGAGGTGGATCAATGAGTATAGTAAATTGGTAAACCTCTTTCGTTCCTTACTAGCACCGAAGAAGTCGGCTCTTGAACCTAAATTAGAAAATCAACCTTAAATTGCAATTAACTTGAGATTTGAATCCGTAATGAGTGCCGCAACCTCCAATTCTTAACAAACATAACAGAATTGAGAATTATTTTGGGATTGGAACTAGTTAATTAAATGCAAAAACCTTCAATTTTTGAAAAAACTTCGTTTGTTAACCCTAATTTGAGGTTCATTTGGGATTTGAACCTACAATAAATGCCTTTAAGCTTCAATTCGGATATGGCTATCGGAAATTGGCAACTGAAAGCCAGCGATAGAGCCAGTTTCAGATGACTCCTGTGGGAGGTCATGGATCAAAAGTGATCTGTACGATCAGCGAAGTAAGTAAGTAACCTTCAACTCCCAACAAACTTAGTCGTTTAGTCACCAAACCACCATAGCTTATTATTATTCAGTAAACATCACACCATATTCAATAAATTTACAACTTTAAAGCATAATCAACTAAAAGCTGCATGCTATAAAATTCCAGGAAACCCCATGCCAACATCAACACAACAAAACATTAACCTCAAAACCACTTAAAATGCGCTACAAAGTGTCAATTGTAACAATTTTCATTTTAAATGTCATAATATAAAAAAAATTAATGCTCAACAAAACAATGTTTTAAAAGTCAAGAGAGGAAGTCAGGGAAGTAAGTTCTTTTTTAATAAATTATTATTGATTATAAATCATTCAATTTTGCCTCATTTGCATGACCCTGATGGATGTGATGTTAATAGCATATTTTTATTTTCCTCTTGTGTTATTTTGTGGCTGTTGCAGTCAGTCACTGCAAATGAAATACAATTTAATGTGGCCTTTTTTTTTTCTCCCGCATATTGCAATTAAAGAAGAGTCATGCGCGCAAGCCCGCATCATCAAGAACCACGGCAAAACAATTTAAAAAAAATATTCTTTCTCATTTATTTTAAATAAATTATAATAAGATATACACAATAAATATATTGAAAAAGACGAAATGAAAGACACACGAGGCAGGCAAGCCGAAAAATTTATTTTTTTGAGGATGTATAATTTTTGACTTTTGGGTATTGCGTGTTTGGGTTGGAAGATTGATGAAGATTCTTGAATTCAGTTTGGTTTTTGTGAAGGTTTTATAAAGGAACTGGATAATTGGGTGTACTTTGAGGGTATGTTTTAGGTACTTTCATATGTACAAGGTTGGAACAAGGTTTAGAATTGGTGATATATCAACACAAAAGCCGTCGCGGGTTTGAAAATGGTTTTCTTGCCTGGAGACGGATTTTTCTTCATTTTTAACCCAATCTGACTTCATTCCAGTGTCACGCTGGCCAGAAACATGATTTTTCGTCGTATCTTCGCTATGTACCTTTGGGATACTTGTACCTTTCTGGGGTTAAACCGAGTCTCACTCTAGGCTAGAGTAACGCCGGGAGGATCTCAATTTTACGCCATTTCTACACCATGTGTCTTCAGAAGTACTTTCTAGCGTGTACCTAGAATATCTGGTATACTTAAGTAACCTTAGGACGTCATTCAGAAGGCCCTAGAGCAACCCTTAGACTAATTCATGGAAAATCAGCTTAGATAAACATCAAATTTTAGAATTTTGGTCAAAAAGAGGAGTAAATGAGGTTTTTGACTTCAAAATTTCTCATTTTATGGTACATCATAGGGAATGCATTATTTACTGCACATGAGGATTCCCTAGTGAATCCTCTGGTTGATATTATAGACTCTTGGAGGATATTAGAGACTCCTGATGAATACTAGAGAATCTTGGGGGATACTGGAGACTCTGGGTGTATTCTAGAGACTCTTGATGGATACTAGAGACTCTCGTTGGAAACCAGAGACTTTTGGTCGTTACTAAGAATACTAGAGATACTACAGATCTCCCTAGTTAACCGAATAATGCACCCAAAACTACATAAAACACGAAATTCGATAAATTGCCATCATTTTAACTCAAAATAAGAACTAACTCAATTCTAACCATCTTAACGAGCCAATTCCTCTAGTAAATTAAGAATCAAGAGGAAAAAAGAATGCATACAGGAACGGAACGTGTGAGCCGAGAAGGAGCAAGAATGAAAATGTGAAGCGAAAATGAGAAATAAATTAAATAATTTTCTTAACTTTGTCATTTATTTTACAGACGAGTGGAAGTAAAAAATGCACTCTTGTCACTTTATTAACCCATTAGGTGGAATTTTTTTGTGTTGTGTTGCACATTTTTTTTAAATGTACAGCAATGTCGACGACTGCTCGCGCAACATTTACTTCGATTTATTTTATTGTTGCACTTTTTTTTTGAGTTACTTCTTCCCATGCAATCGCTTATTATTGTTCAAGGCTTCGTCACTTTTTGTAATGCTTTTTTGGCATATAATAATAATATTCAGCAACAGCCAACAGTGATAAAGCCTTAAAAGAAATTCATTTCGTGGAAATGATATAAAGAAGAAATAAGATTCACAATTTGAGCATTTTTGAGATTTCTCAAAGTAAAATGAGCATTTCAAAGTTTTCTTTAAGTTATTGTACCATGCAATGCCGCGACTCCAATGTGCATTTCAGACATTCAGTCATGAAAATAAATACAAAATATAAACGACATGGATTATGTTGAAAAGTTGAAAACTTCCGTGGGGTGCCTGAAATCATGTGGAAATGAATGTGGATTTGGTCGATATTTATGCTAATGTGATGTTAATTTGATGGATTTTAGAGGATTACACGAGGGGATAAATGTTGCAAATTTGATGATTTGACATCAATTGAATGGTTAATTGTGGATTGTTAGGTGCTGCATTTCAATTTTTGACATGCTGCACCTTTGCGGTAATCCACGACCAAACAACACATGACATGCTGTTCATTGCATGTCGCGACACACAGTGTCAACAATTCTGCTTAAAACGTGCAGCTATGGATCACAACCTTCAACACTTTCGTTCATCAAAAAGGAAAAACTTCCATTCAACAATCGCGCGGAACTTCAAAGCAAAGAATGACAAGAAAAAAATTGTTTTTAAAAAAAAAAGTATCAAAGGCACCTTTTTGCACGCTTTGTACTGTGACAAATTGAATTGTTTATTGATAATTTATTGAGCTGTCAAGTGCTAATTTTTTTTTGTTCCTCTCTCTCTCTTTCGACTCCACTCGAGCATTTAAAAATTTATGTCGTCAAAAAGGAAATTGAAAAGCTTTCTCTTGTCAAAGCTTAAAATTCTCTTTGTCACCTTCAATGTTTTTTTTATACTCTATTGAAAGTGGGGGTTGTTCATAAGTGATGTTAATGGAAGTAATGAAATTTCTTATTAAGTTCTAGAGAGACACTGAGACACTGGGACACTGAGACATTGAGACACTGAGACATTGAGACACTGAGGACATTGAGACACTGAGGACACTGAGACACTGAGGACATTGAGACACTGGGACACTGAGACACTGAGACACTGAGACACTGAGACACTGAGACACTGAGACATTGAGACACTGAGACACTCAGAACCTGAGACACTGAGGACATTGAGACACTGAGACACTGGGACACTGAGATATCAGACCAAGACTGTAAAAGAATTTCCCGAAGTTAAGGTTTCGACAAATCTTGAGAATCCTTAGTATCAAGAAAAATATTGCGGAACAGTTCAAATCGGAACTGATGAGCTCCGCAATCCAAGTATTATGTAAGATATATTTGACCGTTCTTGAGACTGGACACCAGCTAGACACACATTAATGAAAAAATCCACCAAATATTACATCCATTTATCGTTCTTGGAAGTCCTGGGGATTGCTTTGTGTCAATTCGATGCAAGTTTCATACCAAATCAAACACTTTAGTGATATGACTCCAATCAAGACCCAGATATGAGCCACTTGTGCATTTCTGGAAGCCGTGAATGACAATTGATCTATAGGACTGGCAATACTAGCCCTTTCAATACTAGACCGTCAATATTTCCCAAGCTAGATGTTTCATCACACCTATAGATTCTAGTCATCATCATCAAATGACCCCCAACAAATCTGTCACTTTCAAATTCCCTTCAACTATAACGAAAAGTAAAATTAATGAGATGAATTATTTTCACATTTACAGAAAAGAAAACATGAAAAACTACGAGAGTCGAGAAATAAGAAGATATTTAAATATTTCATCTGTGCCACATCTTCAATTAGGGCGGGTGAAACTGTAAATTTATATTTGATGGCCATTCATTGCCTTTGACAAATGACTTAATTCCATTAAAAGCAATCTTCATTTTGAGACAATAATTTGCGGGCAATTTTGAACAATTAGAATTCCGAGCAGTGATGATGATGTGCTGGAAGTGGAATTTTTTAAAGTTTTTTTTGCTCCATTTTTTGTGGTTTAATAAAAATTTTTCGGAATTTTGAGTCATGTGGCATTAATGATGATGATGAAGACATTAGTGACTTCTTAATGAAGCTATTACCCTTGCAAATAATATGGATATGCTGGAAATTTCTCAGGTATGCAAAAAATTTATTTTTGGATATCTTTTATGTAAAAATTTCTCATTGTTATGTCTGAGTGAGCTCATTGTATGATTTCTATTGTTGAATTTTGTGAGATATGACATCAAATGAGAATGTATTTTTACTTCGTAGAAGAGGAAAATGAGATTTTAAGGCTTCGTGGATGAGTATCTTGGGACAGGAAAAAAGATAAATGTTCACGTGTCCTTTTGTGATGAGCTGATAAAATTCTTGGAAGAGAGTATTTGGATTGAAACCTTTCTGGACTGTTGGTGAAAAAAGCTCTGCTGGCTCATTCATGGCTATGATTTAGAACAGTGATGGACAACCTGTGGCACACTCCCTGAGCGGACAAAAATACGTTAGAATTAGTCATCAACTGGACATTTACTAGCCATCAACATGTTATAACGTATTTTTATCCACTCGGGCTAGTGAGTACCATACATTATGTGCGGGTCTAATCGAAGCTTACCACCAAAGTGTGCCACACAAAACAAAAGGTTGTCCATCACTGATTTAGAATATCTGTAGGCTGTGCATTGACATCAATGTTTTATTATGCAACACAATTATTTGAATTATTGTCCTAAATTCAGTGAATTTAAAATAATATTGGTCACATATGACGTCAAACATCAACGTAATACTTGACAACACTCAATTGTCTAAACCGAGCGACACAAATGAAGAAGGCTCCTCTATAGCGTTTTGAAGGTCTCTCTTGCTCAATTTCTCTTGCTTACTTACTTCCTGGAACCATACTCCAATTTGGAGCTTAGATTATTGCAAAAATTCTTCCATCGGACTCTATTGTAGGTCACATCACAAAGCAATCTCTTTTATTAACACCAATAGAAGCCGCCACCATTTGGAATGGGTGCCAAATAGCCTTATAAGCTGCATAAAGCCTCAAAAGCACTTTGACGAAACCTTCTACATTTGTGTCGCTCGGGTAATGAACCTCAAACACACCCCAATTCCTCTGATACTTAACAAGGTCTTAACAAGGTACATCAAGAAAGGATCACAGATCTTCACTCAAAAGCTAAAATGCCTATGAAGACATTAGATACCAACAAAAGACTTTACATCTAGCTCTGTTGCTGGCACTGTCACCGAGTTTGTCCAAATTCTCTATCCGCAAGTTGACCTGATCTTCTTTCATCGCTGTTCAGCACTAAGTAGCTTTTCTAGCTCCGGGACGCCGTTTCCCCTGCGGATTCCATCCAAGGACGCTGTAAGAAGCTTGTGATTCTGTTTCAGCAATGACAGTTTCGACAATGCACATCGTAAAGTTTCAAATCGAATTTCAATTTATGTCATGCACAACAAAACACCAAATAAAGCACAACATTAAATAATCTAAAACAATTCAAAATTTAATCAAAAACTAAATTGACAAAAGTTATAAATAACTCACAAATGTTATTAAATAAGAGCAAAATTTTAATCAAAACATCCTAATTACTCCACTGAGGATTACAATGAATATAATTGATATTTGAAAATTTAATAATCATAAAAGTTAGAATCATTTGTCGGAACTCAATGGCCATTGTTCTTTTATTATTATAACAAATTCTATTTGAATCAACAATACTATTCAGCATGAATGCTTATTAATTTTAATATTGTGATTTTTGGGAAATTTATTAAACAATTCAATTTAATTTTTGTGTGGTCACACTGTGTGATTTTGATGTTAAAATTAGATGTAGGGAGGTGGTTAGGGCACAGCTGATTATTAGGATGATGTAAGATGATCCTATTTAGGCTATATAGGCACTTCTGTTGATAATATCCATGAAAAAATTAAAGTTTCATAGGTTTGTAGAAAAATTTGTACAAAAAATTGTTTGGAGTGAGGAATTGAACCCGTGATCTGTCTGGAACTTCCGTGACCCCCGGGACCTAATCTAGAACTCGAATCTACTAGGCCATCGAACTAAATTGAATCAAATTAAATAAATTGCATTTTTTGCCTTATTAATGGTTCGAAGTCAGTCGTCACGGTGCTACTTATAGGGCAACTTAGTATCTTACTGTTGACACGGTGGCATAGTGGTACCCAGGAGTGTTAGAAAGGTGTCTTTGGAATAATGCCTAAGCTGTATTATGGCAGCTTATTTTTACTTGATTTTTAGTCTTGACATTACCTATGGAAACCGTCAACTCTGGCGGTATCCTAAGGAACCCGTTGTGTGGCTCTAGATGACAATTTTTAATTTTAGTGAAAAATATAAGTTCCAGGCCAACGTGACTCTGAGGTAAAGCTTGATTTGATTTAAATCCAAAAGCATGCCCTTAGGCGTGACTGTGCCTACCCATTGTCAACCCAAGGTCAACACACTTGTCCTATTTGAGATACTTTAAGAAATCCCTAAAATTGACAAAATATCAAAAATTAGTTTAAGGTAAAATATTGGAACTTTTATCTGAAAACATTTAAACTACAACTTCCCAGTAACTTACATATTAAATCATACATATTAAAGCTCTTACAACTCAATACAGCCACAAAAATTAAATTTTATTGTAAACAACCAATCAAAAACAATTAAAATCACATTTATTATTGCTCATAAAATTCACAACGAGTCAATTGCATCATGAACATGTAAAAGCATGCTTTTGATGTCATCGGAAATTCCAAAATATATTTTTCATCAAAAATGTTAATAATGTTTTTCTCTCCGTCCAAATTGCAACTGTCTGAATTCCCATCAGAGTCGTTCAATATTCATCAAAATTCCCACGCGAATTCCGTCCACAAAAAAGCTGCAACAATTACTACAAGGGTATGAATGATTACAATAATAATAATGATGACTTTAAAGTTTATTTGTAACAAAAGTCGAAAGTCGAGTAAGCATTATAGGAAGATGAGAATGATTGCTTGATTTATGACACGCCGTTATTATATATTCTTCATGTACATACAAACTTTATGCCATTTCGACGATTCTCATTGAAAAGAATTTTTTATTTTTCAAAAATATTATTTTTCATCTTCATTCTGTTCTATATAGAGCGCAACAAAGGCATCCAATCAATTGAAATGAATTATTTTCCATTATGATTTATTACTTTCCACTTAAGCAAAAGAAAAGATCGCGGAACAGAATATTTTTTTTTTTGAAATAAATTTATTTGAAAAATTTTTATTCAACGTGCTAATTTGAAAAAGATGTAACGAGCTGGAAAGAATTTTTGTTTGTAGATTTTGATGGGAGTTGAAGCGCACAGAGAAGCAGTCAGGGTCTGAAATTGTTCAATATGGATTGAATGGAGTCTGGTTGTGTTGGATTTGTGCTGAAGTCCAATACAACTATAAGAGCCATGTAAAGAGTACTGGATAGAGAAAAAAGGTTTGAATGTGCTGAATCATGCGACCAGAAATGTTAGCACGTATATTCTAGTCCCAACCAAGAACAGAATCAGATCACAAGCCTATAGTTGCAACCTAAGCTCCACATAGGAGCATGGTTGGTTACAGTATTGACCCCAAACATGGATAATAGAACTGGCAGTTAGATTTCACCATGTAAACATAAATCCAATCTATGCACACATGCCTTCCTATATCTAATTCAAATTATTCAAAATCATTAAAATTGATTTGATTAATCAAAAAAATCCAATCATATTCAGCAATTTCAAACTACCTCAATAACAAAAATTATCCAAATAATAATCCCACAGCACAGCATAAAAAAAACATTTCATAAACATGCTCTAATACATCAATTAGCGAGCAAATTACCAACAATGTCGAAAATCTGACAAAATGACAATCAAATCAACTCAAATAAATTTCATAATTTTGTAAAATTGCATACAAAAACACAATCTTTTTTTAGCGCATTTTTGAAATTTTTTTCAAAAAGGTAGCTTATTAAATCACTTTGTTCGTTCGGCTGTTCGGGCGTTCGGCTGACATTAAAAACTTTTTAACTAGACATCGTAGAGAGCTCGGAATGGTTTTAAAAGATCAGTTCCATAAAGTTATTGCGGCGCCGGGCATTTAAAACTTTCAAATCAACGCATAAATGCTATAATTAACAATTTTTCATTTTCATATACAACAACAACAAAAACAACAACACGTTTTTTCATTGTTTTACAGTGTTTTTCAATGTTTGTTGATGTTTTTACAGTGTTTACTGAACAATGTTTGAATTTTTTTTGACCGTTATGAGGTTTGAATTATGAAAATCCGTTAAATGATGAAGTTCTTAAATTTGTGGAAGTTTTATATGGATCTTGGTTTTTATGATCTAGAACTGACCTGGATCTTACTGGATCTTGGTTTTTAGGTCTGGAAGTGACCTGGATCTTACTGGATCTTGGTTTTTAGGTCTGGAACTGACTTATTAATCAATTACTGATCGCTGGGACAAAAATGCGCTTAAGTCCCTCGATCAATAACACGAGGACTTTTGTAATTTTTTTGTTGTTGTTCCCACTCACTCATGAGAGAACTCACGAGAGCGATTGCCTAAGTTGAAAATGTGTATGATGAAAAATATCATTATGATGTAGTAGATAGATGTAGAGTAAAGTGAATAGAACAGTAAAATGGCAAAGGTAAAAAGCGTTGAAATATTAATATAAATGTCATAAACATATGGCGCGCTGCAAATAGATGTAATCAGTAACACCTGATTCATCATTTCATAATATTTTTCAAATAATATCTCTCTGGCATCATATACACATGCATGCATACACTTACGGTGAGAGACTTTATAGTTGGAATGAATGTAGACAGGGGGGAATTGAGGGGAGGAATGGTGGGTCTTTATGGTAATATATCATTTCACCCTTTCTCAGTATTTTTATGCCTTAAAATAAGTTTTTAGATGCTATAAAATTGGGATAGAGTTAGTATTGTACTTAATATTGGTTAATAGGTATTGGCGAATTTACTGATTTATTAGAGGAGCTAGCGAAAGAGCCAGCATTAGGCGCAATCTAAGGGACGTCATGAATCACAATTTATCTGAACAACTAACGAAGTAAGTGATTAAGAATAATGATAATGAAGAAGGATTCTAACAATATTATGTGTTCTTATATGGAACAAAGAATCAGAAGCATTGTACGAGGCTCCCTTCCCCGAGGCACTGTGATATTGTTCCCAAAGGCACAGCATTTTGGATCTCAGAGGTTCTGTAATCTTGATTCCGGAGGTATTGTGATTCTTTCTCCGAAGTGTGTTGTTTCCAGAGGCACTGTGTGTTATTCCACAAGTCACTGTGTGTTGTTCCTCAAGTCACTGTGTGTTGCTCCCCGGAGCACTACAACCTTAATCTTAGAAGTCCTGCGATTCTTTCCCCGAGGCACAGTTTATTGTTCCCAGAGGCACTGTGTATTGTTCCCCGAAGCACTCCAAGCTTGATCCCGGAAATACTGCGATTCTTTCTCCGAGACTTTGTGTGTTGTTATCAGAGGCACTATAGATTTTATCTCAGGGGTACTGTAATCCTGATCTCAAAGGATCTTTGGATTGTTCCCAGAGACACTGCAATCTTGATCTCGGATCCTATATGATCCATTTCCCCGAGGCACTACGTGTTGTTCCCGAAGGCACAGCATACTTGATCCCGGAAGTACTGCGACCCTTTTGCACTGTGTATTGTTCCCCGAGACACTGCAATCTTGATCCCAGAGGTACTGCAAACTTGATCCCAGAGAGACTGCATTCCTGATCTCAAAAGCACTGTAGATTGTTCTCAGAGATACTGCAATACTGATCCTGGAGCCTATATGATCATTTCCCTGAGGTATTTTTAGCTGTTACCCGAAGCACTTTGAGTTATTACCACAGGCCTAGCAATCCTGATCGCGGAGACATTGTCTTTACGATCTCAAAGGCAATCCTAAATGCACAACAATCCAAATAAAACCAGTTAAATAAGTATCCTATAAAACTGAACAATCCCCAACCTTCCCCATGAATATCAGAATGTTTCACATTAGTTAAATCGTCATACAAAATGCTACAAAGTCTAACTGAAAGCTTACACAACAGAAAGAGGAATAAAAATTCATATGAGGAAGAAAATAAAGCAAATAAATTCAGAATAGAATTTTTATTTTTTACGATATATATCAATTTATTGTTTGCATAAAGTGCAGAAATATTACACATTACAGCTTTTTACATAAAAAAAAAATAGAAAGTAAAAATATTTTTTTTTATTATTGTCGAGAATATGAAATTGATGATAGCACAAATGTGTACATTATAATATACGTTCAATATCTATTCTACTCTCCTTTCAACATCAAATGATATGATACAAATACATGCACAAATGCGATAAAAAATATTATTTATGTCCATAAAGGATAGTATTATGACACAAGTGAACGGGAAAAAAATATTTCGAATAGATACAAAAGCGATAGAATGAAAAAAAAAATATATAAATTTATTATTTCGATACGAAAGGGAAATGAGGGACGAGTATAATAGGGAGTCATTATGGATAGGACTTTAATGACGCATTTTTATGTTATCTTTACATTTGTTAAATTGTCTTGTTAAGGGTTATTGATAAAGGACGGCTTTTCGATCGATTTCTTTTGGTATTGTTGATTTTTTTGGGGGGATATTGCCGATATTGGATTTGACTTGATTGCATTAGAACGGCGATTCACTTATAGCATTTGAATATTGAAGGATGGGATGGGGTTGAATATTTGGTGGAATTCAATTGCGGAAATTCGATTTCTGGGTCAAATTTAATGGAAAGTGTTTTGGAAATATGTTCTAGTCCATCCTCAAAAATATTTTTTCGGTGTTCTATTTCTAGCCTTATTTGTCCAAAGTGTACAGACACAGGGGTTTTAATGTCATGTCTAAGAGTTCCCAATGCCAAGACCTGGACGATACTTCCCGGTTAGACTCGGTTTCGGTCTTGATATAGAGAATTTGTCAAGAATGAAAACTTTGGAAACCTTAGTCATAACCCGCATATGATTTTGTCAACATTAAATCTTTTGGAACCAAATATATTAAGATCATGATCCTGAGCGGCATAATGTGGCGAACAGCATGTCACACCATAAAATTGGGTCAATATCATCTGTCAGAGTATCGTAATGACAACTTCGTGATTTCCCATTGAAAGGACAATTTAGCAGTGAACCTTATTAAGCACGTTGTGGTGCTCGAGGACTTCGGTGGGTATCAAAATTCCTTAAATAGTTCCAAAACAAAAACTATTTAAACAGTCGTTACTAGAGTTCGATTAAGAACCACAAGTCTGCATTTCCTACATTTTAGATGGAATTTTTGACCTATAAGCTTAGTTTCCCAAAAGCTGCAATCCTGTAGATTTCGGCTGCACTCTATAGACAGTCAAAAGCTGCAGGCATGTAGTTTTGTATGCAGGCCTCCAGTTTTAGACAAACCCAAGCAGTAATATTTTTTATTGGACCAATTTGAACGAATTGGTGCTCAGAGAATGTGAGAATATTGCTTTACGCTTGACAGTCCTCTGAAATTTCAGAATATTAAGGACTGTAACATCTTCCTCTACCCAAACAGTCCAGGACTCTTTAATTTTTCCTTGCAATCTCTTGTCATCCATAAAGTATGCTCCTAT
Source organism: Chironomus tepperi (assembly GCF_022539635.2). Taxonomy (NCBI): domain Eukaryota; kingdom Metazoa; phylum Arthropoda; class Insecta; order Diptera; family Chironomidae; genus Chironomus; species Chironomus tepperi. The sequence continues at coordinate 952,029 of NW_027226594.1, read as the reverse complement.
TGCTCAAATTAACATAAAATATCCCTAAAATTCTCAACAATCCCCTCAATCAACAGCAAAAAATTCTCCAAACTTAATCCACACACAGTCTGCCATAGCATACCTCAAACCCTCATATTCCATTCATAGTCAATAATAAATTTCATCGCATTTAGCATTAATAAAATGCGCTAAAACATTTAGGAATTGAATAAAAAAAAATCTATAGCAATTGAAATGGAAATGGAAGTTATGAGGCCAACACGCGATCAATGAAAATCGATTTATTTTATTAGTCTTACAAACTGCCTTTTATTTCTATTTTTTTGTGTCTCACAGCTTTATGTTGCGTTTTTCTTTATTTTTATAATTTTATTTACTATTTCATTATATCACCAGGTGCTGTTGCTGCTGCTGTTAGATGCTTCCATTGCTGCTGGTGCTGTCATAAAATATTGACTACTTTTTTTTCCTTTATCTTTATCTTTTAATATACATTTTTGCCTTCTTGTGTTTCTTGACTTATATTTTCGTCGTCGCCGTATGACTCAGAAAAAAAAAATAGAAATTATGTATGTGAGAGCAAAATATTTAATATTTCATGCATGTCTAAGCATAAAGTGCTGTGAGAAGTGAAATGAAATATATGAAAATTTCATATTTATTTCATATTCACTGACATAGTATTCTTTAGATGAAAAATAAAAAGCCAAATGGAAAGAGAATGAAAACTAGTATGAAAATTTTTATTGGTAATGATGCTTGATTGGGGGTGATGATGCGCATTTTGGAGAGGACTTGTTGAACTATAGTTTGAAATTAAACCGATTGGAACTGATTTAAAATTGTTAAATTTGGTTCTTTTAATTATTTTGCCTATAGAACTCTAGAATTGGCAAAAATACACAAAAGCTAGTTAAAGGCAAGTTAATGTCCAGCTGATGTTTCAAATTTCTGTCCAGTCGGGACTGCTTCTCTTTGTAGGTTATGGTCTATCCTAGGGAATGGTCTAGGATATTATCTTTTTTAAACAAAATACCTAAGTTAAGAACCTAAAAACTAAGTTACATCCTAAATTGGCAAGCGGAATCCAGTGATAGGACCAGAAAGCGGCCATGAATCACAATTGTTCTGTTTGGTCAGAGAAGTAAGTTAATAATTTTCGTACTAGAGCACAATTTAGTATATTTCTTAAAAGTACTTTAGACTATACTCAAATAATGCAATTAAACTTCGCCTTAAGGTATATTGCCGGCCTATGGCTTACCTCTTAGGATTTTCTAGAGTATTTAAAATTTAAAAGCTTTTACATTTGTTAATGAATTAGTGTTGAGGGGGATTCATTGTGAATTTAATAGCTTGCCTTTAATTCATTGTCATTAAATCACTAAAACATTGTGGTGTAGTTGCTTGTGCTCCTGGGTGAGGTGCTCCTGGGTGAGACAAGAACAGGGAGAGGTTTTGAATTCTTTTAAAAAAAAAAAGCAAAAATTTAGCAGCTTTCGAAAAACCAAAGCAAATCGAAGAGTATTGTCCAAAAAGGATATGTAGATTCGACTACAGTTACCCTCTTCCCCTCCCTTCGGGCACAAATATTTGGAGCATGCAGCGTACAATTGACCTCAACTCTAATGGGATGAGTGGGGACATTTGATGATTTTTCCCCAATTTGCCTAGATGCCTTGCTGAATTAGTCATTCGCCTCTTCATTAGCTAAGTGACATTAACCTTCAACTCTTTGATTACATACTTATTACACACTCATCTACATATCACATCAGCCTCCCAAAATTTCCCATTAATCCACTCAATCTCACAGCAAAAGATGATCAAAAAACTCAAAAAATACATTTATTTCTTATTTTCTTCTGTTCATTTTCGCCTGATTGAATTTTTCAATAAAAATAAATGAACTCTTGATGTGTGCCAAAAAAAAAATGAAAAATAAAAGTGTGAGAAGCACAAGAAGTAAAGAATTTTCATTTTCCATTTGATATTGATTTGCAGCAAAAATACAAAAAAATTTTCATTTTCTTTCTTCTTCGTCTTCCTTTATTCACATTCTCATTCACTCGTCATTTGTCAAATGGCAAAAGTGTAACCCTTTCCTAAGTCGAATTTTATACTTTTTGGCAAGAATTTTCATAGCGTCGAATTCCTTATTTTTTGGATATAAAAATATCTTTGATGAATCATGTTTTAGATTTAATTTCTTTTATGAAAATAGAAAATAAATGTACAAGTGGAATGTCACAAATTGGATGTTTATGGTTTGTTAGTCTCTTCAGTCTTTATGCTCTCTTTTTTCCTTGATATCAAAAATGTACTTTTTTTTGCTATTTATAGGCAAAGACACTCAAATGCTTTGAAGTTCGACTTGACATATTTTTTTGGTTGAAATTTTTTCTGTTCATAGTCTTCGTTGAGCATGAAACAAAGAAATAATGAAGATTTAAGAGAATATGTTCATGTTGTGGGTTTTAGAAAGGTAAAAGAGAAAATATATTCTTGAATTAATGAAGGAAATTCTGGGGAAATTCATGACTTCTGGGGTCTGTTGTTTGTTAACAAACAGTTTTTGACATGAGTTCTCAGTAGAGCTCGAAGTTGAGTAGGATCTTGTATGGAAAACCCTAGCATGCATAGAGCGTACTATCAAGAGCAGAGTAAAATGAGAGACACGCTTACGAGCATCCAGTACATTTAAGGTGAGCAAGCTCTCGAGAGTATCCTCTTATTCTTTTAAGAAAAACCGATTTGAGTCGACTCGAATCCAGCAAAATTTATATCAATTTCAAGATCTGGATTGCAGAATTCGACTAAAATTGAGCTATTCTAGGATTGTACCGATCTCAAGGTTTTGTAGAAGTCGAAAACACGTATTCTTTGGACAGTTTTAATACAGAATCTTTGGTTATAGTAAGTAACCGTTTTAATCACTTTTTGTATTTGATTGAACAGCTTGTATTCCTTGTAAGCACCTTCAGGAATGCAGACATTTGAAACTTTTTAAGTGAGAAGGTAGAAAACAGCTTGGTTTTGTAATTTTTTTCTGCATGGATTGTAAAAATTTAGGGAGTTTTGGGATTGTTTCACGAAAAATCCTAGTAAATTGAAGATTATTCCAAAAATAGAGGTTTAGTATCTCTTTACAGAGTCAAAAATAAAGTCTTTAGTTTCTAAACCTCTATCCTAAATACGCCAATGAGTAAAGGATTCTTCAGGTAGGGCTGGCGCCTCCCGCTTAATACGCAACTGAGGAGTTCTAGAGGAATATACGTTTAAAATTTTTAACGTCAAGGATAAGGTTTCAGCCAGAGTTTGAAGTCGACTCGGATTTGTTAGAAAAAGTCAACTTAATTCGAATGCGAGCTCTAATCTCAACTAAGAAGATTCAAATTTTTAATTATCCTTCTCCTTATTATGTATCACTATGCATTTGACGTGTGACAAAACAGCAACCCCCTGCCATAACGAGCGGAAGTAACGAGTGTTACGTAATAAGTGAACTGCCCCATCGAAGTTTGCTACAAAATTCTAATAAAAATAATGTAGTGTCTCACTACATTCCATCCAACATTTATTGACATAAAGCAAACTAACCAACATCAGTAACATTTTTTGGCTATCTCCTTTACTACTATGAGATATTACATCCAAGTGAATCAAAGAATTTAATTTTCCTCTCTTGAAGTTGAAAAAGTAAAGAAAATTTATAAAGTTCAAGAAGGAAATTCTTTCATATTTTTCCTACACAATAGCATAGAAAACTTGTTGTAAGCTCCCAAAAAAAAGAAGGAATTTCTTGCATGTCAAGTCGCCATAATTTATCGAATAACTATAAGTGGAAAGACGACGAATACGAACGAAATGAAAGGGTTGACAAACAAGAAGGAACCGTCTCTTATCATAAAGCATAAAAAAAAATATATTTGATTATTTGATTTCATAAATTTCCTTCTTGCTATCAAGACGATATAAAAGGCAGTTGAAAGGCAACAACAAATGGAGCCTAGTCATTCGACTGGAAATAAGAAGAATAAAAAAAAAGCAAATAAAATAAGAAATTCAACAATAGAGCAGAAAAAAGAAAAGAAAAACGCAAATTTCCGCCGCAAAAAAAGAAACGAAATTGAATAAAATGTGAGACGTAAGTGAGTGAGAGGTATGAGAAAAAAGGAGCGAATGGGTCATAAATTACAATTGAAATTCTTTCTTTATTCTCGGGTTATTTTATTAAGTTTCTTACTTTACTCTATGACTTTGTTCCATTAGAAGTCATCGTTCGATATATTTCATTTCATCTAGACTGAACATTAGATTTGATTGGTTGATTGTAAAAATTAGACGGAACGAAATTTTTAGTTTTTTGTTCTTTTTTTAGATAGCCTTAGGTTAAGTAAGAAATTATGGAGTTCTAGTTTGTGAGGAAATGAATATGTGAATGATCGGGTAAAGGTGTTTGACTGCTCACTTAATGGGGTTCTTTGAAGTTAGCTGGAAAGTGATTATACGGTATTTTTGGAAATTATTATGAAAATATTGAATTCAAAGACTAGGGTTTGATATTGTTGGGTTAATGCATGCCGCAGAAACATGTCAGACAATGTAAGAAGAATTATGAGTAAAGAATGAATTGGTCTGATTTATTCGTTATATAGAAAAAGTAATATGGAACCAAATTTGACTTTAAAGTGACAATCTCTAACTAGGTCTGTCTAATATACGCTGTTACTAGAGCAATTAGTATGTATGAAAGTATATTAAAGTATATTAAAGAAAGCCTTGGATATTTTATTGCATTGGTATTTGGTTTTGGCAATTGGCAGGCAGAAACCTGCGATAGAACTTATTTTAAGCGACATCTCAGGGAGGTCATGGATCACAGTTGATCTGTACAGCCATCAAAGTAAGTAAGTAAGTTTTGTATATTTTATTGGCCTAAATACGGGCTTAACAGAGAACTCAGATCACTTCCATGTCTTGTCATCAACATAGCAATATAGTGAAGCTCAATAGACAATATTATACTAATAGGGTTACAAGGTCTTCTCACTTAAGTCTGCTGTATAAGGTTGGCTGTCGAAAAGGATAAATTTTGAATTGATTTCTATCCTGAGCAGTGCAAAGTTAACAAACGTAACCTTAAGAAATCCATATTGAGTTCAGCTTCTGATCCACAAAGCTACACATCTAAGATTTATCATTGATTAGTTCCCAACTGTCGCACATAGTCTCTTCAAAACCGTATTGACCTCAAAATGTCAAAATTGTGAGTTGGAGGTGCACTTCATTACAATCTTGATAGCACTTGGACTCCACTGTATGATCCTTTTGTGCTCATTTTGTCAGCAAACCATAACAGGAATGTTTTAATGGTACAGAAGTACCTCTCCGGTACCTAAAAGTAGTCTCATTGCTTCTTAGAGAAGAATATAGTTTTTTCCCATCATGCCACATTTGTTATGCATTATTCGTCAGGGAAAAATAACTAAATGTCACCCAAAATTCATTTGTCAACCCAAAACTCAACAAAAAATTTAATATAAACCCCTAATAAGACAATATATCCAAATTCTCCTCGCCGTTATTTCCTCAAAAGCAGACAAAGAAACGGATTTATCCAATATTCCATAACAAGAGTTCAATTCTCTCAATTCACTAAATATATGTGTATGAAAAATAAAAAATAAAAAAATAAATCGTGAATTGCTAATAACAATAAATTATAGTTTTTTAATAATCATGGACGACGACAATAATCTGACTGAGGGGTGTCACATTTCATATAATCCTCTGTTGCACTCATTGTGTCACAAAACACTTTTTCTCGATTTTTTTATTTCATACTTCCCTTACAGCAACCACTAACACCATTAGTCAGCATTGGCTTAAAAAAAATTTCATTTAGAATAACAATAATGGAAATAAATTTCTTGACATTGAATTGGTAGTGACATAAAAGTCGCAGTGAGAAATGCTGTTATTTGCAATTAAATACATGGCAATCAATAACGCATGAATGATTTTTAAGGAGGGTTTGGCAATTGTCGTTGATAGTTTCTGAGAGTTGACAATTCGATGCACTGTCGCTTCAATTTGTGTCAGGTTAGTCACACTTTTTTAACTTTTTTGGATTGAAATGTATTTTTTTTTTGTTGTTTGATACTTTTTTTTACAGTTCCTGTCATCCCTAAGTAAGTCAATAATGAAAAAGAGTTGAGAGATTATTTGAGGATTATTGAGTGATTATTGCGCATTTTTTGGGACTTTTCATTTATCATACTTAACGTTTTAAGATGCTGAATCAAGTTTGGAATTTTAAATTAATTTTGAAATTTGCTGAAAGGTTTAAAGTTGAATTTTAACTGTAAATTTGGATATTAATGTATTTTTGAATTTTTATGAAATTTTGACAGATTTTTACGAAACTTAACGATCAATTTGAATATTGTCGGGTATTTTAACGAATTTATTTTGAATTTTACCGAAACTTTTCGTTCAACTTGAATTTTAATGGATTTTAACGAATTAATTTTGAATTTTAACGAAACTTAACGTTCAATTTGAATTTTGACGGACATTTTACCGAATTTATTTTGAATTTTAACGAAACTTAATGTTCAATTTGAATTTTTTCGGACATTTTAACGAATTTATCTTGAAATTTAACGAATTTTAACGTTCAATTTGAAATTTAACGGATTTTTGTTTAAAACTGAACTTTAAACTGTTCCTTAGTAATTTTCTAATTATAAATCGAATTATGGCCAGTCTGCCAAAAATCACTTTACAACCAGTCCTCTCTGCAGTTACCTCCTAGAATAAAAAATTACATTTTCAGCCCTTATCATCTATTAATCATTTCCAATACATGTAGCGCATTATTTTCATCACTTTACATTTTCAAAAACCCAAACCAGTGAAGTCAAGAACTAAAATTTATGAAGAGAATAATTTTTATTATGTTATACAATTTTTTAATTAAATTACTGCAACAATGCATGAGGTGTTGAAGCATTCCAATTTTTTTTTATATAAATTTACTCTGCTGCTGCCGTTGTTATCTCCTTTTCATGTACTTATTTATTATTTCTTTTATTGAAATGCACTTTGCTTGTGGCAATGAATTGACGATGTTAAGAAGTAGGAACAGAACAGAATAAAAAAAAAGTGTTCTTCAATTTTCTTCTGTTCTGTGGCCACAAAATAAAAGAAATAATCCTCTTATGAAGCATATTCCTTTACTTGAATATTTCATTTCATTTTTTTTACTCTTTTTTATTTTCTTGTTTTTATTTTTATTGCATCAAATTCGTTACTCTGTTCAGTCTTTGCGAAAAAGAAGTAAAATAAAATAACAGCACACACAACAGCAACAGTGTGGAGTGCAAAACATGAACATTAAAATGCTTAATAAGAGAGCTAACATAAAATTACACATCAAAATGCTCAAATAACATATAAAAAAATATATTCTGAAACCATTGCTTGGCACTGAGGCATATAAACTCAAAGAGAACAGAACGGAATCGTTAAGAAGAAGTATTAAAGGGAAGATTGTAATAGGGGTTCTGTGGATTGAGTTTTAGAAAGGGTTGTGATGATTAAATTGAATTTGGATTAAATTGGCAAAATTGAATTTCAATTTATTTGTTAGCAATTGAGAAGGTATGGATGTATTTATTGTTTAACTACATTACTAGGAGGGGATTACGATATTATGAGGAAGATCTATATTACTTCAATATTTGATTAAACTCTACCTATTCTCCAATCATTATCCAGTATTCTATACTTATCCATTACACTTTCCTTCTTCAGTCACTTGTTCTATTCAGTCTCCTATCTCTACTAACTCCACTATTCATACCCAGTCCCCTAAACTTCACTACTTCATCACTCTTTTCATCTTCAGTCACCTATTCATTTCCAGTCCTCTAGCTCTACTATATTCCCTTTTCTTACCCAGTCTACTATACTTATTCAGACCTAAATCCATACCTAGTTCTCTATCCACACCCAGTCCTCTATCCACACCCAGTTCTCTATCCATATCAAGTCCCCTCTCCCTACCGTGTCTTCTATACTTATCAAATACTTTGCCCAAACTCAATCTTTTATCCCTACTTAGTCTTTTATCCATACCCAGACCTCTATCTTTACCAATTCCCTATACTTATTCATTATCCTGTACCAACTCGTTCTTCTATAAGGAAATTTAAAATTGCAACAGACCCTAGCCTCTCTGCAACAATGCCAATTCAATGAGATCCTCCAAGGTTTAGGTTAGGGTTTGTGTAATCGCATTTGAGTAATTCTCACAATCCTGTCCATACAGCTAGGCTTGGTTGATTTGTGACCATAGAAATTGTTGTTAAGTACCATTTATGATGTACCACGTATTTGGTGTCATGTAAATGTTAGCAGTTGGAAAGCAATCGCTTTCATTGACCAAAAGAGAGTTACCAGGACTTTGGGAAGTCGGACTCCAAAAATCCAATAACTATGAACCAAAATACAGAATTTTAATGCCGAGTGTACAAGCTTTTACATATTTAACTGTTGTAGTTGTATGCCTGGATCTACCCTAACAGTACAAAGTGTTCGCTAAGGCACCGTTACGTCGCTACAAAGTTGCTAAGACTGCACTGTAACAACTAATTTTGACCCATTTCTCTGGAAAAAATGAGATTCACCATATCGTGCTGTCTCGAGTATACAAACGAACGACTAATGTCATCTAGATGCGTGTTGAATGTCTAGTTCTATGAAAAACATATAATATAGATGTTCAACGCATCACAATCATCAATCTTTAACTAAGAAGTAGAAACTGCCGCTAGATCACTTAAAAATACAAAAACATGCATCATCATAATTTTGTGAAGCACAAAATAAAGTCACGTTTTTCTCAAAAAAATTAAGTGACATCCAAAAATTATTAACTTAAAGATCATCCATCTCATCTACATTAAGAACCTCTAAATGCACCATGCATAAGCAAGACAGTAAAGAAGAAGTAACATAAAAAGTACATGTAGAGGTGTTTTGCGTTGTGTACAAATTGATTGTGGCGATATTAAGGCATTTGCACTTCACATCATCAGACAACAACTCGGTTCGCATCACTCGGCAATGTTCCTTTTTTGTGTTCAATTTTTGTTCTCTGTTCTACCTTGCAGTGCTGCCGTTGCTGCTGAAAGAGTTCACATTATAAAACTTACTATGTAATGATTTTCAATGTGCTGTTATAGCCAAACGAATTATCATTACCTTCTTTTTATGCTTCTTTTCTTTTATTCTCTTTTATTCTTGGGCAATAATTTTTGTGTCTTTTAACTCTCCGTCCTTCTCTCTTCATTTGGTTTATCCACTCCGTTCACATATTATACGCGAATACAGCTCATTCGATTATATACACGAGCAACAATAACAACATCAAATTTTTCATCTTTTCTTCTCTTAAACTTAAGTTATTGGAAATTGCGAATAAAGAAAAAAAAGAACTTAAGAATGAGAAATGAGATGAAAAGAGCTTAAATGAACATAAAGTGAATTGTTTTGCTGCTTTTGTATACACGCACTTGCATCGATTCTCAATTTAATTCCGAATGTTAAATGGGAAAACATTTGAGAATTTCTTTTTTGAATGAGGTAAGCAGGAGATGTGACTAAGGAATTGAGTTAAATTAAAAGGTTTATGGATGTGGAGTTTTTGATGGCGGAATCAAATTTAGTCCCACGTTGACTTGACTTTGACCTGAAGCCGACTTGACTCTACCCACATGTTGACTTGACTCTAGCTCCATGCCGACTTAACTCTAACCCCAGGTCGACTTTACATTGGCCATTGATCGACTTAACCTAAAATCGGTCCCATGCAGACTTGACTCTGGTCCCATGCCTATTTAGCTCAGGCCTGACTTAAGCTGGCCCCATGCAGATTTGAATCTGGTCCCATGAAGACTTGACTTTTGCTCCATGCAGACTTGACTCTGGCTCCATACCGACTTGACAATGACCTCATGCCGAATTGAATCTAGCCCCATATTGACTTGACTCTAGCACCATACCGACTTGACTATGGTCCCATGCAGACAAGACTATAGCCCCATGCTAACTTGACTCTGGCACCATGCTGACTTGACTTTGCTTCCATGCTGACTTTACTCTGGCCCCATATCAACTTGAAGCTAGCCCACTGGAGAATTGACTCTATCCACATGCTAGCTTGACTCTGGCATCATGCCGACTTGACTTTGACCCCATGCCGACTTGATTCAAGCCCGACGTAGACTTGACACTGACCCAAGGCCGACTTGACTCTTCCCCCATGCATACTTGTCTCTAGCCTCAGACTAAATTGATTCTGGTCCAATGCAGGCTTGAATCTGGCCCCATGTCGACTTGACTTTTACTCCATGCCGACTTGACTCAAGCCCAACGTGAACTTGACAATGATCCCAGCCCAACTTGAATCTGATCACAGGCTCATAAATCAGAACTTCATCTCATAAACCTTTATAGACCCTAACGACATCCCAACAGATCAAAATTCCACTATAGCCCCCTTTAATCCTCAAAAAGCCCAACTTGCCCACCCTTCATCATCTTCATCAATACATTTTAATATCAAATGCATTTAAATTTATAACAACTTCCACTCCCCATTATTTCCATTAATTTCTTCTCGCCTGAACAGCCTTTCACATCCAAAAAATTGTCGTTTCTTATTCTTCAATGAAATTTTTTTTTTTATTTTTATTTTCGTGTGTTTCAATTAAATGTTAAAGAAAAGAAGTCGAAACATGAGACAAAATGCACCATTTTATTGCAAAGTTAATGAAAATGTTACCATGTTAATGCCTTCTTCCTCATCGACATCATCATTGTCGTACGATTTGAAGTCAACAACATTGAAATAAAAAAACCTGTTCCTACTCGCGTTGCCTTTTGGCGTTAATGAACGAGATTTGTCGCAATTGTCCATTTGTACAGCACAGCACTTGAATGGCTTTTTTTTTTTTCGTAGGTGATTAATGGACGTATGTTGAGTTATAAAGAGCAAAAACTGGACATTACATTTAAGAACGTAAATGAAAGATAAGCCCTTAATGACATAATTGCAATTACATGAAGAGGAATTGTTTGTATGTTGACTTCAATATAAAGCAGTGCCTATATACCAATTGAGAAAATCTGATTATGAGTCACAATACATGCCGCACTTGAAAAACTGTCCGATAGTCGTCACTGTTTGTCTGTTGCTGTTGTTGTTTTTGTCTTCCTTTATGCTGCCTTTCTTCGCTCTTTCTCTTGGCTTTTTGCAGCCTTTTTTATTTTAAAGCATTGCGATTCACTCACGTACATTTATTGGCAAATGAATAATAATGATAATTTGCCTTTTCCCACAACAATAAGCATATTTGCTTCTTCTTCATCGACACTCATTTTCAAAAGAAGTTGGTCACTTGAAAAAATAATGGAAGTGCACAATGAGAGAAATTGGATTTGATTTCAAAGTGTTGATGAGAGTGTTGAAGGAAAGGTAACATTTTGGGAAGGTTAGTGAAAAGTAAAAAATTCTCTATTCAGATCAAAAGTGATCTAGAGCTAAAATAGGATGTTATATAGCTTCTAGATTAGTAATGGGGTTCGCAGATCTGTATTTTCTATTCTTATCGGATACACATCCAGATGGGTAGGCTTGCATAATAAGATGCACAGGTTAACACAGATAAATTTGCAGAATTATGCATCCAGATGCGCAAGTTTACTCATCCAGATGCGCAGACTTACGCATCCAGATGCGCAGGATTACGCATCTAGATGCGCATTTAATTCGAAAAATTGCATTGAAAAATGTTTGAAATTTGAATTCTGGACTACATGTTAAATCCTTGACCAAAAACCGTAGCCCAGCATTTTCTGTATTTAAGATGGGCAGGGCTACAGTTTTTGGCATAAACCCTCAATTTCATCAATTTGCCAGAGATTTATCCTGCTGGAATTTCTGAATGTAACCTAAAATGGACTATAGGACAACATACACCTCACATTAACCCTTTCTATCCATTAACCAGCTATAGAAGAAACCTTTCTTCTTTCTCCACATTTCGACATTCTGTTTTTTTATCTTATTTAAGTCTTTCAGCTCATAACTTATACATTACCACACCATCTAAAAAGCAAACCGCAAATGCTCCAAATTTTGTATTCAACTCATCAACAATCCGAATGAAAATTGCATTCATTACTTCTCTTTCCTTTCATGCTTTCAACTTGAAAACAAAAACAAAAAATTCTCATTTCAATTTTTCAAAAAAAAACTCGACGAAATAAATGGTGAATAGTCATAATCTCTTCTGTCGCTGTTTGTAGGAAAGGCAAAAAGGAATTCAAGCGACGGTGAAGACAGTCGTAAAAAGTATGCTATGGAATTTCAATTAAAGTGGCTCGTTTTACTTTACCTCTTTGCAGCTCGTCTGTCTTATTTATTTTCTTCTGTTTCATTCCATTCTAGAACTTTTTACTTTTTTTTATTTGAAAAGCAAGTCTCGGACATGAAAAAAGAAATTACTTTTTGTGGTGAATTTATGATTTGTGGAGATTAAATGAGAATGAAATGGTGACTTTGATGGGTTTTATTCTTTTGAGGATGACATGTTGTTTATTTCAATTAAGTTGGTTGAAGGATTAATTGATGAATTCATGTCTTAACTTATGAGACAAAACCGTTAAAGACATGAATCTTACAAAACCGTTGAATCATTTTAATCTTACTAAACAGTTAAATCCTTTGAATCTTACAAAACCGTTAAATCCTTTGAACCTTTTAAAACCGTTGAATCCTTTGAATCTTACAAAACCGTTGAATCCTTTGAATCTTACAAAACCGTTGAATCCTTTGAATCTTACAAAACCGTTGAATCCTTTGAATCTTACAAAACCGTTGAATCCTTTGAATCTTACAAAACCGTTGAATCCTTTGAATCCTATGAAACCGTTGAATCCTCTGAATCTTACAAAAAGGTTGAATCTTTTGAATCTTACAAAACCGTTGAATCTTTTGAATCTTACAAAACCGTTAAACACATGCATCTTGAATAACATTTGAATATTTGAATCTTACAAAACCGTTAAACATTCAAACTTTACAAAATCGTTATTTTTTTCTAGATTTCAAGAATTTATCAAATTTAAAAAATTCAAATAAAAATGCTCAATAGTTTTTTCAAGCCCATAAATCTAAAAATATTCTTAATAACTCAACTTTTGTTCATCTTCAAACTATAACAATCATCATTAATGTTATAATTCCAACAAAATTTTCTATTAATAACTTTTTCAATTACTAAAATTGGATTATTTTTGATTCAATATTTCTATTTTTTGTTTGTTTTAAGTCAACACAAATTACCTCAATCGACGTCAATTTTCCTTAGTCTTTCATTACACATTACCAATATACATCCAATTATAATCAATTCATTCTGTGTTAGTTCTACCTTAAAAATATTATTACATAGATTATTTTCAGTCTGAGCTTTGCTTAAAGTGGATTAAGAAATATCACAGCTTTGTGCTATGGCGTTGAACCTATTTAACTGCTTTATGAATTTGCCTCAATATTGCTTTTTATTTAAGACTGAAAGTCATGCAATGGCTATTTTCTTTGTGACTATGTTGCTTTTTGTAACGACGACTTTGAAGTATTATGGAAAGTGAAAAATCCGTCATAAAAAATTCATTATCAGGTCATTTGTGCTGTTTTGGAAGCTTTTAAGATTGTGTGAATTTTGAATTGGATTTGAGGATAAGAAATGAATTCAGCTAAGGCATTCAGGTTGTGGCAACTGAAAAATCATACAAAATCGTTGAATTGTACAAAACTTTTAAAAATTTTGAATTTTACAAAACCGTTAAAAATTTAAATTTTACAAATGCATTAAAAATTTAATTTCTACAAAATCGTAAACAATTTGAATTTCATAAAAGCGTTAAAAATTTGAAATTTTCAAAATTGCTAAAAATTTGAACTTTACAAAACTGTTTAAAATTTGAAATTTTATAAAAACGTTGAAAATTATTGAAAAATCGAAAGATTTAGAATTCTACTAAATCGTTAAAATTTGAAATTTACAAAATTGATTACAAACTTAAATTTTACAAAACCTCTAAAAAATTTGAATTTTTACAAAAATGGGTTAAAAATTTGAAATTTTCAAAATTGCTAAAATTAAAAATTTACATTACCGTTAAAAATTTAAATTTTTTTAAAATTATTTTGTGAAATCCTTGAATCGAGAAGTTTATTTTAGCAATCCAATTATTCCAAACCATTCCTTTTTTAACTACCAGACAAATTAAAGAATGCTTGAAAAACCTGATAGGATTGAAAATTCTTAGAATTTTCCACTAAATTCCCTTTTCTAAAATTTTATTAAAATCACATTGATATCCCCTCACACTTAAAAAACATTCTATTTATTTCTAATTTGATTAAATACCCACTTTTCCTCAGAACAACATCGATACTCATTAAACTCATTACAAGACTTAATTTACTAGAAATTTCTTAGTACACCTCAAAACATTTACAATTTTAAAGCGATTAAGGTTAAATGTCGTGTTTTAAATAATAAATTACACGAGCGCTACAACAGTAATCTTATTACCTTAATATGCGTGAATTATAAACATGGAAAAATGGAAGAAATATTTTGATTTAATAATTTTTTTTATAAATGATAATCTCGGATGTCCATGTCTTGATTTATGATATTAAATTGAAAATAACTTTGCTTATAAATTTGAATTTTTTTTAAGAAATGGAAAAAAATGTACTTAAGAACGTTTCTTACGTGAGTGCATTAATGCGCATCGCATCGTTAACTCCTCAAAATCTATTTTAAATAAGAAATGTGAAAATATTTACACAAAATAAAAAAATAAAAAAGGTTGAAGGAGAGAAAGACGAAGAGGAATTGTAAAATAATTGAATGGTTAACGTCGTCTAATGACTATTAAGTAATTATTAATATATTTCAAAATCAACCTACACACACGTCTCATTTTGCTCATTCCACTGATGGTTAATGGCAGGAAGGTGTGTGAACTTTGTGGAAGCTACTGGACGCATATTTTAACGTCTTTTGATTCCTTTATAATGTTGAAAATCTCAAAATATTGAAAAAAAAATGAAAAATTCCATTTATAACGGTTTTTTAAAATTCAAAATTTCCACGGTTTTGTAAAATTCAAATTTTTAACGGTATTGTAAAATTCAAAATTTTTAGGCGTTTTTGTAAAACTTCAAAACTTTCAACGGTTTTTTTTTAAATTTTCATTTTCAACAGTTTTTTAAACTTCAAATTTTAACGGTTTCGAAAAATTCAAATTTTAACGGTTTTGTAAAATTCAAATTTGAAACGACTTTGTAAAATTCAATAATTTCAAACGTTTTGTAACATCCAAATTTTGAACGAAATGGTGAAATTCAAAATGTTTAACGGATTTGTAAATTTCAAAAAAAAAATTAACGGTTTTGTAAAATTCAAATTTTCAACGATTTTGTAAAATTCGAATTCAGCAACCCAAACTGCCATCAAATCTCTCCCACACTCCACTGCTAAAAAATAAATCAGCTAACAAATCATTCAGTGGGTTCATCAATTATCTCAACTCTTAACTAAATAATGAATAAGAATTGAGACCTTCAATATTGAATGACTGTCTCCACTGACTTGCTCACAAAACGACAATGAATGAAGAGTTTATTTTAAAAAAGCACTAATAATATTTTGAAGACGGTTGATATACACAAATAACTCAAAAGACGAAATGGAAATCTACTTCACATGAGACTTTGTGTATAGGTTTTTTGGGTGAGTAGCAGTAAGTAACAGCAGCAGCAATAAAATCATAATGCGTAAAATCAAGAGGAAAAAGACAAGGCATAAGAGAACTTTAGAATTTATGGCTAGATTGTAAATTTTTAGAAGCAGCTTTGGGATGGATTGGAATTCTTGGTGATAATTTGACTGTATGGCTGGATTTTGAGGTTATAATTGGCAGTTTTTGGATTTTTTTGGTTAGAATTTGCAAATTTTGACAATTTTGAGGTTAGAATTTCCAGTTTTTGGAAATTTTGAGATTCTTTGGGTTTTGAGGTTAAATCTGTATTTTTGGGAAAATTTAGGGTTAGAAATTGCAACTTTTGACTATTTTGAGGTTAAAATTTGCAGTTTTTTTGAAAATTTGCGGTTAAAAGTGGTAATTTTTGAGAATTTTGAAGTTAGAATTTACAATTTTTTGAAATTTTGAAGTTAGTATCCGCAATTTTAGAAGTTTTGAGGTTAGAATTCACAGTTTTCTGGATTTTTTGAGGTTAGAATTTATAATTTTTGGAAATTTTGAGGTAAAAGTTTCAATTTTTGACTATTTTGAGGTTAGAATTTTAGGTTAAAATTTGCAGTTTTCTGGACTTTTGAGGTTAGAATTTGCAATTTTTGAAATTTTGAGATTAGAATTTGCAAATTTTGAGGTTAGAATGGATAAACTGGTTGCAAAACTACGCAAACATTCATATCCTCATGGCCATACTCAACATGCTTCATATTAAACACTCTCAATCTGATTCACAGCAAATTTATTCAGCTAGCCCACCCTAATCGACAATATTAAGCCATAAAAATTCATAAAATGCGTCAAAACGTTCTAAAATATTCCCTTTTTAAACTTCAATTCCTCTATCCAATGCTGATTGCACACACAATAAATTTTGGAAAATTATTTAATTAAATGCCATGTAGTATTGCCATTCCATACCTAAGACAGTTCCCAATTTATTGTGTTCATGTTTCTCTCATTCATTTCGTTCATTCCTTTCTGTGCTCATTGATTATAAAGCTATTAATTATGTTGGACATATGGTGACAACTTCAAGTCATTTTGTAAATATATGAGACTACGTATTGTGAATTATAATCATAAATATATATATGGGGATACAATACCTTTTTCTAATGTTGGCACTGCTGTTTTTGTGCTATTGCACTACATGAAATGTATGTACAATAATTTTTTTTTTTTTTTGGAAAGTCTAATATAGGCTATAGAAAATGCAAATGCGGGACTTTTAAAATTTAAATTAATTTTAATTTTCTACGCATGTATGTACATTGTGGATAGATTAATTCATGAATTAAACTTATAAATTTTGATACTCGCATAATATTGTAGAGAATGTCATGAAATCCAATGTTGTTGTGGTTTTATAATTCTTGTGAGTTGTCTGTATTTAGATTGGATTGTGTTGAAAGTTTCGATTTAAATTTTCAAAATTTAACGGTTTTCAAAAATTCAAATTATAATGGCTCCTTAGATTCAAGTTTTGATGATTTTCAAAAGATCAAAACTTAACGGTTTTCTAAAATTTAAATTCAAATGGTTTCCTAGATTCAAATTTCCACAGTTTTCAAAATTTCATATTTTAACAGTTTTCGAAAATTCAAATTAAAATAACTCCTTAGATTCAAATTTCTATGGTTTTCAAAATTCAAAATTTAACTTTTTTCAATTTTGAATGTCGAAAACAGTCAATTTTAAATCCAGCAGCAACTTTTAAAAGACCAAATTTCCTAGTATTCATCCATATATCCACATATACACATTGTATTGTATAATAATAAGTATACATTATTTTTGGCAGCGTCAATTAATTTTCGGGTGAGGTCGAAGCTCACCCGAAAAACTGCTGGATTGTTAATTAAAATTATAGATTAATGACAGTAGTTCTATCCATACCATACATGTTCAATCAATAGCAATTACAATATTCGGATGGTACTGTAATTTTATGTTGTTACAACCTAAAAAAAAGGAAGACATTTATCGATTTGGTAACAACATGACATCGGTAACCACACACATATAAGCACAGGTAGGAATGGGTTGATGATGAAAAAATACAAAATATAAACGAGCAGTTCACAATTAATAATTTAACGAGCCACACGGCACACACACAAAATTTATAGAGGCATCGCATAATGGAGACATTAAAATTGATGGATTGTTGGTCAATTAATATTATTTTTTTTTTTAAATTTTTAATTAAAGAACAACTTTTTTTTATTCGGACAGAATCTCTCTCCTGCAGCATCAGTCAGTGTTGATCACAATGAAACGTGCCATCACATCAAATAACAGGAATAAAAGAAATTAAATGAGAGAAGTTCATTAAAATAATTTTTTTTTGTGTGTCATTTTTGTTCTGTGTCTGATTTTGAAAATGAATGAAAAAAAAAAGTTGTGAAAAAAGAATTGAGCAGAAAATTTAAAATGACAATTTGTTGATGCAGTAGAGTGCAGAAACAAAGAAATTTGAGTTTAAAAGGTCTCGTTGGTAGGATTAAAGCGCAGTTTTGAGAAAATTTGGTTTTCATTCTATTTGCCTCCTTAGTACATAGTGGGTTTGGAGACGGTAGATTGTAAATCTTACTTTTCCTATCCTGATTGTGAGACTGCAACTTGACATTTGGTCAGATTCGAAGTCTTACTCCGGCTTTCTCAATTCCCTTAATAATTTTGGGATACTTAATAAATTTTCAACTGATTTTTTGAATATTGTACATGAAGCTAACTTCAAGTTGGACAAATCTGTCAAAATCAGCTAATTAAACAACTAAATTATTTAGATCATGTCTAACGGTCATTTAAGTTTTGAATTTTTTATAGAGCTAACTTCATTCAGAACGAAGGTTTTTAAATACAATATTGCATTGTAGATGCTTTCCAGGTAGAGAGAATGCTTTCAATGGTAAAGTATGCTGAAAGTACGCTCGCGAGCATACTTAACTAATAAACTTACCCTGAATTTACGTTATAAGCCAGTGGTTTAGTAACGGGTAGTGGTTTATAACGTAAATTTAGGGTAAGCAGAGCAAGCTCTTAATAGCATGTCCTTTGTCTGCTATAAGATAAAACTAACTTCAAATCTAACTAAGATGTCAAGATTATAAAAATTGGTTAAAATTCTTCATTTGAATTTTTAACTGTCATTCAAATTTTGAATTCTTAGCAGCGCTAACTTCACTCTGAACTTTTAATAATCTTGCAGGCATGCTTTCAGGGTACAGAAAAACACTACGGTACTTAAAAGCGGCCTATTTGCCAGTTAAAGTCAACCATTCCTGCATAAATTCAACTTTAAAGATCCATTACAGTCAATATGTCAAGTAAATGACATCCCGACAAATCAACCTCAACCTCATCTTCCCCCTTCATTCCAATAAAACCTGTCTCAAAAAAAAGAGTTTCACCAACAAAAGAAATTAAAATTAAAATAAAAAAAATAAAAAAACTTTTCATTCATTTCACAATCAATCAATATAAATTTCGTACACACACAGCATCACTCCGAGTGTGATGAGCAATTTTCAATTTCAAAATGAGCATTGACACGATCTAAATGAGAAAAAAGAAGAAGGAAATGGAGAAAAGAGGAAACAAAAATTTTAAATTTGAAAATAATTCGTCCAATTAAATTAATGATGATTATGGAACTTTCTAAATTTATCATTTTGAAGCACTTTTTCCTTCTAATTTTTCTTCTTCATCGCATCCGACTTTTGCTACCGATTGAGGGTAGTTTGGCAAAAAAGGATCTTACTTGGCTGCATGTTATGAGGCGGAATGAAAAATATGAGAGAAATGAAATTGAAACCAAAGACGGAGGAAGGAACGAACAAAAATATAAAAAAGGATTAATTTTTCAGCACACAACAGCAGTAACAGCATCAGCTTCGTCAAGGGTAAATGAGAAAGGGAAACAAATTACAGTTAGTTGTTGATGATGCTGCTTCTTTAGACCATTGTGTAGAAGTGTTAAGAAGGGGTTGAAGTCGTTGAGTGAGGTGCTTGAAGACGCTTTTTTATGACTTAGACAGTGACTGATGATGACCGCGGACATTCATGATATTCTTATTCTTCTTAATTCACTAATGCTAGTTCCTTCTCCAAATTTTGATCTGATTTTATTTCACATTCACAGATGAACTTAAACTTACGGACAGGGTGATAAATTGTCTGACGGACAGATTTGCAGTCGGACAGAACGACATTTGGACAGATTGATAGACGTATAGATTGACAGTCGGATAGATTGCCTGACGGATAGATTAATAGTCGGAAAGATTGACAGTCGGACAGTCGGACAGATTGACTGACGGTCAGATTGACTGACAGACAGATTGACTGACGGACAGATCGAAAGTCGGACAGATCGACAGTCGGACAGATTGACTGACGGTCAGATTGACTGACAGACTGATTGACTGACAGACAGATTGACTGACGGACAGATTGACTGTCGGACAGATTGACAGTCGGACAGATTGGCTGACGGACAGATTGCCTGACTGATAGATTGACTGATGGACAGATTGACAGTCGGACAGATTGTTTAACGGACAGATTAACTGACGGACAGATTGACTGACGGACAGATTGACAGTCGGACAGATTGACAGTCGGACAGATCGACAGTCGGACAGATTGGCAGTCGGACAGATTGCCTGATAGACAGATTGGCAGTCAGACAGATTGCCTGACAGACAGATTGCCTGACGGACAGATTGACAGGCGGATAGACTGTTGGACAAACTGATGGACAGACAGGTAACTAGAATAACGGACAAAAAGACGAACTGTCGACAATCGCACCACATCACTAAATCCTCAACACAAGAAAATGTGTTAAAAAGGGGTTCATGCTTGTACCCAAAGTACATCCTCTCATTACGATGATCGAGCAAATTTTTTCTATGAAAATTAATTGACTTCATTTGCATCATTCTAATTTTTATAGACTACGATTATTTCTGTTCATTTAATTATATCGCATCACTGAGATAGAGAGGCTGAATGGATGGAAGAAAATGCCAATCAATTTTTATAATGCTATTTTTCTCATTTCGCATTCCTTTTTGAAAAAAAAAATAAATAAAAACTTTTTCACATTCTTCTCGTCTATAAAAAAAAATACGACAAATTCGCTTTAATCGCCGACAGATTCTCTTCAATAACACTTGGAATAGAAAGTACTTGAAGACGAAAAAGTTTTTCTTCTTTTTTTTTTGCTACTGCAAATTTCAAGATATCTGCTTGGGATTGAAAAGTTTTTTGTAATCCTTGCCCCAGGAAGTACTTTTTTTTACGTATTTCTTTCATTTCTATTTCTTCTTGATTCTTTTTACATTTCCTTCATCTTTTTTTTTTGTTGCTGCTTGGCTTGATGTGGAAATCGTGTAAAATTTTCAGCATTAAAGTTTTATTTTTAAATGCTAAAAATACGTTGTTTATTTTAAGGATCAACTTTTCTATTAAGAGTTTGGTTTGAAAATAGATTTGTTCATTTTTTAAGAGGAACTTCAGTACATCATCTAAGTTAATGTGTGAAAAAGTTTATAAATAGGAGAATCATTTTAAAGTTAATGGTGATTGAAAATAAGCAGTGAAAAAGGAAAAAGTGACAGATTGGTCAGTGGAATCCCGCCTACATCATCAGTCCTGGGTTCGATTCTTGGAATTGTTTAATTAGATCCCTGTTGTAATTATAAACTTGGTTTATATGTTGGTGATTTTCAAACTATGACTGAATTCATAAAATAGACAGTAGTTAATGAGATTGTGCTCTGTTGAGAATAAATAGACTTCAATGGAAAGGAAGAGGAGACTGAAAGGTCATCTCGATGTGTGCCTTCCAGGTATGCGTATCTGTAATAAGATGATGAGTCTGTGGCTACATCGAATTGGTATAGAACTTTAATCTTTATTTACTACTTTAAATGAAGAATATGTAGATGTAAGTTCGAATCCTATCGTCCAATAATTGAATGTTACTCAAACTATGCTCAGTGACATGCTTCATTACCATAACGTGATCTCAGAAGTGTCGATAAAAGCTTAGCCATCGTCCATAATGCAAATTTTCTGCTGTAATGCTGAATTCACAAGAATTGAGTCATTTTTACTATCCTAGCAGCAATTTGAAATCATTTGTATGATGAAAATCAGCTTAAATGCTCTTCAAAATACTGAATTTCAAACATTCAACAACCTGATTTAATAGTTTCTGTAAATTGATAATTTTGTTTTAAAAAAATCACAATCAACATATCCAATTAAAAAACCTTTAAACTTACTTAACCTTAAAGTTCTATTCAGTTCTTCTTAACCATCAAAATTTAATAAGAACCCCCTTAACATTTGCCATCCAAACTTCCAAACAAACGAATTAAATTTTCAAGCCAAAAAGAACTTTTTCCAAAAATTTATTTCTTCATGTTTTGGTCACATTTCAGCTGTCATCGCTTTTATCAAACATGCAAACAACTTCTTCTTCATGACTTGACAAATTCCGTAAATTTCCTTCCATTATTTATGAAAATAAAAATAAAATTTTTGTTCCACAAACCTCTTGTCGTTCTTACTTCTTCATCCAAAAAGCAAAACTTTCCGTTTTCTTCTGTAAATAATTAATGTATAGCATATTGTATTGCCTTACAAACTATAGCGATTATGAACTGTAAACTAATTTTTCATAGTTTATGATAATTTTCTCTAATATTTAATTTATAATCTCAAAAAGCACTAACAACCAATAATAATAATATTAAAGTAGATCACTCAGTTAGTCAAGCCATATGCAAGATATATACTTTTTTATTTTATTACTCATGTAATAAACAAGAAGTAATTTTAGTCAGTAAGAAAGAAGAAAAAAAAGTAAAGTAATTCATTTTTCGTGTAAAATTTTTATACTTAATGGAAGTTTTTTGTTCCAATTACAATACATTGTATGAAAAATCGGCTTACGTGTTGTACTATGGAATATGTTTGTGGATCTACCTAGTGAAATTTAAGAAATAATTTTATTTTTGGATAAATAATTAACGTTGAGTAGATTATTAATATTATTGTGGATAAATGGATTGCTAGTAATTAAATCTTGATAAGCGTTGATAATGGATATGAAACAAAATTTGTACTGCATAGCAAAATTCCATTGCTCCATATCTTCCACAACCATGTAATTTCCAAATGTTCCTTGAGCAGATAAGCTGATTAATTCTGTGGTGGGTCAAGTAAGAAATATAATCTGGGAAGACAGCGATAGAGTCAGGTTCAGACGTCAACTAAGAGAGGTTATGGATCACAGTTGATCTGTATGTTCAGTCAAATAAGTAAGTTAGTAATTGCAGTTTGTTCTATTCAAGATGGTTGAAAACCTGAGTCATACTAAGTCATACTAAGTCATACTGAGTGCTCCTTACTATATACACAGATCCATTTATTCCAAACCACTAATGAATTTTCCTAATCAATTTCCAAAATTCTACATAAAAAAATCTCTAAAAATTCAACATTCAAATATTCTGCGAAATTCCATTCCAATACTAAGAAATTAAAATTTTGGACATGTCTGAATCATGGAGAAAAATTCCTCGCCATCTCCTTCCTTCCGCACATCCATTACAATCCCATTCTTCTCACTTCTCATCCAGTTTGCCATTCTTTGAAATCTCAAAAGAATCTTTTTAAAAACAGAAATTAAATTAGTTCAAAAATTAAATTTTTTATTTCGTTTTTTTTTTTTGCACAAGCAAGTGGAAATAAGTAAGTAGGATAATGTGAGATTAATTAATTCTTATGTTGAATGAGGAAAAGAAAGGAACAAAAAAAAACTTGATCATTTTCATTTCCAATTCAACAAATTCCTTTTCATTCATCTCGTCTTTTTCTTGCTACTCATTCAAAAGTTTTTCCGTGCAGAAAATTGAAAATTTTTCATGAAATTGCAATTGAAGCGTGCTGCTGCTTCCGGCTGCTCTTGAAACATTTTTCAAATTACGCCAATATGACTTTTTTTTTGTGTGTGTTGAAAAAAAAAGGTTTTTTATTTCATGTTATTCCCTTCCTGCAATTGAATGGATATAAAAGAGAGAACTTTTTTTTTATACTGTAAAGCACCATAATGAGCCTCATTATATGAAAGTCATAATATTTCGTGATGAAATTTGATTTCATGATATTTTAACCATTAAACATAAAAAAAAAATTACATTGTGGACGTGTTCAGTCTCATTAGGACGCACACTGTAAAATATTCTTTTTATTATTCCCTTTTTTTGTTCTATTATGAACGAATAATTCATTTTTATATAAAAGAGAAGAAATTACCTGCTGATTATCAGAATGAGTGAGAGTGTACGGTAGTGGAAGAAGAAACAAGAGTAATGAAATGATAAATTGGTGAGGAAGGCACTGGATTGGGAGGTTGTTGGGTATTAGGTGCATTTGGTGTGAATTTTGATTAAATTTAACAAAATTTTAAATTTTTTGAACATTTAACGGTTTTTAAAAAATTTGAAATTTTAACGGTTTTTGGAAATTTCATTAAATTAACGATTTTAAATTTTTGCAACATTTTTAAAAAACTATCAATGTTTTATACTTTTAAAAATTGTCAATTTTACAAAATTGTGACAGTTTTTTAAAAATGTTGCAAATTTGATTGTTTTTAAATTTTTTTGAAATTTTAACAATTTTAAATATTTTGAAAATTTAACGACTTCAGAAATTTCTGAAATTTTAATTTTTTAACAATTTTTAGATTTTAATGCATATTGAACTTTTTGAAAATCTAATATATTTTCAAAATTTTGAAGATTTAAAGTTGTTTGAAATTTCGAAAATTTTAAGATTTTTGAAAAATTTGAAAATTCAACGGTTTTTAATAATTTGAATTCAAAAATCTTCACAAAAGCTCAATGACTTAATTCAAAAATTGGTTATTGAAATAGTTGGAAACACAAAGACAAACGAGCCTAATTTGAGCCAGACACTGGGCCTGAAGTCGACCCGATTTTTATATGAAGTCGAATCAACTCAAATCGACATTTCAATACAAAATCCGATTCAACTTAGAGTTCTGGTCAGCCCAAGGTCAACCTAGCCTCTAATACGTAATGAAATCCCAATAATTTAGTCCACTATCCACCATCAACTCACCCATCTAGTCAACCATGTCCCAAAAAAAATAAAATTCTCACATTTTTCTTAACAAACTGCCCGTTCCTAAGAGAAGGAAGGAAAGAAGAAATGATGTGGATAACACAATTTTTTTTATAACAAAAAGAAAGAAAAAAAAATCCCATTTAATTTATTTAGCAGCTCTCGGATGAGCTACGACAGTGTAATATTATAGATTAACACTTCTCGCAGTCATTGTACTCTTGTGGTTCCTTTTTGCCTGCCTTGAAACGTGAATAATGATGATGAGCTTGGATGATGAGAGATGATTAATTGATGGTGCAGAAAAAAGGATGTTGAGGAATTTCATTCTTTAAAGGTTATTATGGGTTGAAATTGAAAGTTTCTGGTTCGTATTGTGTTTATTTTTACCTTGTATGTATCTTATTGATGATTTTATTTTCCTGGTTTTTTGTGATGTGAATTGAATAGATTTAGATTGGATTGAATGTATGGGGATAAAGATGTAGTCACAGTTTTTGGAGGGAAAGTTGTCAACTGTTTCTGATTTGGTCAATTTAGAGCAATTTGATGTCTTTTTGGCCATTTTACTGTAGTTTTAGTTGATTTCAGGAGATGAGGACGTGACATGGCTTAGGAGACACATGAAGTAATGACCTAATAATGGAGGCTTAGTAATGAAGGAATGTCATTTAGATGTCAAAACTAAGAATTTGTACAAGCTTTGTGATTCGTCTCGCAATTAAGTCAAATTGATAGCTTTTTATAGCAACCAAGGATCCAAGTCGGAGCAAATGGAACAGCCACTGAGTGAGATGAAAAACCTTTTGTACCAATTTAGGCTCCAAGTCATGATTTGGTTCCAATAAGTAAGTAATTAGACGAGGACGTGAGTTCGATTCCTCGATAATTATAGTCGATTACATGAAGGTACGTCTACTTGTTTATCTGATAAAAATGCAAGATTTCTAATAACGGATCCCGAGTGGGATTCGAACTCACTTTATACGATTTCCGGTTGCATGTTCCTACCACTGAGCTATTGGGGACTACTCCACTATATGGCAAATCGTAATATTTAAGTTATCCACGTTCTGTATCCTTCATACTACTGCAATGATACCCAATGAATGAGATTCAGTGGATAGGCCATCAGAATAATCTAATTCCAACTCTACAAGCCAAGACTTCTCGCAAATGCTTACAAAACTACATAATCAATACAATTTAGATACACTATGTATATCCAACTCAGTTGCAGTAAATATCAAGAACTTCACCAAACAAAACAAATCAAAAGCAGCAATCCCATTCATTAAACCGAATCAAATGTCATCATCAATGCTTCTTTATCTGACATCAAGTAACCTCAAAAATCAAATATGCGTGTCCATACATCTCGTCCATAATGACACATCATACTCATCGTAATAATAGATTTATCCACAATATTTATCCATTAGGGATGTGTTGCGTCTTGATTGGAAAGATTTCTGTCAAATTATCATCATAACCTGAACCGTTCACAAAAAACGTGATTTAATTTTCTGTTGATTTTCTGCAATTTTAAGAATTTAGAAAAAAAGGTTGAGAATCAGTTATTTTCCATCCATCATAAATCTCATGGAATTGAAAATTGTTAGCTTCAGCAAGTCAGTAATCAAAAAAAAAAAAATTTAATTTTACGCATTTTACTCAATTTTCCGGTCAAACCTTCATAATTATTTCGCTAAGGCATTGTAAATTCCGTAAAGAATTCTAAAAATTCTTCTTGGAACATTACTGTACTAATCGTACGTTGAACGAATGCTTTAACATTGTGCAGTAGTAGCAGCAGGATGTTTCCTGTTTTTTTGGCTCTCCATCTCCATCATCATCATTAACAGGAGAGAAATAAGACTCTTATTTTATTTTATTATTTATTAATAAACGAAAATTAATGATCAAAAAACACTCATTTTTTTTTTGTTCGGGTACGGAACAACTGCGTCTGTTTGTGCAACATGTTGAAATTGCTACTTATCACAATCGCATTAAGAATTTTGGGATTTTTTTTTTAATATAAAAGTTATATTTTTTTTCGGGGGTATTTCATTTAGTACAAGATAAAGCACGTTTTCATTTCTATTTAGAGACTGCATGTGGAATGTAAGGAAGATAAAAGATCTCTTTCATTTCTTATTAAGTATGAAGAAGAATGGGGAAGGTTGAGTTGAGTTGTTGTTGCAGTAATAAATTTGAAAGTCTTGTTATAAGCAATTTCGAGTGTAATATGCAAGTGAAAATTTCTGAACGAGAGTTTGTGTGATGAATGTTGGCGTTGTGGATGCATTATGGGTTATATCATGATTGCTGTGAGGCAAAATGATCATTATTAAACAGATTGTTGCAAAAAAGTATTCCAACGGAAATTTACAATTTGAATTTCTAATAAGTGAAGTTGGCTGCAGTTCAAGTGCGAAATTTCCACGTGTAAACATAAAAAAATATCAAATTATATTGAAAATTGCAAATTAAAGAAGTTCTATCCACAATTTAATAACAAATTGGTTTACAAAGTGATTATAGAGCAGAGTAAAAGACTATCCACACTAAATTTGACTGCAATTGTTGACTTTCAAACTTAATTCAAAGATTTTAAATTTTCTTCATTAAAAATGGATAAAAAATGACATTTTGAAGGCTTTAGAGACTATTATCATCAATATATCAATTGGATTGAGTGTTGTACAAGACCAGACAACATTAATTTGATATTTTGTGCAAGTTTTCTACTAGATAAAACCAAATAATTGCAAATGACATTTATTAAACTTTCTGATCTAATTTGTAGACTTTTCATCATCAGTCTGCCCTGCAGGTGAGTCTCACTTCACACTTTCAAAAGTCGCCATAACACCTAATCAACAATAACCTCCATACGACCTCATTCTTACTTCTTATTCTGCCGTAAGACATGATTTCTTTAAATTACTTTTTTTTTTCGAAACAAAAAAAAAAAAGCTACATTATGAGCCAATTGGTGTGTGCCTTGAATTCAACTTTAATAGTTCACTAGCTTTACAAAAAAAAAAAGAGTATTTCAATATATCTATTGTATATCTTGGTTAACTTAGTTAACTTAATAAGTAACTAAGTAGCTATGCTCTTGTAAAGATATTAAATTTGCTCAATGCACATGTACTCATTAATTTATAGCTTTTAAGAATGCACACTGAACATTGAACATACATATCTCTAACAATCTCATTAATTCTCTCTCAAGCAAGCTACAACTGCTAATAGCTATATGCAATGTATGATCTGTGCATGAAAAAAAAAAGATTGAAATTGCATCATAATTTATGGATTTCATTTTTGCATAATTGAATTTCCTTGTTATTTTGATGCAGTGCATGGTTGAATGAAAAATTTTGTTGTTATTGTTGTTATTGCTGCTGTGGTAAAGAACATATAAAAAACAAAAGAAGAAGCGTGATTTATGCTTACAACAACAATAACAATGCGAAATATACTTTTTTTTTATTAAAAGCACAGAAATTGTTGAGCATAATGCTGTAATTCATGCCCATTGTGATTTTAATTTGAGGCTTCTCATGCCGCCCCGACAAAATAAAGCTAAATAGATAGATATAAAATGTTATTTTTATAGTTTTATGCATGAGAAT
This sequence comes from Chironomus tepperi, assembly GCF_022539635.2. Classification (NCBI taxonomy): domain Eukaryota; kingdom Metazoa; phylum Arthropoda; class Insecta; order Diptera; family Chironomidae; genus Chironomus; species Chironomus tepperi. The sequence goes on along the minus strand of NW_027226594.1, from coordinate 923,320 downwards.
TTTTCTATTTCGTTCTCAAAATGCCAATTGCAATTTTATGTGTGTAAGGCTTTTATAAAATCGATGGAACATATATATCGATAATATCATGGATGATGATCATCAACACCATTGAATATATGTGTTGGAAAATTAACAACTCTGCACAATGTAGTTCCCCATGAACATGATATGAGATTCTATATGAGTCTCAAAATGCACACAAAATGCTAATGCCAAAAAGTTCATTTACCATATCCTCACACATATTTAGTAAATGAAAATTTATAGCTAGCATGTTGACAAATTTGTAAAAAAAAAAATTTTTAGCAACAAAACTTAATTCCATGGAGAGATGTAGGTACTTTTGAGATATAACACACATATATAGTAATCTCAGCATGAGAATAAATTTCAATGCACTTTTGTACAGAAAACATAGATACGGATACACTACTTGTATTCAATGATAACAACTAACAACATGCGACAATGGCTCTTATGGTACTTCTGAATGGGATATAGTATGAATAGTAATTTTTGTGGTGGATGTTTTGGGTGATGGAGGTTGATTAGACGCATTTTTGATAGAAGAGATTTGATTGGAATTATTGAGGATTCTTAGGGTTTATGGGTGTCCATTGGGTATATAAATGTCATAGGGTATATGAATACAACTAGATTTCTAGCTTCATTTCGTTGAAATAAGATTCATTGAATGGTCTTTCAATGGTATATCATTTGGAGAGAACAGTAGTAAGGGGGATATAGATAAATGCATAAGTTATACATGCACTTTGCCTCATAGACTATTAACCCTTGATAGCTCAGTAGTAGTAGCATGCGATATGCGACCTGCAATCGGTGCGTATGAGTTCAAGTCCCATTCTGGATCTGTTATTCAGAATTATACATTTTCTGTAAGAACAACTCAATTTCATGAATCAAGGGTGTTATCTGGCAAAGAATTGATGTACCCGGAATAGCGAGAGATCGTCAACAGCAAGCAGTATCTAAACCAAAATCTGGAAGTGTCTTTGATAATTGACTATACTCAGCGGAGCTCTCCGTCGACTTGGATGGCACTCTTGATGCAAAATATGACTCAGTTTCAAATAAGATTCGAGTTGACATCGACATCTGCGAATCCCTCATGTTGTTGACCTTAAAAATCCACACGGAACCTCCATCAACATCGACAATGTCCAGCTACAAAAATCTACTATACAATATCCGATTATATCTGACCATTAACCTCATATAAGCCAACCACACTGCACAATCCAGCTAACAATTTCAATATAAAATTATGCTAAAAAGTGAAATTAAATGAGGATATTTTCCATGTCTCATGCCGTTCTATTCCTTCTCTAACCTCATAGAAGAAAAAAAAAATGAAAAGCGTATTGTGGGTAGTTTTGTGTGTAAAAGTCTCATCCTAAGCTAAACACACTCTCCGCTTCTATATCCTCACCAATTTAACTAGAAAAAAAACTTTTTTCGATTTTGAATGGCGAGATAATTAAAAGTTTTCAAACTGCATTTGGATTCGTACAGACCAAAAGAAAGAGAGAGAAGTGACAACAAGCAAAATAAAAATTCAACTTCTGTGAAATTTAATACATTTTTTTTCAGCATTTCAAAATTCTTCTTTTCGTTTCTCTCACGAACATAATTCTTTTTGTCTTTATTCTCACTCCTCATGGCACATATTGAAGTTTATTGAAAACCTGTTATCATGCGAGTGCTGAATTAAAATTATGATGTGGTTCAAATTACAGTCCCAAAATATATAAAAGAGAGAGAAGAGACGAGAAGAAGAAGACTTAAATATGATTCACTTACTTTACACCTTTTTCAATTCAAAAATTACCTTTCGAACGTTTGTTGATGCCTTTTTATTGGCTTCTTTAACACAACGGACAGAAAGAAGAAAACAAGTTGAATGCGAAGGGAAAACAAAAGAAGATTATTAGGTAACAAAAGGCGATGTGTAGACAGCAAGAATAAAAACTTAAAACTACCTTTTTTAGCATTTTTTGGGATTGAATTGCGCGATAGGTTTGGATACTGGAATTTTTGGGACATTTAAATTTTAAAAATTCAGTGACTTGTGGATGTTGTATTAAATTCTGAGGCTACTTGAAGCTGCATACTCTGAAAAATTTCATTTTAATCCCTAAAGAATCATTGAAGTAGCCTTGTGTCTCTATTAATTACTTACTTACTGCACTTGCCGTACAGCTCAATTGTGATAAATGGCCTTTTTCTGTGAATTTTTGCTTTCTAAACTAGAGTTAGCCCTGAATTCCAGACATGCTGCCTTGGGCAAACTATAAGTATCTGGAAACCTCAGGCCTGCTTATCCAAATTGCAGATCTTTTGGTTTAAGCGAATATGTGCCGTAAATCGACTATATGAGAATTTCATGTAGACTCGATTTCGCAAAAACAAAGACCGACACATATTCGTTTCGGAAGTCTTGGTTTTTAAAACTAGAACATTTGATGTGACTTTCATATACGCCCTTAGTATTCACCGCTCCAGTAATACCTTTGTTTTCCTCCAATATTTAATGTATTTTAAATTTCAAGCCCATTCCTGACCTAAAGAATATATTTACTATACGACAGTAATAGAATATCGTTTTCTTTCCTTGTGAAGTCTCAAATTTGCTGTCAATGTTTTGTCCCGAATAGGGATTTCGTTTAAATACCAGAATCACAACAGCTTCATTTGGCGTACAATAGTAAGGAAGGAGGCAGAGCAATAACACAAAAAAAACTAGAAAAAGGAGCCGTATTATCCAGGAACAATCGGTTCAACCAGTTTATTTACGCCCTTCGGCTCACAGTGGATTAATAGGAATTAATCATCACCACATCAACTTGGTGCAGGATTCTTGATCGATTAAACCACAAACGGCTATTCGGAAGATGTCAGAACAATTGAAAACTGAGTCATGAACTTTATGCATTGAGAATCAATCGAGCAGACTTAATTCTTAGTTTAAAAAGAGAACGCATCTATTTACCTCCAGAAACTGCAAATCGCTGCACCTAGATCATTTATAGAAGCCTATCTAATTCAAAAAACATCATTATTCAAACTGACCTTAAAAGTCATCAATCATTCCATTCAATGCACCAGAAACTCACACTTTCAATGAAATATCCAACAGCGTCCAATCCTCAAACTTCCTTTTCCATTTCAAATCCACCTATGATAATTTGATAATTTATAAGGTGTGAAGGTTAAAACACAAGAAGTGATGATGGATTTCGATATTGATTAACGATTTGTCCATCTTCTAACTAAGTATATAATTTTTTATGGCTACCAATCGAAAACATATTCAATATTATATGATAAAAACACCTGCCTGCCTCAAATTACGCTTCAATATCGATTTGTTTAGATACTCTTGACTTTTTTTGTTGTTTTGTTCCTGACATTTGGATATTTTTTGATTCATTACATCTAACTAACACCTCATGGCATACTGTGATGGCTATTATATATAATTGCGAGTCGAAAACCCTAAGAGCAAATATATTTTTTAATTTTATTGCAATAAAACATGAAAATCATTAGAAACACCTTGAGCTTCGATTTCACACAAATTCGGACGATAAAAAGCTCTTTTTTTTGCAGCCATCTAACTTTTCTCATTTGATTTTTAATTTGAGATCACCGAGAAATACAAGAATTTTTTTTAATTAAAATGAAACGAAAATGAAATTTGTTGTTGAAATTGAAAAATAACATTCAATGAGATCAAAGCCAATGGAAAGAATACAAAAAAAATGCTTTGGAAAGAGATATTTTGGCGAGCGTTTGATGTCTAATGGAGTGGAGATGAAGGTCAGTTTGGGTCATGGTTGATGGATGGGGGTCAATATAGTTTTTAAAGATAAATAAAATGTTTTGGAGTTTTTGTCATGTTTTTGGGCTTGAAACAGTTTGGAGTTGCAAGTTTGCAGCTTATTCTAATGATCTAATGCTTATTTACACTTTATGACTAGCATTAAGCTTAGTCGTGATCTACAATTTTTCTTAGGTTTAGCCTAAAACTGATTTTATCACTATTTATTGCTTGCCGATGCCAAGTGCAACATTGTCTCTATGAACAGCTGCTTTATTTCACGGAAAATTCAAGAAAATTTCAACATTTTGCTTATTTTCATTAAAACACTTAAGAAGCTAAGAATAGTCACTAAGGCACCATCATGTCTTTGAAAGATTGTCAGCTAAACGTGCGGACAGAGAATTTGTACAAACTAGGTAATAAAGCCAGTAAAAGAGTCAGGTAGAGTCTTCTATTGCAACCTAAGGTCCACATAGAATCGTGATTGCATTAAGTAAGTAAGTAAACATCATCATGTCATTAAAACACCAAAAAGACATAAGATAAGCGATGGACAACCTTTTAATACTCGCGACCATAGCTCGATGTCGAGTCTAGTAAACTTGAGGCGTCTCAAAAAAAAACTGAATCGACTCAAGTCGACTTCAAGTCGAGTACATTTGAGTCGAGTTGAGTCGAGTCGGCTCGAGTCGACTTCGAGTGCTGCTCGCGACACACCTTGGTGGTAAACGTGTATCAAAACTGTCATTCATTACATTTCATGTCATTTCCAAGATTTTTTGGTGACACAAAGGTTGTCCACCACTGCATCAGGTGATCTGATGGAACTCTGACGACTCACTATTGACAAACGATGCAAAGTATCCCCCAGATACCCCATTAAACATCAATTATCATCAACATCCAGCACAATCCACCAAATAAAGAAGCGCCCTAGCCACCATAACCTCAAAATTACATCCCAACATCCTCTTTTTTTTGGACACGATGAAAACAGATAAAATAGCAAAGTTTTTATTTCAACAGAAAGCTGAAAATTAAATGGAAATTCAATGCTCTTTCTTTTTTATTCCTTTTTCAAGTTGATTCCCATCGAGTACTCTGTAATTATAGAAAACAAGAAAGAATAATAATGGAATAAGCTTAAACAATTGAGGATTTGTCGATTATTGATTGCTGATAACATGAAACAAATTACTTTGTATCGAATTTACAAAATGAGGATTAAAAAAAGGAATTGCTGAAAAGTTTCAGGTTGAAAAATTTGTTTAATTAATTGTCGAACAAAAGGTCAGTAGTTAAGGAGCTGTTGGAGCTGAATAAAGGAGAGGAAATTTTCTAAGGATATTCACATGGAAATTGATTCCTTGTCTTATGGATCATTGTGATTTTATCTAAGATGAAGCTTTAGAACTTCGTGCTCCTTTGAAACAAAGCTTATTGTATTATGGATGTAGATGAGAGATGGATGTTGAAGCGTAGGTTGAGGGTGTGCCAATGGATGATTTTGAAACTGTCACAGTGGATGTCTTCCTTATTGAATTTTTTGTTAAGAACACAAGATATTGCTGGGGATTTTAGAAATTTTGTTGCAATTAAACAGGAGACTGTTGATAGAGACAGTGTAGCACTAGAGATTGACAATTACAAATAGGCAGCTAACGAGAGAGCTAGTTTAAGACGCCAACTGAAAGAGATCATGAATCACAGCTGATTTGTATGGTCTGCGAAGTAAGTGATATAGCTTCAATTAGACAGGGACGTATTTAAAGAGGAGGAGTTAGTTTGGGGTCACCGAAGTCCGCCCTTACTTACTGTCTAACTTACTCCTTCGCTGGTCGTTTTGATCAATTGTGATCCATGACCTTCCTCAGGTTTACAGTAACTGTAGTTAAGGATGGCGGCTTGCTAGTCCAACGCACCTCGAAATCCGCCTCCTTGTTAGATTTGCTAACTAAATAAACCTAATCGCTTCATTCTTCACAAATTTAACCTCTTGACTCATCCTGTCATTCACATTATTAAAATTTCGAGCTCCATTCCACCTATTAATGATCAAATTCTGTTATCATGTATCTAGACGAAGCTCCGTTCAATACAAAATCAATAAAATCAATATAACTGATGAGGTCAATTGTTATAGAAAATGTGTCCCGAGTGGACACAGCTAGTTAATGTCTACTATTAGACACCATTCAACTAGCCATTTATTTCGCCAAAAATATACACGACAACGTAACAAGACATTAACGAGACTTTAACTTGACACTTGGAAAGTTGATTTCTAAAGAAATTTGTGTGAAACCATATACTTCACAAGTGCAAGCAGAAATTACAAATAGAAATTTGTGTGAAACCATATACTTCACAAGTGCAATCAGAAATCACTTTTATAAGTGCAAATTTTTTTCTGAAATTTTTTTAATACATTTATATACAATGAATGGTGTGCACTTAACGACTTTTGTCAAAGTGCAATAGTTAGTTACTAAGTGACTTGCTAAGATGATTTTAAAGCAGCTACGAATGTGTAATTCTGATTTTTCCAAAATAATTAAATTAACAAATGTCTTCATATCACCATATAAAATTATTAATCAAATTTTGATTTTTTCATGTACGTTAAATGGTTATGGTTAACTAGACATTAACGATACATAAGTACTGTACATATGTCTAGTTAAATAGAACGTTCCAAAAATGTCATTAGTCTCAGATACGGTTAGTTACATAGGCTGGTTTATTGGAAAGTAACCAGCCATTGATAGCCAAGTAAATGGCAAGTTTTTAACCAGATGCCTGTCCACTCGGGTGTAAATCATTAAAATTAAATAAAGCAATTTATATCTAAAATAGAATCAATTATTATGGATATTGTCTTTGTATATCCATTATTAAATATTGTCTTCATGTTCATTAATCAAGTCCATTAATTATTTTAATGTAATATTCTAAAATAAAATTCACAATTTTCAAGTGTGTAGGAAGGATGGCATTTTCTAATCATTGGAGGCGTATAAAATGTATTGAAATTTAGTATAATGCCTTATTCTTGCTCGACTGAAAACAAATGAACATGTTTGATTTTAAAAATAAATATTTGATATTTGAAAATGCCAATTTGAAATGTTTAGAAGATATGATATATAAAAAATATGTATTTTTCATATAATATGTCAGAATTTTAAATGAATTTATGTTTTGTCGGATTTTTATTGCCGTCAGTGGGAAAATTATGCATCAAGGTTGTGAAAAAAATAAAGATTTGAATAATGTGTGAAAAATCAGAGATTTGAGTGGAATTTCAAGTTGTTAAGACATGATTTGGTGGAAGATTCTCAAAATAAATTGAACAAAATTGTTCTGAAATTTGGGAACTTAGTAAAAAATTGTTTAATTTTTCGAACAGCATAGATACCTTGTAAGATAGAAAATCACACCAATATCATATTAACGGTAAGATGCGAAGTTGTTCTAACAGCTGCAGTGCGGCTACCCATGGTTTTGATAGGCCTTTAATCCATCCCTTTAAGTACATATTTTCCCGGCACAAGGATCTGACATCAGCGTTGCATTTAATGTTAACAGTAAATGCCACAAGAAGGTTTGTAATGGACATTAGGTCAGTTTTGGAGTCAGACTTAAACTTCTCTCATTTTTCAATCCATTTTCGTTACTACGCCAAATCAAATTTGATTAAATTTAGGCTTCCTACCTCCAAAAAAATTAGAATCGACTAAAATTTCCATTTTGAAAATCAATATGATCAAACTTTTAAAACATTTTAATTTTTCAAACATTCACCAAACAAATGACAGGTGTAGCTTCCCAGCCGACAACAATTCCTCAAAACTTCCGAAATTTCCACCAATTTTTAAATCAACTTCATCGATTATTTTCCCAAAATTTTTTGCTGCCCAAACACCTCAAATAAAAATTGAAATTTCAAACAACATTAGCGAAACGATTTGACAAACTAGACGTACAAAATGCAATATCCTGAATATTAAATTTGATGAATGAGCTTCGTTTTGAACGACATGAATCGGTTCTTTTATTGCTGAAATGAATGAAAAACATCCGCAAATTAATAAGGTAAATAAACTTCAAAATTATTATTCTTTCAAATAAAATTTCACATTTTTTCATAACAATAAGTCAGAAACCATAATACAATATTAATAAAAGCACTAGAAGTGAATATGTTTTGTTCAAAAAACAGCATTTTCAACGTCTGATGCTAATTTTCTACACCTCGTTAATGTTGATTGACATTTGCGCAACATTAGTCGCATTTATTTGGTCTCGAAATAAAGAAGAGACGTTGAAGTAACAATATAAAGGAGGGGTGGGCAACCTTTGTGCCGCGGGACAATAGTGTGCTGTCAAAATTTATTGAAAATGCCATGGACCGTATTTCGTGTGTGATTTCAGTCGAGGCTTATCACTAAAGACTCTTTCTCGACAAATTCTCAAGAACGAGACCGAGACTTCCCGAGTAGTCTCGATCCTTCGGTTTCGATCTCGGTCCTTCATTTTCGGATTTGGTCCTTTGGTCTGGGTTCTTCGGTTTCGGTCTCGGTCCTTCAGTTTCGGTCTTTGTCCTTCGGTTTCAGTCTTGGCCCTTTGGTCTGGGTCCTACGGTTTCGGTCCTTCGGTCTCGGTCCTTTGGCCTCGGTCTCAGTATCAGCATCGGCATCTTACTTACCATCAAGGTGCTCCGCGGTATAAAGAAGGTTGACCACCACTGATATAAAGCAAAACAAAAATTGAATGATGATGAAAATTCACACTTCCCTATGGAATTGTAGGAATGAAAAAAAGAGAAATAAATAAAAATTGGAAATAAAATAAATGCGAAATTGCATGACATTGATTGAAAGTTGCTAAAAAGGGAGAATTTTTTTTTGGTGCCTTTAATTTTTGACGCATTTTTTTCCTATATTTATGCTGTGAATAAATATGAATGCAAACAGTTCTGTTAATGTCACATGAAATAATTTTCCAAAAAGCATATATACATTTTAGATCCGATGAGATATCAGTTGGGAAAATCATCATCATGTAGATTAATATGGAAAATATTTGTTTCATTTCCACACCCAAAATAATATCATTCATTTCATGAATACTAGAGTGGATTCTCACATGCCATGTCTTAAATTGTTACTAATTTTCCGTTGGGGAATGCCTTGACATTTTGCTAAATTGGTATAGGTTGAATTTGAAATGGAGGATAAAATTTATTAGAAATATATTCCATTGTTTTAGTAATTGTGTTGAATTGATAGAAATACAGTCGCTTTAATTAATTGAATTTCATTGTTGTGCTGTTGTTTTGAGCTTGAATTACATTACTAAAGGTTGGCAATTTATAGAATGAAAGATGGAAGCTTTAAGTTACTAGGGATGTCAACTTTTAGCATTAAGAGATGCCAACTTTTAGCATCAGATGACGCAAACTTTGAGCATCAAATGATGCAAATGTTTTGCATCTAAAGACGTCAACGTTTAACATCAAATGACGCAAATTTTGAGCATCAAATGATGCAAATGTTTTGCATCTAAAGACGCCAGCGTTTAACATCAAATGATGCAGACTTTAAGCATTATTTGAAGCAATCTTTAAGTATCAAAAGATGCCAACTTTTAGACCCAAAAGATGCCAACTTTTAATATCAAAAGATGCCAAATTTTAACATCAAAAGATGCGTACTTTTAGCATCAAATGATGCCAATTTTTAAGAATTGTTTGCAAATTTAAGCAGCTATTTAGAACCGTAACACCCACGTCAACTTATTACGTATCGCTCTTAAAATTACATCACAATTGATCGACCCCTTAACGTAATTCCAAATACCAAACCCCAAAAGAACTAAGTCGTCAAACCGAGAACAAAACGAATATCACAAAAATTACCAACAATTATAGAAAATTATATGTTAAAAATAAAGTAAATGTTCTGGGCCGACTGCTTCTTGCTTTTGAGACCTAAATATATAAAAGGAATTATTCCTCATGCTCATATTATAATACGTTAAACTATAATACTAACTGCAATTTCAATATACGTCAAAAACATCACGCAAACACTTCACATCAACTGACATTTTAATGAAAATTCTTTTATAAAAGTTTTATTGAAACAATTTTTTATATTTCCATTTAATTCCGTTCCGTAGGATACATCATGTTATATAAAATGCATAGAAAATCGAGTAGAACAATTTCATATTGAGATATGAATGGAAACACCAAAAAAATAAAACTTTTTTTTCTCATTTTATGAAAAAAGACATCCGAGATAAAGTTTGAATATGCGGTATATAAAATAAAATGCTAAAGAATCTAATGTCTATAAAAATTAAATCCCAACATATATATACACAATGCATTGTTAAATTTAGAATGTCAAATAAAGACAAAAATGTTGAATTTAACAATAATTGCAATGTGACCACATGTCTGATTTGGTGTTGAATACATTTAAAAGTTTTTTTTTTGTTGCTGTCTTACAATTGTGCACCAGTGGATAATTGAACATTTAAGGATGGTTTGCAAAAATTCGTTTTTTCAATTGTTCAGAACAAAATTTATTCAGAACGTTAAACAAGAATTGTGTATTCTCTGAAACTGATGCGGAATATTTTTTAAGTGGATTCAGTAAAAAAGATGCAAAATTTATCGCGTCTCAAAAGTGTTTGGTAAAAAAGATGCAAAAAATTTCGCATCTCAAGGCCATTCAGTGAAAATGATGCAAACAATTTCGCGTCTCAAGTGCATTCAATAATATGAAGATGCAAAAATTTTGCATCTTAAATGCATTCAGTTAAATAAGATGCAAAAAAATCGCATATCAAGTGCATTCAGTAAAAAAAAGATCCAAAAAATTTTGCATCTCAAGTGCATTCAGTTAAAAAAGATGCAAAAATTTTGGATCTCAAGTAAATTCAGTTAAAATAGATGCAGAAAATTTCGCATCACAAGTGCATTCAATAAAAAAGAAGCAAAAAATTTCGCATCTCAAGTGCATTCAGTCAAAGAAGATGGAAAAAAATTCGCATTTTTAGTGCGTTCAACAAAAAAATTCGCATCTCAAGTGTATTCAGTAAAAAAGATGCAAAATTTTCGCCGCTCAAATGCATTCAGTTAAAAAAATTCAAAATGTTAGCAGCTCAAGTGTATTCAGTCATTAATGATGCGAAAAATACTGCATTAAAAGTGCATTCAGTAAAAGTCATTCAGTTCAATAAAAGTGATGCATAAATTGATCATTAATAATGAATTCAGTTATAAAGAATTAAATCACAGCAATGATTAGAACTAATCGAACACTTCAAATGCTTCATTTACTATCAATATTCATTATCAATTCCTGCTTAAAATTCAAATCACAATCTAAAATTCATGTTAAAAATCCTTTACAAAATTTCCACTCCTGATTTTAATCAGAATTTGTAACAATTTGTTGCTAACTTTTCGTTCAAATTCTTGCTACTCAATAAACCCTTTTCAATCGACATACGTGCCATGGTTAATTAAAATTGAACAAATTTCCAATTAAGTGTGTTTAAATTGTGACAGAATGGAATTGATTGGCTTTCTATTGGGTTTAATTGATTCTGGGAAATTTTCAAGGCTATTGACAATGGAGGTAAATTGTTACATAGTTAGTTAATTGAATTAATAAAGAATTTTGAAGTTTGATTTACAATTTACAGTGAAGTGGAGAGTTTTACAATTTTGGGGAATATTTGAATTGGTGATTGGAGTGGCATAAATAGACTTACAGGCAAAGATACCGCTTTTGGAAACCGTAGTGATCGTAGTGGTATTTTTGTATGAGAATTTGTTTAAGCTTAGTGCTTCAGCCAGCAATAGAGTCAGATGGAAGGCATTTTGTAGTAACCTAGACTCTCCAAGTCGGAGCATAGTTCCAGTAAGTAAGTGAGTGGTATTTCTGTATTATGAAAGCATAATCTGCTTGTTACGGATAGAGAGGCTCGATCAAGGAGCTTAAAAGGCTCCATTAAAATTCTTTTACTAAAACTCAATGGAAGCTGTGTCAATGTAGCATTCATGTAGCTTGCAAATATATTAAAGCTGATTTCTTACATTTGAATACATTTATGATTTACGATAAAGGAGATATGACGGAAGCTTAAGAGCTCTGCGGTAAGGCTGTCTTGATTTGTATCGCTCGGAATGATGAATATTCTATTATTGAACGCTTAAATTGATCTAGCCTCATTCTTTTTTGCCTATTTTAATAGCTATGAGCTCCTGTTTTGCCAAAGCGTAAAGTATGATGTTACTCATGCGCTCCGGATACTAAATGTCGGAAGATTAGCAAATATCTACTAACAAAACACTACATGAGCATGTTCACTGTATATTAGGATATATTATGGATTATAAGGTACTTAAAACTATCCATATAATTAAAAAATGCATCCTTGAATTGACCATAACTTTCCCATCAACACCCCCTGCACACCAATCCATATCTTATCTGCTTCCTCTTGAGATTAATTATACAATTTTTAATTCTATTGCTTACTTCTTTTGATAACAATATTATTATCAATAGACTTACAGTCACTTGCGCAACAAAAGAAATTTGATAAGAACTATGAAAATGCCATAATAATAATAATCTCATGGCCAATGAAATTATACAGCGTAGAAATGAGTTAAAAATATCATTAACCTCTCAAATTGATAGCTGATGGCGATTAGATTAATATTTTTTTAATTATTTTTCTTTTTCTATATAAGTGGACGCTTGACTGCCTTAAAAATTTAGTTTGTGATATTTTTCCATACCAAAGCTACCTCCAAAAATGTTCAAATTAGTCGCATTGACAGTACTGTTGGCCATTTCTGGCACACACGCCTTCTGGTCAGCATGTCCAGGAATTTTAGCACCAACATCAGTAACATCCGATGTCTGCTCCGGATCATCATGCAATGTACAACTTGGACAAGACTTTTCAGGTGTAGCAACAGTTTCATTCGCACGCGCTCATTCAGCATTAGCCATTAGAATTACAATCTATGTTGGTGGAGTTGGTATTGACATTCCACAAGATCCACCAAATGACAACATCTGTAACAGCTTGTTCCGTGATGGTGTTTTAACTGGATGTCCAACAGTGCCAAATGTACCAGCTGAATGGCGAATTAATTTGACTGTAACAAGCAACACACCAACAGTCAATAACGCTCGTGTGAGATGTAAGTTGGATGGGGTTTGGGAGTTGACTAGATTGATGCTTAATACTTTTTGTCTTTTAATTTTCAGTCGAGGGCTTGGAAAATGGAGTACCAGAAGTCTGTGTTGATGTCATCGCAAACATTGTGCCTTAAATATTGTAATGACTAGGAAGTGAACTTAAATAAAAATTTGTGATTTTTTAAACTGAATTTGAATTTTGTTATTGACTGGAAATGCGTTGATGACGATGACGTCTTAAAAACATTCCTTACTACATCGTAGCAACAAGTAGATTCAAAATACAAAACACTGTGCATTAATGTGTAGCTTAACTTATCAGCAAACAATGCTTTCCTGATAGCAATTGTCGTCAATAATTTCAATAAGAGCATTTTGTGATTAGATACATTGAGCCTGTATGCTGTTTTTTATGGCATATATAAAGACTAGTTTTTGAGTTTTAAATTTCAGTTTGTGATATTATACAATACCTAAGCTACCTTCCCAAAAAAATGTTCAAATTAGTTGCATTGACAGTTCTTCTTGCCATTTCTGGCACACAAGCTTTCTGGTCTGCATGTCCAGGAGTTTTGGCACCAACTTCAATCACATCAGATGTTTGCTCAGGATCATCATGCAGTGTAACACTTGGACAAGACTTTACTGCTGAAGCAACAGTTGTATTCACACAAGCTCATGCCCGTTTGGACACAAGAATCACCGTCTTTGTTCTTGGTGTTGGCATCAACATTCCACAAGACGCACCACATGACAACATCTGTAACAGCTTATATCGTGATGGTGTCTTAGCTGGATGTCCAACTGTTCCTGGTGCTGCTCATGTATGGCGTATTAACTTGACTGTAACAACAAACACACCAACAGTTAACAATGCTAGAGTTAGATGTAAGTTGAGAGTGTCTTTGTGGATTATATAATTATTTAATTATTTTTAATTACTTTTTTAGTCGAAGGATTGGAAAATGGAGTTCCACAAGTTTGTGCTGACGTTACTGCAACAATTGCTTAAGTGATCACTTTGGTTTATGATAAATGAAATGGAATTTTGTACATGAATAAAGAACTAAATAGTTTTTAGGACTTAAAATGAGAATCTAGTAACTTATTTAGATCGAGGACTACTTTAATCAGCGGTGGGCAGCCTGTGTGCAACGGCATGCAAGTTTTCGTCCAAAAATGTTAGAAAATGCCATAAATCATATGCGGTGTGCGGTTTCAAGACTAATGTAAAGTTTGTCCACAACTGCCTTAAATGATACCAAGTTTACAGGGTTCTATTTGACTGATGTTGGAAACTGACAAGCTGTAGTACGTTCTAAGGACGAACAAATGTGTGGTGAGGACTATTTAAATAAAAGCTCCCGAACAGCATTTTTGTAGTCATCAGGTGATCGCCATGTTTACGGCAAGACGTGATGTAATGACGGCAAAACCAAATGAGGGCAGAATCACGCCCTGACTGCTAAGTAACAGTTGCTTTTGGAACATTATGATGACGATATTAAGGTTAATTCGTGATGAATTCCCTTTAGATTCCTAACAGGCACAGACCATTCTTTCATGGTCCATAAATACCACTGCGATACACTAACCGTCTCTTTGGTTTCTAGGTGATGGAACTTTGTTGGAATTTTGGTATTAAGCATCTGCATCATAATGTTTTAGTATCGGACAGAAATTGCGTTTTTTGGTACGGTTTGGATAATTGGCAATTGATTTTATCGCTTATATACCTAACTGCAAATATTATTCCATTTTTATTAGTATTTCAGTTTGCGAAAAATAATCTTTACTGGAACCAGTACGATAAGACTATCAATTTCTATATAAAAGCTACTTCAATGAGTTTTAACTTTTCAGTATTCTTAAAAATGGCAAAATTGATCATCTTAACAGTTCTCTTAGCTATTTCCAGCACCTATGCCTTTTGGTCACCATGTCCAGGAATATTGGCACCGACTTTTATAGAATCAGATGTATGTTATGGAACGGCTTGTAGAGTTGAAATGGGACAAAACATAACAGCCGAAGTAGGCATGAGATTCACTCAAGTACATAATCGTTTAGACAATAGAGCTACAGTTTTCCTCTTTGGAATTGGCATTAATCTTCCACAAGATCCACCAAATGACGACCTTTGCAATCATTTATATCTAAATGATGTTTTGGTTGGATGTCCAACAGTTCCTGGCGTTGATTATATATGGAGAATTAGGATGACTGTTCCTAGTAACATTCCAAGATTCAATAATGCTCGTGTTAGATGTAAGTTGAATTGAATTGCATTTTTGTGTGATTTAATAATTGTGATTATTTTCTTATCATTTTAGTTGAAGGCTTAGAGAATGGCGTGTCACAAATTTGCTCAGATATTATTGGAACTGTTATTTAATGATAAATTTGTTAACTTTTATGCTTTTTGAAATAAACATTTGTATGATCTGGATTATGAATCCAAAAATATTTTGTATTTTATGAGATAATGTCCTAACTAAGGCAATAGCAGATGTGGTTGCCCGAATACCGCAAATCCGTTTATCGATCAAACATTCCCCGAATGGACAAAAATATCAGAACTAGTCATCAACTGGACATTAACTTGCCATCAACTAGTTAAAACTTATATTTGTCCACTTGACTTTCAGTTTGACTCTGACTAGGGGCTGGAATAGGTTTAATTCTGATTTTATGCCAGAGTCATGCCTGCTTGAAGCCAGATTTTGAATCAATTAAATCGTACTAGAGTCAGTCCCTATAATCTATCTGCTACATTTGTATCCCATAATTCTAAGTTATTGACCGATATTCAGAACTAAAAATCTCATTTTTGAGGGTTTGAACCCAAGAATGAAACCAAACACTTTGGTACCATTAGAAAATGAGTGCTGATGCCGTACCTTACTTACTTACATCACTAGCCATACAGATCAATTGTGATTCAAGGTCTTCCTCAGATGTCGCCTGATACTGCCCTAATGTCCTTATTAATCCTATTGCTGGCTTCCGCTTTCCCATTTCTAATGCCGTATCAAAAATTATACGCAAAACCTGTTATCACCTGTATCACGCAATTTTTCAATGGCATTCTTTTTTTGATACTTTTTTTACAACAAACCATAAACAAAGCCTATTTATAGCCTTAATAATTCTACAACCAAAACCTTTACTTTTCATCTTTAGTGCTTAACTGATATGAATTGTCGTCAATATTTTCAATAAGATTAGATAACCAATTTTTTTTTATTTCGTATAAAAAGCCCTCCTGCTAGCTCTCAATTTTTTAGTTTGTGATTCTTCACGTATCAAGCATAAAAATGTTCAAATTTGTTATTTTGTCAGTTCTTTTGGCCATTACTGGCACACAAGCCTTCTGGGCTGCATGTCCAGGAATTTTGGCACCAACAAACATTGTCTCAGATGTCTGCTCAGGAACATCATGTACAGTTAGACGTGGACAAACATTCACAGCCCAAGCCACAATCACATTCACACAAGCTCATGCTCGTTTGGACACAAGAATCACCGTCTTCCTTCTCGGTGTTGGCATCAATGTTCCACAAGATCCACCACATGACAATGTCTGCAATAACTTGTACCGTAATGGTGTTTTAGTTGGATGCCCAACAGTTCCTGGTGCTGCTCATGTATGGAATATTGAAATGCTTGTTACAAACCTTACCCCAACAGCCAACAATGCTCGTGTCAGATGTAAGTTTCCAATAGAAAAAATATTCAATTTATTTAAATTAAAAAAAATTAATTAAAATTCTTTAATTTCAGTCGAGGGATTGGAAAATGGAGTTTCACAAGTCTGCGCTGACGTTACTGCTACCATTACTGCTTAAATTAAAGCTTTAATGTTTATGTGATCAATGAGTACCTCAATAAAATTATTAAGTGAAAAAATGAATATTTAAATCTTTTAATTTATTGAAAAAAAATGTTAAGAAAAGGCACACAGTCAATATATAGAGTAGAATAGAATGTAGAATTTAGTTATAGCAACGGTACTGCGATCGATGAACTGTTGTACCATCCCAAATTCTCTACAAAATGCCTATGTCCTTGGTGAAGCCAACAATGTCAAAAAAACGTTGTTTTGGTAGTCCAATGGACATTGATATTGTAGGCTGAGACATTTGTGAGTTACTTCAAAAATTCACTGATTCAAATGCTGTTCTTCAATACATATAGTAAATATGATCAAAGAAGGTGAAATAACATGATTGGTCTAAATGGTTGAGCATTAGTCTTCAGAGCCAATGGTCCTAAGTTTGATTTCCAGGCATGTCTTATTTTCAAAGATATTTTATGAAACTCGATTTTTGTGTTGAAAGCTGTTTTGAGGCCTTTTACACAAGATGTGCCTCAATTAGTGCCTATGTATGTACATTCACAAGGATAAACTGGCACCTGGATGGTTTTCTTAACAGAATCTTGTGTCCAAAAATTGTGACTAGGTCCATTGCTTGGTATATCACGTCGTATAATGCACTTATGTCCTTGCAATGTGCAAAGATCGTGTTAATGGTTCAGACCCCACTATGAACTCTAGGTGTGGTACAATAGATTATTGATTGCAGTGCTTCCAGGTCATTATATTGAGCTCTTTGCTTATTACATAATTTGATCTAGAAATGTCTTTATCTAAACTCCAGTTTGACCAAGTTTTAGCTTAATTTTCGCTTGCAATATTGTTACTCAATTTCTTTATCAATTGAAAAGCACTTAACTGTAGGTCTTGTTCCTTATATTATCTCGTTCATATTTTACTTCGTCTTTCAATCTTTAGTACTAAATAAGCTTTAAATTTATTTGATTCCAATGTGTGCGTATGTTCTGACTCATACATTAATACCCGACCCCCCATTTTTATCATTCAATGTCAATGTCACTCGAATTTACACAATCTGACCAAAGAAAGTCACGTTTTAATGCAATAACAATCTTAAGTATCAACAAAATATTATTCAGCTTCTTAAATACGTTGTTGAACTCTTGTATCTAGCCTTGATTATTTCGCAATCTTATCAACTTTGTTGCAAAACATATTAAGGGGTAATCTAGTTGCCTACATACTTCCAGTAAGATAAGATTACAAAATTTGTGTCCTTTCCAGTGTCGATAATAGTTCACGTAACTTGTTGCCAAACGCAGTTATTGAAAATTTGTTATAAAAACTGTCAAATTTTTGATTTTCTTGTCAGTCGATCGCATATCAAGTACGGATTCAATTCTATTAAAAATGTTCAAATTCATCGTTTTAGCTGTTTTAGCAGTTGCATCAGTAGATGCTTTCTGGTCACCATGCAGTGATCATGCAGGCAATGCACCATCAAGTATCGTATCTGCCTCATGCAGTGGAAATTTGTGTACCGTACAACGTGGAGAAACATTAATTGCTGATGCCACACACACATTCACTGCTGCTCATTCACGTTTGGATGTTCGTGTAACTGCCTTCATTCTTGGAATTCCAGTTAACCTTCCACAAAGTCCACCAGATGATGATGCTTGCAATAGCATGTATCGTGGTGGTTCACTCGTTGGATGTCCAACAGTTCCAAATGCAGTTCATGTCTGGCGTATCAACTTCTTCATTCCAACAACATATCCAACATTCTCAAACACACGCGTTCGATGTAAGTCATGATTAATGTTAATTTTATAGCTTATTCATTTTTTTACCTTATTTTTTAGTCGAACTTTTGAGCGGTGGTACCAATGTCTTATGTACTGATGTCACGGCTACTCTTCTCTAAATGATGACTGCAATTGATAATTGATTATCTCAATTTTTTTAAAATAAATAATTTTAAATGAATTTAAGTGGAATTACTTTTTGATTTTATTTAAAATTCCGTTGTTATAAATTGACTCCTGTCATACTTACTGCATATGCCAGACATTTTGCAAACAATACACAGGCTTGTTGAGAATAATCCACTTGTCCTGTAAATTGGGGATCATTTCAACCAAAATACGGATATTCTGGCGCAATCTTGTGTTACTTATTTACTTCTTACGGGGATGCAAAGGGTAGTGACGCGTTATACAGGTATAAAACGCCCTTTAGCCTATCCTACCAAAGTACCTACTTCCACCTCCCCATGTTGCATTCCTGGCTTTGTCAATCCGCTCAAGCGGTGCGGTACTAACGGAGCAGATTAGTTTGAGCGTGAGGCCTGGCGAGCCCACTCTCGTTAAAAAATGTAAAGCCACGAAACGTTAACTTTATCATATGCCTTTTTAAAGCATTCTCGGTGCAAAGATAGTTGAAAATCAGATTCCAAGCTATCTGAACTCTACCCTGAAGCTGAATTAGATTGACTTTAGACGGATTCTCTTGAATTTCTACGCAATGTACCTTCCAGAATAATGGCATCTTTGAAGTAGCTAATCACTCTTATAAAGGAAGCTATTATATCTAATCTACTGATTGATTGAACTGTCTATTACTTTTAAGATAATTCAATTATTAGGGACATACAAAATATTTTGTGTGTAAACAAGCATTCATTCTTGTTAATCTTATCACAGTTAAACGTCAACAAGTTCATTCTATTTTCAAGTGTTTTAAATTTTGCCCACTCGAGGATCTATTTTTAACTTTATAGTGGAGTGAAACTGAGTTAAGATTGTTTAGATAATCTTTAGTTTTTTGATTTATAACCAGCTTGACTCAATCAGCATTTAATTTTACATGATGGAAATACTTAGTCGGCAAATTATTCTGCAAATCATTTTACTCAAGTTCAGATACTTTGACTTGACTTTGCCTGCCTATTGATCTCCTGATCAAGCCTGAATTGGAACTCTAAGAAATATTAGATAAAGAATTACGGATCAGAAATTAAAGGGTTGCAACGGCAGGGGGTCTGTTGACTGCTTGCTACTTACTTTAATACAAGCATCAGCGAATCGCTGATCTTCTCATATTGACCGTGGCACAACTAAACGGCGAGCACTGGCTACCGCTTGCCAATTACCAATTCCAAGTTTGACACTATCTCTATCGACAGCTTCCTTCCATGAGTTCTTTGGTCTGTCGCGCGATCTCTTGCCATCTAAAAAGTTGGATTTAAATACCTTAACCAATGGAACATCCACAAGCCTTCTGATAACGTGGCCAGTCCACCTAAGTCTATTTACTTTAATGCGTCTCAATTACTGAAAATGTAACAAACACAAGAAATGATGACTTAATCATAAATTTGTCAACATTCTGAATCACAATTTACAATTCTATAACAAAAATGATTGTATATGTTATCTTTCCAAGGTCCACATAGTAAACAATAAAATGCATCCACAACTACAAGAGCAACAAAAGCATCATTTACAGGGTGATACCAAAACAACATTCCATTTACAATATACGCAGTAAGAACATTATCTAAGAGAGAGCTTTAAGAAAATTACATGATAAGATAAATTTATAATGGTATTATTTAATTAATAAGCTCCAATCCGCTATTTTTAGTCCCGAAAAAAAGACTATAAAATCCAACTGCTTTTCCAATTTCTCTTCAGTCGATCGTGTGTATTATTTTGATTCAAGTTAAACAAAAATCAAGGACAAACTTTCAAAAAATGTTCAAAGTTATTGCATTATTCTTGTTGGCATTCTCATCAGCAAATGCATTCTGGTCAGCATGTACTGATCGTGCTGGAGCAATTGCACCAAATAGAATTGAATCTGCATCATGCAGTGGAAATTTGTGCACTGTCGTTCGTGGAGAGACATTAGTTGCTGATGCATTTGCCACATTTAATGGTGTCCATAATCAATTGGATGTTAGGGTAACTGCTTATATTCTTGGAATTGGTGTTAATCTTCCACAAGATCCACCACATGACAGTGCCTGTAACAGCATTTTCATTAATGGAGTTATGACTGGATGCCCAACAACACCAAATGTTGAATCATTATGGAGAATTGTTATGCTTGTACCAACAACATATCCAGCATTCTCAAACACACGTGTCCGATGTAAGTATCAAGGGTATATTTTGGATCTGCTAGATGATTGGCTTTGAAGCTTTAGATTTCATGAAAATCATTCTGAAAATAATAATATTAACTTTTATCTTTCTAGTCGAACTTGTTGAAAACAACAATGTTATTGCCTGTGCAAACATCCAAGCTACATTGACATAAATGGACAAACGAGCGCATTACTATGAAAAATCTTACATTAGGATTGAAATAAATGAATTTTAAAAAGCATAAAAGTAGATTTTTTCAATATTTTAATTAAACGATATTTCAGGAGTTTCAGGCATTAAGTTTTAAAAAAGAATTTGAGTTGATTGTTCTTAATATTGATGCTGTAGATGATTTTATCAGGAATGTATTCCGACAAGCCGAACCATGGTTGAATCAGCCATAACAGTTCTGTCAGGGCAATCTCGCGTTTTATTAGCTAAGGTTAGGTATCTTAGCGATCACGTTGCTCTATTGGTGCTATTCACTTTGGTCATTCAACATACAGTTTCTTTGAGAACCTAACAATAAAATCAACATTAAAAAACATTTCTTCAAAAAGTGAAACTGACCTTAACAATATCTTAAATGTAAAGAATTTATCGTGAACTTGAAAATTAATAAATAAGAACAAGACATTAATTTTCCTTTTAAAGTCGGTTTATTGGGAAATTTCTATGGCTGAGCAAGCGTCTTGGTTTTATCCATACTACTATACTTATTTATAGCCATACTGATAGATTATAATCCATCCGTATCTTCCTAATGTTATCATTTACCCTCTAGATCTTATTTCTCTCTTATTCAATACGATGTTCATTAAGATGATACACATGGAGTTTTGTTACTGATTTTATTCTCTAGTACTTCAATTGTGTGGTCTTTGATCAGAATGGAAGCTTGGGTATTAAGAATTGTTTTGGGGATTCTGTTAATTTAGGAGCAATGTCCCTCTGGTCAAGTGGTAAGGCAGCCAACTGGATAACTCGATCATTCTTTTTTTGTTGAGTTAGTTCGATTCCTATTAGAGACTGATCTCTTATGCACAAATATTTGTCGATATGTTCACGACAATCCAAATATACCAGAGGTGTCAGGACACCAATGTGAAAATCAGACTCCAGTGAAGGAGCCTTTTTGAACTTTAAGAGTTCGGCTTACACTTGGAAATGGTAATTGGGAAGTGGTTCTCAGCGATAGAGCCAACTTCTGGCGCCAACTGAGGGAGACCATGGATCACACTTGAACTGTACGCGAAGTAAGTAAGTAAGAGTTCGGCCTACCAAAGTCCTGCAAACTTTGAAGCATATCCATGAACCGGCCTGGTGAGAATGTTTGAAAACAATTTCTAATTCATCAATCAACTTCAATTCAATTAGAAGTGGTAAACTTGCATTGATAAGCTACAATTTATCTTAACTTTACAGCTTTCTTATTTCTACACTTAACTTTATATTTACTTTATTATATCTTATCAAAATACTTTAATTAATTCACATAATCTGATTGTATTTAAGCACTTACCTCCTAGTGAATTAGATTGTTTTTTTGACAATTTTGATAACACGTCAAGGTAATATTTATTTATAAAAAATATTCCTTATCATTTGAGAGCAGTTAAAAGTAGAATGCGTTTTCTATATTGTATGACGTATAACTTGATAACAAGAGGATATGCTGCAATTAATCTAAAATTTCACACCTGCAGATTTTGATAAATAAAAATTTTAAATTTTTGATATGTTAATCCTGTTTCAATAACATTTAAGTCTTTTGAGCTGATTTAATTGATTTGATGATTGGGAAATCCCTTGGTTCCAAGATAAATTTTCTGAATGAAATACATATTAAGGACGATGGCCTTATTTGAATGTTATACAATTATAGGATCTAAGAGTAACTGCAATGTATGTATTGAAGGTAGAATTGATTTGTCTGGGTATTCAACTGGACATTCTTAAGATATAGCATCAAATCACTTAGTCAGGTGATCAACATAACTATGAATATTTGATGTTTCTATCCATAGTAGCTTTAGTGTCAGAGCAGATTGTAATACTTGGTATTGAGCCTAATGGGGATGAATCTGCTGTAGCAATGAACCATGAATCTGTGGCCGAGTTATAGGGAACAGAATGATTAACTGCTCTCTTTTCCGGAGATCAAGGTTCAATTCCCACCAGGTGTAGATTTTTTAAGTCATTATACAGAGTCCTATCCAATATGCTTCTTCTAAAAATTCATCTGTAAGTCTTAAATTCATCCACACATAACACATATACTGAATAAGTTACTATCAAATCCAAAAAAATATTCCATTCACATTTTCATTCAAGTACACATGTCCGTCAATTAACTCGAAGAAGAAAAGTATTAAGTAATCTAAGACTGATAAAGCTTAAACCACCGCTAAAATGTCTGCAAGACTGGCTTATCTTCCAGAAGCAGGTGCTGCATGGAAATAATCGTAATAGACTCAATTAATAAAAAAACAGTATAATTATGCTTAATTTTTTTCTCATTTATTTAACATTCTTAATTTCTTTTCATTTCACATATTCCATTTGATAAGCGACTTAAATCAATGTTCCTTGAATATCAGCGCAAGCAACGAGACCATTGTTTTCCAAAAGTTCGACTGAAATATTTGAATAAAAAAATTATTAGGATTATATATTTGGATAAAGGATTCAGCTAAAGATTACAGGTCTGTGCGTCTTAAACACAGGAATTGCAGCCTTGTAGATTTATGCCAAACCCTCTTGACATATATTCTTTGGTAATTTATGCAATTAGTCTTATCAATGACTGATTAAGGTCTACTAAACTTCAGTAAACCTTAACTCACAGTCCATAACACTACGGACGATATCCTCTAGCCACAAGTATTAAATCAACATTATCCTGTATACTTACATCGAACTCGTGAGTTTTGGAAGGGTGGATAGTTATCTGAAATCAATAAATTGATTCTCCATACATGTTCTTGTCCTGGAACTGTTGGACATCCAACAAGAACACCGCCACGGTACATGAAGTTACAGGCATCATCGTATGGTGGATCTTGTGGAAGATTGATTGGAATTCCAAGTACAAAAGCAGTTACACGAACATCCAAACGGTTATGGACAGATGTATATGTAGCAAAGACATCAGCAATCAATGGTTCGCCACGAACAACAGTACACAAACTTCCGCTGCATGATGATGACTCGATTCTTGATGGTGCTAAGGCATTTGGATGATCAGTGCATGCTGACCAGAAGGCATCTGCTGATGAGAATGCCAATACTGCTAATACAATGAATTTGTACATCTTTTGATATATTTTTGAATGATCCAGAAAGTAACACGAGACCGACTGAATTGAAAATGGTAAGTCGCGTGGTTTTTATATCAAATTGAGTGGCCAAATGTCAATGAAAATTGCAGGAATTAAATAATATATTCATTGTATATTTCTTATCTTATCAATGAACTTTTGTGATTCCTTCTTGATGATCTTAATGCGCATTATGTGAGTGAAAATTTTATAACAGTTTTCCCCTGACTTAGTCTACTTTAAGCTATAATCAGGTCTAGATAAATATTTCGGTATCAAATAAAGTGCTCACGTTTCAACACGGGTTTACCTATAATTTGGACGTTGATGTGTATTAAAATTTGAGTTAATTCCTGGGAAATTTATTAATCATTACTTTGTAGCTGAAAAATAATAAAATTCAATTTTTTCTTCAAAATAAAAGTTCTCGTGAATAACTGCACGTGGTTAGAAGTGACAGGAAAATTATCAAATTGTACATGTCAAGAAGGCATAATAATGGCATGTGGTCATTGTTGTGTCATATTAAAGATGAATCCTGCTCTTTTTACATATGAATCCATACAACCCCTACTTATTGGGACCCTCATACATCCTTGACCAATGACCCTTTCTGAAAATTGTCACGTTTCGACAGTTGGACACTTGCTGGAGGTTGTTATCACCCGAAACCTTCGAAGCAGACATCTTCCGATGAAGGTAACGTTTTGTAAGTCGCCACTGACGAAGGGCGATAATCTGCGGAATAGACCAACGGCCAAGGATTTAGGAGGATCTTAATAAGTAGGATTTGCATGGGTATATATGTAAATTGAGCAAGATATCTTGAATAAGGCAACAACGAGTAGAAATCGCCATCAATGCTGAATCATCAACGCACAAATAACTATTGGCATGTCGATGCTGATGCCGATTTTGTTCGCAATTCCTAATAGCACTAGTCGATCAATCTATCCCGAGTGGACAACTTGACATAATGTCTAGTTAATAACTAGACCTAAGATCGACAAATGACAAATTAAATGAAACGATTTGGAAATAATGTCATTAGTCGTGGGTCAGTAGGTCTAGCTATTAACTGGACATTATGCCAAGTTGTCCACTTGAGAATCCATAATCTTTCACCAGGCCACCATATCTCTAACATGGTGCAGAATTCAAATCAAATCCTTATGTTTATCATGTCCAGTTACCAATGTAAGATAAGAAAGTTCTATAAAATACTGATAAATTCTCATTTTTGAGCAAACGTGTCCTCATAATCAATTTTGGGTGTAAATCAATTTTGCAATAATATTTTTCACTTTCACGAAAGTACTTATTAAAAAACAAAATTGATAAGATAAATAGCAATCAGATATTACGTAGCTTTCCGGCTATTCACGGCCACTCAATTGATTATTTAAAATTATGAAATTTGACAAACCTCTTTAGTCGTTTTTAGGTCGTAACTTAATTCAGGTGGACATTCAAAAATGTACAAAATTCTCGCATTATTTTTATTAGCCGTGTCATCGGCCAGTGCATTCTGGTCAGCATGTTTGGATCGTCCAGGAGTTTTGGCACCAACAAGCATAACATCTCCAGCATGCAGTGGAAATTTATGTACTGTCGTTCGTGGCGAGACATTGAACAGCGATGTCTATTTCGTATTTCCAGCTGCTTATAGTCGTCTGGATGTGAGAATATCAGTCATTCTCTATGGAGTTGAAGTATACATTCCACTTGAAGATCCTTATGATAATGCTTGCAATTTCATGTACCGAGGGGGCGCTTTTGTTGGATGTCCAACTGTAGCAGGTCAAGAACATTTGTGGAGAATTGGAATGCAAATTCCACTTGATTATCCGGCATTTGCCAATGAGGTCGTCAGATGTAAGTTTTGAATGACAAATTTTTTTTGAGGTTAGGATTCATATGTTTTATTTTTTTAGATGAACTTTTCGATGGTGATTCTCTTGCTGCTTGTGCTGATCTACAAACTACTGTTCTTTAAAGAGTTTATGAGTTAAATTTTAGATAAAAATTGGAATAAAAATTGATTTTTTTGGTGAATTTTTTATTGATATTAAATTGGGGTGGGGATGTTCATTTATTACGTAACGAGAAATGTCTTGAAACTCCCTCCCCCCTTGCCCAATTCAACAGCGTTCCGTAATAAGTGAACGATCTTTATGACTGTGTATGTTGACCGAACCGGAAACTGCATACGATCTATAGTATTGCCAAAAATTAACAGCATACTAATGTACCGCGACACACAGATTGCCAAACACTGCTGAAAATCATTCAAACTCACTATAACTAATCGAATTATAACCCGAGCTTTACTCATAAAATCACACAAAAAAAAAACAGCATCTTTTGATCTAAATCCAATATTTTACTGCTAATTAATTGCTTCTTTAGAAAACTGTCATAAAGATAAGTTATAAGCCGTTCGTTTAACAAGTTTAAAAATAAAAATTTCAGTGAACTTAATCCTATCTCATTTAAAATGCGAACAGAAGAAAAACAATTTCTATTGGTACAAAAAAAAAAATTACTCTGAATTTCTAATTTTAATACTCTTTATGTTTTCGGTAAGCGACAGAAGAAAAGAAGACAAATTTGAATTGAAGTTGGTGGGTATATTGGAAATGATTTTATTTAACGCATTATTGTAGATTGCCATTAGATTGGTTAGATATTGCTGATTCGAACGATACAAATGAAGAGAGTGCCAAGATTGTCGAGAGATGGCATAGAACAACGAATTGATCACCTTGTTGTCCAAGCGACACGAAATTTCAAAGCAAGAGAGCCTTCTTCATTTGTCCCGCTTGGACAGTAAGGGGGTCAATTCCCTATTCTGCCTTGTATCTCGACACTCTTAGTTCCAGTCCTTATTCTTCGTAGACAAACACTCATATTTTTAGTCGATAATTTAGAAATTCAGTATCAAGAATGTTGCTTGCTTTGTACAAGTTGATTTCGAGAATAGTCGGTTGTAAACCTGCCCATCCCTAGTCTAATTGTGGGATTTCTACCCATTAGAAGAGGTGGTTTGGATAGTCTTTTAGTCTACTTTTTAAAGTACCAACTTATCTTGGGACATAGTTCGGATTCCAGTAGTGTATTTAGCGGTATCATGCGAAGATACTGTCGATCAAGATATGATTCGGAATTGGAAAACGGTAGCCAACGATAGACCTAATATTAGATGATATCTATGGGAAGACCTGAATCACAATTGATCTGTACGGTCAGTAAATTAAGTAAGTAATTAGGGGATTTCACAAGAATGTATTCACTTGACATTTGGTCAGCTTCAGATTCACACTTCGACTGCCCTAATCCCACTAGAACTTAAATATCACCACACAGACAGACGAACATCACCAAATAATCTCAATTCCCAAAAAATGCGCTAAAAAAATCATCATGAACATTCAACATTGTTTTATCTTTTCAACATTAAGCGACACACTTAACCATAAAGTCATAAAAGTATATGATTTATTGGTTGTGATATTCTTCTTTATTTCATATATATTTCTTTGTGCCTCTTAAAAAAAATCTCTTTTGCATATGTGCCATTTTTATTCCTTCATTTCGTCTTAAGACTCAAAGGGAAAACGAACACATTTAACAGCCGAAGAAAGCAGCTTTAAAAGCTGTTGAAAATTTAATTTTTTACAGAATTTTTATATTTTTTGCGTTATTTTCTCCTTCCATGGAATTAAAGATTATTATGGAGGTGCATATGAGTTGTTATATGCATGAAAACATATAAGAATCTTTAAATCTTTCAAATGCTGAACATGTCGTACGTGACTTTCATTGGATTTTTGTGAAACTGCAATTTTAACTGAATTGAAGATAAAATTGTATAAAAAAACAAACAAGTAATTTCAAACGAGAGTTCATCTGTGTCTGATGGATGATGGAAAGGCTGCTTGAAAGCGTATTTGTCATTTGTTTGTGTTATGAGTGAGTAATAATCGAGAATAAATGCTTATTTACATAAAATTGAATAGAAATGTATGAGAAGAATGAGGAAAGGAATTAACAACTTAATTAACAGCGAGAATGGAGAAGATACTTCATCAAAGCAAGGCAGTGATACTTGTAAATCTTTTTGAAATTGATGATTCTTAGGGGTTTTGAGTGGTTTTTTGGTAGGCACAGTGACATGATGTAAGAGTTTTAGTTAGGTGACATCATAGCAGGTGTTCTTTGACTTTCAATGTAGCTTCGATCTCGGTCTCTGTTTCTGTCTTGATCTCGGACTAGGGACTCAGACTAAGTCTCGTACTAGGTCTCGAACTCAAAATCGATCTTCGAAACGAACTCGGTCTTATTCTCAGACTCAGTCTCAGTTTCGGTCTCGGCCTCGGTCCCGGTCTTGGTCTAGAACTCGGACTCAAACTCAATCTAAGTTTCAGTTTCAGTCACAGTCACAGTCACACTCACAATCAAAGTCATAGTCACAGTCATCAGTACTCAGTCCTCAGTCCTCAGTCCTCAGTCCTCAGTCCTCAGACCTCAGTCCTCAGTCCTCAGTCCTCAGTCCTCAGTCCTCAGTCCGCAGTCCTCAGTCACAGTCATCAGTCTCTGTCCAGTATTGGTCTAAGTCTCAATCTCAACCTTGGTATCGTCTGAATCTCAGTCTTGATCCTACTTTGGTCTCAGTCTATATCGCAGTCTCGATTGCGTTCACGGATCTTACAATCTTAATATCTTCCCAAAATTGACACAGAGTTCCTACATAAATTCAAATATTCAGCATAAATCGCAAAAAAGTTCAAATGAACTCAGCAACAAGAAACACAAAAACGACTAATTCAATAATTAGATCAATTTAATCCCATTGTTAAGCACAGCATGAATCCATATTAATTACGTTTACTTCCTTCTTACAACAAAAATATTCTCTTCGGCGCCATTCCAAATGCACATTCGTGAGAAAAAAAGAACTGGAATCTAGAATATTTTATTTGCCAATTTATTTCAAGCAGATCAAGCCAGATTAAGCAATTTGTTGCGCAAACAAAAACTGGCAAAATATCAACCAAGCCTTTAACCTGTACACTAAGCAGCATTTTAATTTCAAATCATGTACAAAACTCACATAATTCACTCATGACTTCCTTCAAAAATATTTACAGATCAGTTGCGATAATAAAATGCTTATTTGCATTAAAAATTCTGTCTTAAGCAACAGTTGTGACATATGAAGTATCGAATCTACTTTGAGATTTTGTAATTCATATTATAAAATTAAATTTGTGACTCGCATTATAAAATAATTTCATTTTTATGATTTGCATTAAAAAATTTGTGTGATTAGCATAATAAATTTCGTCGTGATTTTTTACAATAAAAGAGACGAAAAAAAAATTGCGATTCATAAGGTTCATAAAAGGAATTGACGAAATTGATATTATAATGTTAGTCTCAGAGTTGTTTTAGTGGATTCTGCAAGTTAAGTGTTTAAAACTACATCCGGGTCAGACTTACTTACTTACTTACTTCCTTGGCTGGGGCGCACGAGGGCCCATTGCTGCGCGGAGAAAATATCTGAAGACAGCTCTATCCTTCGAAACCTTCTGCCAGTTCGGGATACTAAGGACTCTAGCGTCCTTTTCAATACATCCAATCCATTCGTGATCTTTCCGGGTCAGACTCAAGATCTCAAATTTGTCTCAAATTAAAAGTTCCATTTGCGAGGACGCTTCCTTATAGATGAGCTGACTTTATAGCGTTAGGATGCCCTGACAACTACGCAATGTCTGATATTAAGCCATTTATATTGTGAAAATTTAAGTTTAGTTTAGTGAAAATGCGGTAAACTTAATTTTTCATCGAAAAATGAGCCATAGTAAGCCACACTGTCAGGGCACTACACTTCTTACCATACGCGAGACATCGTAGAGTCATCCTAGCGATTAGATTGTGCAGCTAGAATTTACACAGCTCTCATATCGTTCTCATTCCAACTACATCATTCATGACCAATTCTTAGGTCTCAATTTCCCTAATTCTTGGTTCAATTAGGTTTGTGTAACTAAGTTGATGGTGGGATTCAAACCTGAGAGCTCAAATTCAACCATTAAGAGTCCAACGTACCATAACTTCCGAAACATAACTAAGTTGATGATAGTATCGAACCAAGGAGCTCTAATTCAATCAATAAAACTTCGAACTACTCAATCTTCTGAGAAAACACTTTAATTGATAGTAGGATTCAAGCCCGGGAGTTCATATTTAACACCAAATTTTGTGACCAGTACCTGACTGAGTGAGCTAAAAACGAACTTTGGATTCTTCAACAATTCTCACAATTGAAAATAGAGTTTTCAATACCGGTATTGATTTGTATGAAATGCCTGCAAGCCCTATTTTAAAACGTCTACAAAAAAAAAATCCAAATTTCCACTCAAGCCACCTTCAGACATCTCAATCATCAACACTGATGAGACATTCGTTAACTGAAACGACAAAATGATTTGTCGACGGAAATCATAAGAATTGAGCCGAGTAAAAAAATATTCACAGAAAAGTGACAAGACCTTGCGTATGGCTTGCTTCACAAGCCAAACTCATATCTTACTTAACAACAATAGCTGAAATTTCTATGAGATTTAATATTTTTTTGTTTTGTCTTCAAGAAAACAACTTCATTTAAATTTTTTTATATATTTCACTCTCTAATTTATCATAATTTTTTTTTGTATACAGTTCTTCTAAGCATTAAATTCATTAATCATGACACACGTAAAGAATGGTTTTTTTTAGAGAATATGAGAATATCTTTAAGGTATTACATTATTGTTGAGTAATTTACTCACGCCTTGTATGTTCTGGTTGAGGCATTCTTTCTACTTTTACCTTCATTCACATTCCATCTTGGACTCTTTTAACATCTCAGCTTTGTTTACTTAACCATTTTTTAAAATGAGAATATATGTAGATGAATGAATAGAAAATGAAAAGAAAGACATCAAGCTACAATATCATAATAAAGACATTCATATATGAGCATTTGCTTCTACTTCTTCTTATTCTTTTTAAAATCCACTTTGACTTCTCTTAAATGTCGCTAAATATTCAACGGAATGTCATTAACATAAATCATGGAGAAATTTATACAGTTGTATTCCGCATTGCAATTCATCTTCCGTGCATGAATTCACATATTTGATGCAAATAT
Source organism: Chironomus tepperi (assembly GCF_022539635.2). Classification (NCBI taxonomy): domain Eukaryota; kingdom Metazoa; phylum Arthropoda; class Insecta; order Diptera; family Chironomidae; genus Chironomus; species Chironomus tepperi. Next base: position 891,730 of record NW_027226594.1, on the reverse strand, counting down.
TGGACTTTTTTTTATCAATTCTATTCAAATTTTTTGTTTTGTTTTTATGTACATAAATCGACAGATTGTGTAGGAGGTTTGACTACTGAATTGACTGTATGTCTGACTGATAACGATTTGCATTTTGTATACATACATTTTAAGATATATTGATGAAGAAGAATTGAATTTTAAGTTAAATGAATATTTTAAGGATCGATAAAGGTTAATGGAATTTGAAATCAGGAGAATTGTTGGTTCACCCACTTTAACCAACAAAGAGTTAGACCTAGAGCTATATCAGTGCTAGACATTTGAATTATTATGCTAAAAATATGCATCTAGTCAGAGATGAGATCTCGAAAGACAAACTGCTTAGAAATATGATCCTTAACTTGCGTGGCTTTGACCGAAAACTAGGTTTGTTAGACTTTACAATTAAAGCTACAAACACGATTAAGATCTGAACACTGCCTATAAACCTTCAGAGCAGAATGTTAGTTTAAATTGACTTTCTGCCAAGTACTTCAAACAACTTTGATAGCTTAGGTTGATAGGAACGTGAGATCAAAAACCGTACCACACGGGTTCGATTTCCGTTCGGATTAAGTCTTTGGGAAATTTAAATTTACATAAGTTACATGGAAAAATTCATACTTTTATAAAGTAAAGATAAAATAAGTACCTAAATTAAATTTCAACAGGATTTTACTGTATCCAGTCATACGATAAACACGCTAAAGGTTCACGTCGATCCGGATCCACATTTTAATTTCGATCGATTTTCAAGTTAGAATCTTAGTCAGAAATGACTGATAAATCGACAATTCGGCCGACTAGACCCGAGTAGCACACATTTTGATAATCGACCAAAAATCCGGCTCCAGTTTGAACTAACTTTTACTTGGTGTCGGACTTGTGTTTTATATCGGATTTGGAAGACTTCACTATTTATGTATACTTAAAGTCTCGATATCCCTGGTAAGCGGTAACCAACGATAAGGCTAGTATTTAGGCAGGATCTATGAAAGGTAATGAATCTCAATTGATCTGTAATGGCCAGTGAAGCAAGTAGGTAAAACCCAAATAGCATAAATTGATAAAAATTCAACCCCAAGATGGCGTACCTATGACTTGGTGTCGGATTCATAAGATATTTCTGTTTCTTCATACTAAAAGCCTCGATCCCAAAAAATCATCCAAATCTCTTTAAAGTGTTATGCGCCATTAACCTTCTACAAAGTTCAAAATCATCCAACTTTCTCATATAATTCACATAAATTTTTTTTTCCGTGAGATGATGCTTTTTGTGCTCATAATGAAAATTGAATATTTTTGCAAATATAATTCATAAAAAATAAAATAAAACAAAATATAACAAAAAAGAGGAATGAAAATCAACATTGAACATAGAACATTAAAAATCATTATTTAAATTATTATGACTGCTGAACATTAATTTGAATAACAGCTCGATATCATCCAATTTAGTTGAGGCAATTTTCAGACAAAAAAGAGCGAATTGGAACTAAGTGAAGAGTGAGAGCACTTTTTTTGTGTGATTTACAGTCGTTTAATGTTCATAATAATTTTTAACGAGCTCGAGCATCGTTCCAATTTCGCCTTAATTGTCTCAATTGAATGACAATGAGATATAAAAATAAGAATAATAAAAAGGAATATTTCGTAATCTTGATTCCAATATAGAAATTTATGTTGTGCTGAAATTGAACTTTGAACATTCACTTGAATATGTGATTTATATTGAAGGTTGGACTCAACTTATAGTTCAGACTATTTTTAAGCAATTTAATGTAGTTTCCTGAAATCATTGTTTCTTACTAGAATGACTTTTTTTGTGCTATAAGCTATAAACAATAATAAATATATGAGCAATACCTTACTTGTTGGTTTAAAGCTTTACAAACTTCAATTGATACTTTTTACACCGTACTTAAAAATTAATAGTTGAGTTTCTTAAAGGTTGAAAAGTGTTTTGCTTCTGGTTATTAAAACATTGATCAAGAATTAAGCGTGAAATCACGTGGATAATTGGAGTTTGCAATTATGTTGTGGATTGTCTTAAGGACTTTTGTGCTGTATTATTATTAATGAGAAATGGTTGTAAATAATCATTAAGAGAAGTATATCAAGTTGTTTGGAGTGTTTTCTTGAGAACTTCAAGCTTGACTAGAGTCTTTAATGATGATTTTTTGATTTCCTGATATTAAAATTTGAATGTAATGGGGAAATTGAACCTTAGATTGCAAATCTCTTCAATAATGAAGACATCATACTCAAAGGTATCAATTAGAAGTCCAAAAAGGTATTCCAACAGATGATGAGCATACACAACGTGATACAATCACCATGTCATTAGAGTTTGCTCATTGGTCCGAGCGGCTCAATGCGGCGATCCAAATTTTTCGACGTAATAATTAATAAAATCAACCTGAACGAAGTCGTCAGGGCAACTATGCGTCTTACTGAAAATTCGGAGACGAAGCGATGCCCTAGCAAACACGGTGTGCTGTTTGGGTGTTTGCTTGTTAACGGTAGCCAAGGTTTTAAGGTTGAATTTTCTCTAAAATTTGGGGTATTTAAATTCCACTCATAGTTGGCAGACCTTCTTCGAGGTTCAAAAAACATTTTTAGTTGACTCATGATGCATAAAGGAGTATTCAAATTGAGGACTTCTAACTCAGTTTCCATGGATAAATCAAAACCAATAAGAATCTAGGTCTGCATTAGAAATTTGAGTTAATTATCAATTTCTGATCTAGAAACTTGCTAATTAGATGACATTGTAAATTTATGTAGCCATAAAAAATCAAAGAATCATAAATTTCAAGCCTTGAGGGAATTATTTTGCAAGAAACAAGTAGCTACAAACTGTAAATCTGTAAATTTTTAATGAAACTTGAATCTAACTTGGATTTTACATGAAAAAGTCGACTCAACTTCATGTTAAATTCTTGTAGACTTCGAGTTTTACTTTCTAATGTATGAAGACGTGGGTTCGATTCCCACACTAACTCCCATCTTCTATCGTAATTGATTATTGATATGACAATGTTGCACATAAGTTCTCACGACATTTACAAACCACAAAATATCTTCTAGGAGTCACAACAAATTATCCCATAAATCCCCAAACTATCCCAAAAATCCAGACAATTGCAATTAATTAAACAAACATATCGTCCAAAAATCTATAAAGCATATCAAATTTCTATCATTGTTGTGTGGCTGTTGCTACCGTACTTTCATATCACACCTTAAAAAAAAGTTCATTTCCACTCGTTAAACTAACAACAAAAAAAATACCCAAAGCTATTCAAGCCTTTCACGATATTTTATGTGACTCTGCTGGACTATTTTTCATCTATCCACAATAACGATCTATAATAAAAAAATATTCCATAGTGCTACTGTTATTGTTTAGTATTTCTAAAAACAAAATACACAACCTTGAAAAAGATGAAATAAATCATTTAAGTTTTTTTAACAAATTCCTTCCCGTCATGCATGAAAGACAATTCTGGGTCTATTAATGTCTAAAAAAAAATATTTTATAGCAAACGATACATCGTTACAGATTTATTGTTTTCCAGCAGCAATGACTTTACAATTTTTTATTAACAGACTTCCAATTGACACAAAACTAAAAGTTCTTTTGAGTCTACAAATCCCTTGAATGGATTTTTTATTCCCATATGTATTAAAAAGAAACGAGAACAATAAGCAATTGAACTATTATGAAATCTTTTGTCATTGTTTTATTATTTAACTTTTACACATACGAGAAACGATAAAGAATATGAGGAGAGAGAAAATATCATGACATAAAAATCTCAACATAATTAATTGAACAATAAAGTATCTAGATGAAATATCAAAAAAATTTTTTGTGTGCAGATCAGATGACGAGAAAAAAAATTGTGGAATTGAGGTTATGTTGTCATTTTGGGGGTTATTTGGAGATAATCGAAATGTACAATAACTTAAATTGAGGTTTTTAACAAGATTTTAATGAAATGATTGATATTTTAAATTTCGAAACTCGAAAACAATTTTATAAATTGAATGTGAAGTTAAAAACACATTTTGAAAAATCTAAAGCAAACTTAAAATTTTAATACAAGTTTAAAAGAAAATTGGAAATTTTAACTCAAATTTAACTTTGAAATTGATTTTGAAATTCAAAGTAAAACTTGAAATTCATAGCAAAATTTAAAATTTGAAGAATTTGAAGCAAAAATTTGAAATTATAAGAAAATTTTAAAATTTAAACTAAATTTGAAATTTGGAGTGAAATTTGAAATCTAAATCAAAATTTGAAAATTAAAATAAAATTTGAAATTTAGAGTAAAATTTGAAATTCAAATTAAATTCGAAATATGAAGAAAAACTTGAAATTTGAAGAAAAATTTGAAATTTGAAGAAAAATTTGAAATTTGAAGTAAAATTTTAAATTAAGAGAGGAAATTTGAACTTTAAATAGAATTTGAAATTTAAAATAAAATAAAATTTGAAATTTTAAACAACATTTGAAATCGAAGTAAAAATTTAAGTCAAAAGTGAAATATTAAATTTAAAGTAAAATTTGAAATTTAAAGTCAAATTCGAAATTTAAAGTCAAATTCGAAATTTAAAGTAAAATTTTAAATTCAAAGTAAAATTTAAAATTTAGAGTAAAATTTGAAATCTGAAATACAATTTAAAATGTAAAGTAAAGTTTGAAATTTAAATCAAAAATTGAATCCTAAAATGAATTTGAAATTTAAAGTAAAATTTGAAATTCAAAATCCGATTCGACTTTGAGCTCTAAAAATGCGTTTTAAATCCCAAAACCCAACCATAAATCACTCAAACAAATCATCTCATGTCTTCCTCATTGTGTTGCAATCTTAATAGCAAATTCTTCATAAATTGATTGATAATTCCACTGAATATGTCACTCCCTTATTGACACAATATATTAAAACTTATTAAACAAATTAAGAGAAAGAATGGAACAGAGAAAAAAAAATCATGATTGATCTACGAAAACAAAACAAAAAATGATTATTAAGATAATTAAGGGGCGAGCTAAAGTCTTTCATGCATCAATAAATAAATGATACAAATGCAGTTACTCCAATTTATGTGAAAGAATCTTCCAATCAATCATAATTGTCAATAATAATAAAAAGAATGAAGATGAAGCGATAAGCATTAAGAGATGCTGGGCACTTTTAATTGAAATTGCTTTTAATTGCTTTCCATTTACTTAATAACTCTTTCGTTTCTACTCACAACATCACATCATATATTTCTTGCCTTTTTTTTACTGCTGCTGTTGCTGTCAGTTAATCCTTCTTTTTCTTCTTCCTCATTCGTTCTTCTTCAATTTTTTTAAGTGAAGAATTTTTTTTGGTGTATTTTGTTCAGTTTGACTGGATGAATATAATTGATGGATTTGACTTTTTTTTTAATTCAATTTTTTTTTCGAACATTTTTGTCACGTTTCTCACTCAAACTTAATTCTATAAACTCGTTCCATTATCGAGCATTAACCTAGACCTTCATGTTTTCCTTGTTATCCTACACGACAAGTCTTCAATTATATATTGAGCTTGAACATGTCACATCAATGCATTTAGACACGGTATATGTATGTGGGAAAATAGGTTGCATGACTAGAACAAAGGTAGCAAGATATTGACTCTTTGTTGTAGCTTAAGTAGCTGTAATAGTTATAGCTTATTCTGGGACTCAACATAGAGTTCTCAATATCCCAAATTCGTAGAAGTTATCGAAAGATAAAGCTGTCTACAAACGTTTTTTAAACGCGGCAATTTGCCCCGGAAGGAAGTAAGTATTCTGGGACTCACTGATTTGGATAGTTATCAGAGCTCATTGTCCACTTAACGTTAACTCGGATTTTGTATCGAAAAGTCTACTGAAACCGACTTGACTTGGATTTTGAAAGCAAAAGTCGACTCAAAACGACTGACTCAATGTAAAATTTGAGATGAATTCTAGTTCATCTTATTTTATGATCCGGGAAATCTAATGCCAATTAAATTTTTAATTTGAGGACTCCTTTAAATCGGATTTTGGAATAGAAGCGACATATTACAGCAATGAATGGCATTTACCCTAATAGCACAAGGCGGCAAAAAAGACGAAATCCGTCTTTAGGTAGACGTCACGGCGCCGCTACGTCATTTGCACGTCGCGCCGCACTTTTTTCGACGTAGCGTCAATGTGACGGCAACGCTGTGCTATTCGGGTTAGCTGCAATAGGACTATTGTTACCGTTGAAATATCCATTCATGCTATCTGAGCCAGATATAAATCCTCGTCCATGTCTCTAATGAAGTTTCTCAGACCCTTGAACGCTACATACAACTCCGAGCGGCACAAAGCCTAAAACTGAAGTTTTTACCGTAAAAATGAGTCGAAATAAGCCATCACGATGTGATTATGCTTTCTCGAAATTCCGGTCCCGGAATATTTTCAAGACTCGGGACGGGACATTCCCGGGATTTCCCGGTCCTGATCCCTTTCTGTTCTCCAACTTCTCTTCCTCTAAAGCAGTAGTGGACAACCTTTTATTTTCCGCGACACACCTTGATGGTAAGACTTGTCCGAAATCGCACACAGCTTAGGTTCGTAGAATTTCCGAAAATTATAATACTGGTACCACACAGGTACCCTACCACTGTTCTTAAGCCCGAACCTAAACCAGAATCTGAGTCAGTATCTCCCAATTCCTACATAAATGCACCTCAATCCACCATCTCTTCCAACAATCTTACCAACTTTAGTTCTTTATCTCTTTGCTTTCTTATTTCTCGCTCATTTTCCATGACATTAAAAGGTCAAACTTGTCGTAACAAATAATTTTTTTTTGTTGTTCCTCACATCTCTCATAAATTGAAACGAAAATGCAAAAAAAAGAATAAAAGATAAAAGAAGAGTTTTAAATCATAAGCATGTGATGATATTTTAACAACATCTGAAATGCCACTCATGCAATCTATCTAACAAACATTGAGTGTGACAACACAGTCGCTAAAGCGTAAATTTTTCAAGTTCTTTCTTTTCAGTATATTTTTGCTTGTGCATATATGCATGCATGTATGAATGATATATTGAAAAGAAGAAGCCCATAAATGGGTGAGCTGAGCAAGAGGGCAAGCAATTAATCACTTCGTACACTTCTCTCTGCAATGGCGAGGCGATGAAAATGAAATGTCTGAGTGAGTAGAAAGAGTTTGCAATTAATTCACAAAAAAAAAAACTAAATTTCATTAAAAATAATTAATTTTCTTGCTCGCTCACTTACTCTTGGTGCTTAATGATAACACCAGCTGAATGAAATTTGTTTTAAAGGTGAGCAAAAAATTATTTTTGGGAAAGTTTTGACTCGTATGGATTTGGACTTAATTAATTTTTTTTTTTTGAAAGACATTAGTGTAATGTGTAATATTTGGGGAATTTTTTTGAGATATATGGGATGCGGTCAAGTGGATTTTGTGGTTTTGGAGCAGAATGGAATCATTAGTATTGAAATATAAGTAATTGAATTTGTCAGTACATGAGTATGGCATTTGTAGCCGTGTGATCAGTTGATAGACCGAAAAACCGCAATTTTCTCTTTTAGAAGAACGTCGGTTCGATTCTCAACAGAACAAAAATAAGTCTCATCATCACTAAGTCATGGGTTCGATTTCCAGCAGTGCCTAGTCTCATAAACGAGTATATAGAATGCTTTCGAATGGAGTCCTAGGTCAATAAGGATTCCTAATAGACTTTCAACTCCGTGTAGCTTGACCCTTTGTAGCAGCAGCTAGCTCCCACAAATGGAACCTTGTGCTGTCTTGGGTTGTTTACATGAAAAGAATTCTCAAAATGGTCAAGACTTAATAAAAGATTATATTTTTGAATGAATTCAAGGCAACTTTTCTTTAAAAATTCCAATCGACATCTAGCTATGAAATTAAGTAACAATTGAATTATTTGATAGATTTCATTTGAAATATGTAGTATTGTATTTGATTTTGATAGCCGGTAATCAGCGCTAGAGACACAATCTCTCCTTTATATATTTATATATAATGCTGCTAAAATAATGCTTTAAGAGCCCAGCTTTATGAGCTAGTTCGATTTAAATCTATTGTATCACACCCTTTAGACCTACAGTTTATAGTGGGATCCGAATCAATGCTAAAGGCATATATTGCTGCGGATCACAATCCTGAGTGAAACTGGCTGCCGTTTGTCAAACGTATGTTTAGTTTTTAACAATGGCGAGTTCCATTCAAATGTCGAATTCACTACTAGAGACATACGGTCTACTAATCGCAGCTTGTTTCACTCGGACATTGGTAAATCGATGTAATTACTGAACGGCACTTTGACTGGGCTACACGATAACAGTCATTTCAGAGCAGCACGACCTTCAGAGCCCATTAAGCCTCGATTAGGATTGTATACGATCAAGAGGAATACTGAAAATGTCCAGGATTGATTCCAGAAGTGTTCGAAAGATAGAACTGTCTACAGACGTTCTTTAAACGCAATAATGGGCCCCTGTGCACACCAGCCAAGGAAGTAAGGAAGTAAGTAAGGATTATACACGCATTCCTTCACCAACATTGAGTCACTCGGTCTAGATTAGTGTCTATCTATTGCATCAAACTACAAACATACAAATGTGCATCAAAAAACTATAAAATATTCCAATATCCACTTAACTATAGTCTATAACACACCATAAAAATCAACAAACTAGAAGAAACAATATAAAAATTCCACATTAAAAATTATTCAAATTCCATAAATTCTTTTAAAAAGTCGTAAATATTTCACCCAATGCCTATAAAAAATCAATACAAATTGAAAAATCTTGTTAATTAACAAAAATTTCTTGCATAATTTCCCCTAAACGACTCACCAGATGTTAAATTTACAGCTAATTTCCTCAAAAAGAAATTAAAGGCCCATTTCATGAACTTAAAGGTCACCTCAGATGTCCTAAACAGTTTCAAGGCACATAAATTAAAATTAACAAGTGACTGAAACAGGATGGAAAGGAAATGAACGAGCAGACAGCAAGAAAATTTCATCATTTTTATAATTTTAATAAGAATATGCAGCACTGCTGTACAAAAATAAAAAATAAATGTTAATGAAAATGATCTACAGGGAAAATTTATATCTTTAAGTATCACATATTTAACACATTGCATGCATAAGTAGAGAAATGTGTAGATTAATTAATGGATCAGAACACACCACGCCTAATAAATCTGATGAAAGGCGAATTAAAGAGAGGAAAATATTTTTTTGATGAAATTCTGTGAATTTTGTGAACAAGCAATTAAATGCAGGGGTGGGTAACATGTGAGTCGCGGTACATCTTGGTGGTAATAGCAGCGGGAGAAACACAAGATTGGTATACCGCATTTGGATAGGATCCACAAGGAAAAAGGTGTCCTGGTACTCCAAAAACAACATGGCTTAGGACAGTAATGAAGGAATGCCAGTTAAATGTCAAAAATGAGAATTTGGTACAATCTTTGTGATTCGGTCAGCAATAGAGTCAGACGGAAGGCAACCTAGACTCCAAGTCGGAGCAGATGGAACAGCAGCAGAGTCAGATGAAAGGACTTTTGTAGCAACCTAGGCTCCAAGTCGGAGCTGATGGAATATTTAATTGAGTCAGATGGAAGGCATTATGTAGTAACCTAGGCTCCAAGTCAAAGCAGAAGGAACATCAACAGAGTCAGATATAAAGCCTCTTGGAGCAATCTAGGCTTCAAGTCAGAGCAAGGTTCCAGTAAGTATTCTTGGAATGTCAAGCCTCAACCTAAACCACACACGGTGTACAGTTCACAGTATTTCCAACAACTTTTGTTACTCATTAGTGTGTCCCGCCACACATGTTACCCACCACTGTATTTTAATATATTTAAAAAATAGCTGTTGAAAATTAGTTTACGTTTACGACATGTGCAGTTGACATTTTTTATTCTTCTTACTCGGTTAACACCGTAAAGTTGACGAAACAAAATTTTTTTTCACGTAATTAAAATATGTTTTTTTATTCCTTCGTACATTTTTTTTGCCTTGCATAGAAATAAATGTTTTGAAAAAAAGAGAAAAAATTATGTAAATTTCTTGTGTGATGAGTTTATGAGGGGAACACAAATGAGACTTGAAAAAAAAAATATTTTTAAATCTTCTTAAAATAATAAACTTAGTTTTTACGCGATGGCATGGGTGCGAACTGCATGACAAATTTCACTTTACCATCCGGTTTCTTTTAATGCAGCTTTTCTAATCATAATTTAATGAGGAAGATTGACGAAAGGGTTTAATTTTTTGCTGCTATATAAATTTTCTTTTTTATTATCATCTGCTTGGTTGTTTTCTTAAGCTGCGTTAATGTTCTGGGGTTTTTTGTGACAGTTTTGAAGGAAGTTATAGCGCATTTTTAAGTGTTAAATCTTGATTGAATGGTTGATTTGAATTTTAACCCTGATTTTAACTCAAAATTGAAGCATTGATTTGAATTTTGACCCAAAAGTGAAGCTTTGATTTGAATTTCGGCTCAAAAGTGAAGCTTTGATTTGAATTTTGACTAAAAAGTGAAGCTTTGATTTGAATTTTGACTCAAAAGTGAAGTTTTGATTTGAATTTTGACTCAAAAGTGAAGCTTTGATTTAAATTTTGACTCAAAATTGAAGCATTGATTTGAATTTTGACCCAAAAGTGAAGCTTTGATTTGAATTTCGGCTCAAAAGTGAAGCATTGATTTGAATTTTGACCCAAAAGTGAAGCTTTGATTTGAATTTCGGCTCAAAAGTGAAGCTTTGATTTGAATTTTGACTAAAAAGTGAAGCTTTGATTTGAATTTTGACTCAAAAGTGAAGTTTTGATTTGAATTTTGACTCAAAAGTGAAGCTTTGATTTAAATTTTGACTCAAAAGTGAAGTTTTGATTTGAATTTTGACTCAAAAGTGAAGCTTTGATTTGAATTTTGACTCAAAAGTGAAGCTTTGACTTGAATTTTTACTCAAAAGTGAAGCTTTGATTTGAATTTTGACTCAAAAGTGAAGCTTTGATTTAAATTTTGACTCAAAAGTGAAGTTTTGATTTGAATTTTGACTCAAAAGTGAAGCTTTGATTTGAATTTTGACTCAAAAGTGAAGCTTTGACTTGAATTTTGGCTCAAAAGTGAAGCTTTGATTTGAATTTTGACTCAAAAGTGAAGCTTTGATTTGAATTTTGACTCAAAAGTGAAGCTTTGATTTGAATTTTGACTCAAAAGTGAAGCTTTGATTTGAATTTTGACTCAAAAGTGAAGTTTTGATTTGAATTTTGACTCAAAAGTGAAGCTTTGATTTGAATTTTGACTCAAAAGTGAAGCTTTGACTTGAATTTTTACTCAAAAGTGAAGCTTTGATTTGAATTTTGACTCAAAAGTGAAGCTTTGATTAGAATTTTGACTCAAAAGTGAAGCTTTGATTCGAATTTTGACTCAAAAAAGAAGCTTAGCTTTGAATTTTGACACAAAAGTGAAGCTTTGATTTGAATTTTGGCTCAAAAGTGAAGCTTTGATTTGAATTTCGACTCAAAAGTGAAGCTTTGATTTGAATTTTGGCTCATAAGTGAAGCTTTGATTGAATTTTGACTCAAAAGTGAAGCTTTGATTTGAATTTTGACTCAAAAGTGAAGCTTTGTTTTGAATTTTGGCTCAAAAGTGAAGCATTGATTTGAATTTTGACTTAAAAGTGAAGTTTTGATTTGAATTTCGACTCAAAAGTGAAGCTTTGATTTGAATTTTGACTCAAAAGTGAAGTTTTGATTTGAATTTTGACTCAAAAGTGAAGCTTTGATTTGAATTTTTACTCAAAAGTGAAGCTTTGATTTGAATTTTGACTTAATTTGGAAGCCATGCTTTGAATTTTGATTCAATTTTGAAGCTTTGCTTTAAATTTCACCTGAAAATTGAAGCTTGGCTTTAAATTTTGACTTTAAAGTGTTTGAAATTGTTCAAAATTGTTTAAAATCTAGCAAAACAGTCAGCAAACCACTACTAAATTCCCAAAAAATCATCAGCATTGCTTCACAGCAACTTCAGACTCAACTGAAAACATAATTGAACCAGTTATCAAGCTAAAAATGTCTCAATCCATCCTACATAATACAGAGAATTTCACTTTACATTCACCCGCGATAAGTCATCATCAGCCACCCAGTTAGTCATCAAAAATGTGTATAACATCAACAAAAAATTTACTCAAAAGTAAAATATTTCAGCAAACAAGAATTTAAAGGCCTGAAACATGAAAAGTTTAGCCATAAAACATCAAAACTTAAATTCATCAAAATCTATTACTTAAAATCAAGTATGACTTTATGAATCAGATGTTAGTCAGATCGTTTTATGTCAAAATATATATAAAAGCAAAATGTACGAGCAAAAAGGCATATTGAAAATGTGGGCGATGAAAAAGAGAGTCTTTAACAGTTAAAATATAAAAATATTTTCACTTTGATCTTAATACTGGCGCGTGAGTTGTTTATTTTATTTTTATATGTTTGTTTTCATTAATGAACGCAATAATTCTTGAAAATATAAAGCAATCTCTTCTCAGCGTTTGCCTGAAAATGATATTTTAATCTGTTTCATGAGAGATTTTACTAATCGACTGATATACACAACAGCATTAAAGAAAAATAAATCGTGCCAACTTTGAAAATATACACATTAAATACACATCTATATGTTCTTTTAAATTTCTTTTAAAAATAAAACAATAAAAAAAATGTGAGCGACGTGTTTTGAAATTCTCAACGAACTGCACGACGACGACGTCGACGACGCGTTATTCGATTTGATTCCTTTACAAATCATTGTTTAAATGTCACAGCAGTATAATATACAATAATAACAGTTACGAGTACCAAATTAATGGTACGAAACATTTTTTTTTCAAGGTCCTCATTCCAATTTGCTTCATCATTCTCTATTCAGTCGATGTCTCACGAATATGAAATTTTGGATATTATAGGTAAACAGTTTGTCTGATACATTATTTTTTGTACATAAATTGCTGTATTTTATTTCAATTTTGTGCCAAAAAAATAACCGTATGCAAAGCAGAACAAGCAACAAAGTTAAATTGGAATAAATTTTGTGTTGGATTGTTTTTCTCGAATTCTTGTTTATATGATCTGATAATAATATAGAGACTATTATTATTATTGGAGAATATTAAAATTCATACAGAGTAGGATGTACCTATGACGACAATTTATGGGATTTTCGTGGAATTTAGAGGGTACTGTTGTGGGATAATCGAATTTTGTAGCTGGAAATAAGCTTGATAAATTGAAAATCTTTATTCTGTTATCACAGATGGTGGAACTGTTCTTGATCTTTGAATGCCTTGATTCTTGGAAAGTTCAAAATGGAAATCTTCTTGCCATAGGTCGTTTTTAGGTAGCTTTATATTCTAAAAGACAGTGAGTATGCTTTAATGGTACAAAAAGACCACTAAGATACCTAAAAGCATTTTATCAGGTAAAGTTAGACTAAGCATCAAATGGTTAGCATTTTGGAATTTTAGACATCTTTTGGAATCTGGAAAAGTACAATGAACGAGTCGGAATCTGACAGTACTTATGCCAACGTTTACTCAAGATAATGCAACTAGATCTTACCAGAACGTCATCATGATAACTCCAAAATATCGAGTAGACATGAATTTCCTCAACGTCTGTATGCAACCTATATTACGGTTTAAAATGATTTTTACCGCAGCGCACTGCTTAGGACGAAATCTGAATCTATCAAAACCACACAATGATGATCCTATTCCATGTGGCCCTATTACATGCTTGAACACACAGTCGTGAATCAGGTTTAGGTTAAAGAATTCAGAATCGTCCTCTTATTATTCCTTTTCTATCCTTTTTTGCGGCACAAAGCTTAGTAGGAGGTCATGGTATTTCCAAAAAGAATTAACAACACGCTAGTGTGTTGCAGCACACAGGTTGCTTACGACTGGTGTAGGATTTTGTTTACCCTAAAGTGGAGACTGACTTTTCCTTACCAGATTTGAAGCCACATGAGAGACTTATAGTTGAGTTATATCAGCCTGTTCCACTTTAGTACTTTACCACCCACTCCTATACCAATCTTGTATTGTACCACACTTTATTACTACCCAGTCATACCCCTTAACAATCACATAACTCAATTAAATCACATTCATCTACATGAACACCCTAAAAATCCCATCAAAAATAGATCTCCCAAAAAACTACATAATAATTTACCCACGTGCTATATCGAATTTCTTACTTACATTCCAAAAAATATTAATAGATCGCTTTCAATTTAGTTTCTTTTCATTGACACAATTGTCAAAATTACCGCCCTTGATAGAACACAACAAGTTGAATAAGAGCAACATAAAAAAGTTTATTTTTACCTTTTCTTCTTCCATTATTATTATTATGGGTAGGTAGGTATGGCATGCTGCATAGAAACTATGGAATTGTGGAATTGCTCCAGCACGTGAGTATTTTTCACAACGAGATACAAAATAGAAAATTTTTCCAAAAATATATTGTAAATAAACATAATATTGAACGAGAATGTCACACACGGTGGAGATCATCTAGTGTACTTCCATCCCACGCACATACATATATATTTTGATATAATTACATTTACTTCAATTTATTGACAACGAAAAGTATATTAAGCGAATAAGTTGTATGAATGTCACGTTTTTTGCGTTGAGGCTCCTTTCCACACAATTTGACGGTACGTTGAATGAAATTTATGAATGAATAGGATACCTTAATGAGTATGGTAGGGTACACTCATGGAAAAATATTTAAAATTTAGCAAAAAATTTATAAACCATTGGTAAATGGAATATCAGATAGAAAAGTTCTCAGACTGGGAATCGAACCCATGACTTTTTGATTACTACATAGTAGTTTACATTAAGTCGTCGTTGTTAGTTTAGGACTTTTAACATTTTGTTGTCTTGTCTGTACAAATTGAGTTTGGAGATAAAAGGACTTAAATCTTACCATTTCTGTCTTGATTGTGGGGCTGCCACCATTCAGACTGGGTTATTTGGATAGGATTTTTATCTATTCCAGTGGTGGACAACCTTTTATTTTTCGCAGCAAATCTTGGTGGTAAGGCTCGACTAAAACCATACAAAATATACTGTTCGCGCTATTTCGAACCATTTTGACAAGGCACACTAGAATACCATGGTACTTAGGTTGTCCATCAGTAATCTATCCATTCAAGCGCACATCCCGGCACAGGGCTCGATCGTCAGCGGAGCATTTAGTTGGTAGCATGGTCTTTGTTGGGAATTAGAAACTGGCAGAAGTTATCTAAAGACAGGTAATGCGAACTCTAAAGGCCTCCGTGCGCCTTCGCCAATGAAGTATGAAATAAAAAACATGGAATACCATAGCTTAGAAAGAGGCTGTTGATAGAGACTGTATTTCACTTGACAATTGGCAAAGAGCAGCAAGCGATTGAGCCTGTTGAAGACGTTAACTGAGTGAAGTCATAAATCACACCTGATATGTATGGTCAGCAAAATAAGGAGGATATCATGAGAAGGTCATTTGGCATTTGGTCTGCATCGGAGTCAGACTTCGGTTTTCAAATTCCACTATTTCTTTACAGTCTAGAGCTTTAACCAAGAGTTCCCTGACCAAGAGCAAGACGGTCTCGATCTTGAGAATTGGTCATACCTTACCTCTAACCCGTTCATTTCACAATATTTAAATTTTTTCCATGAGTGTACAATAATGAAAGTACAAGAAAATCCCTTAATGTCTTCCTTGGGATGGATGTGTGTTGAAATTATAAATTAAAATATAAAATTTAAAGGATGAACGCACATCTATTATTAAAATAACTTTTATGTATGTTCCTCACTCTATCTCCGCAGACACATTTAATTATGTATCAAATCTAGCTGAAATGATTGATGATGTAATTGGTAGGCATACATAGGCAACATCAATTTACTTTTGCTTTCTCAACATGCCAAGTTGATGACAAATCTACACTCATCAAATGTGATGAGTTGAGACAAACCCATCAACCCTACTTTTTTTCAATTAATTACATACACAATGAATTTTCATCTCTTTTTTTTGATATCTAAAAAAATATTTGTTTCTTCATCTACATTTCATCAATTTTATGCTGCCTTTTTTTTTGTTCTCAATTTCAATGGAAAGGAAGTGAAACAAATCTATAGAATGAAAAAAGTAATTATTCAACTTTTTTTTTCTTCTCGTCTTTATTTGAATACTCCTTTTTTGGGTGTCAATTTTATGTGCAGTTTTTGAATAGTTTAGGGATGGTGAGGCTGGATACTATGACATTATGTCTGAGGAATATTTAAGTCTGTATTAAATTCATGAAAAACGATGAAACTTGAAATTAAATTTTGAAAAACCGTTAAAATATGAAATCATCAAAATTTTTGAATTTCGAATTTGAATTTTTGAGAACCGTTAAGATTTGAATTCTTCAAACAAGTTAAAATTTGAATTTTTGACAATCGTTACCATTTGAATTTTTGAATTCCGTTAGGATTTGAATTTTTGGAATCCTAAAGGTTAGAATTTTTTAAAAACCGTTAAAATTTGAAATTTTGAAAGCCGTTAAAATTTGAAATTTTGAAAGCCGTTAAATTTGAATTTTTGAATGTCGTTAAGATTTGAATTTTTGAAAACCGTTGAAATTTGTTTTTTTTAAACCCGTTAAATTTGAATTTTCGAAATTTGTTAAAATTTAAATTTTTGAAACTCGGTAAAATTTAAATTTTTGAAATTTGGTAAAATTTGAATTTGTAAAATTCGTTAAAATTTGATTTTTACCAGCTTTAATATTTGAATTTTTAAAAGTCGTTATATTTGAATTTTTGAAAACCGTTATGAATTGATTTTTCAAAATTAGAAAATTTGAATCTTAGACAGTCGTTCATATTGTCATAAATCTTCATAACTGAGCTTTAAAACGAACCTTCAGAAAATGCGCCTCCAACATCCATTGACTTCCATCTCAATACCCAAAAAAAAATAACTATTTTCTTACATCAAGCTCTCGAATAAGAGAAATTTGTTAATGGCAACATATTTAATTTTCTGTTCATTTTTCCTTTATTCTTGGACACCCTACGAGAAAAAGAGTGATTACTTTTGATGAGCTTCATTCATAAATTTCTTCTTCCTACGTCTGACTGTGGAGAGAAATATATTGAAGGAGGAAAGTCACCATCGGAGGGGGGTCAGATGAATTATTTGTGGTGATTCACAAGAACTTGATTATCGAAATTGTTATTTTGGGTAAAATTTTCTAATTTTTGAGAATCGATGGGGTTGGACTCTGAATTGATGATAATTATGTTGTTGAATGTGGTTGTGTTGTGTTGGAATAAAGATTGGTTATTGTAAAGTGGAGGACATGATTTATTAAGTGAAGTCATTAGATGCTAAATTTGAAAATTTAGCATGTAACGGTTTTCAAAAATTTATATTTGTAACGATTTTCAAAAATTCAAAAATTAGCTGTTTTCAAAAATTTAAGGTTGCAACCATTTAGTCAACAGTTTTCAAAAATTTAAATTTGTAACGTTTTTCAAAAATTTAAATTTGTAACGGTTTTCAAAAATTCAAAAATTAACGGTTTTCAAAATTTTGAATTTGCAACGCTCCGGTCAACGATTTTCAAAAATTTAAATATTTTCCGATTTTTAAAAATTTGAAAAAAAAAAGTATTCAAAATGTTCCTAAAAGTATCAAGTTGCGTATTTTTCAGCTCCTTAGTGACAATTGCGTAAACAGTAAAATGTCACACAAAATTTCAGTTTTAATCAACTAAAACCCCAATACCTAGAATTCTATTTGCGTCACAAATCACAAAATTTCTTTCATTTCGTCCACGCACACAACCTTCAGAAAAAAAAACAACACAACATTCTCGTCTACAAATCCTCATAAATTCTAAACATTAACATCAACCAACGCACAATTTCTAGAAATAAATCCTCAAAGTCGTAATAAAAAAAAATCCTTTTGAGTTCACCTCAAAAATTTCATTAACTACAAAAAAAAGGCATGCCTCCCACATATTTGCAAAACGCAACGGCTTACACAACATAAAAAAGTGCTTTAGAATGGCACTGAATTACATACAGCCATATCACAGCAAGGCTGAATAAGTAATTTTTTAACAATTTTTTTATTTTTCATCTCGACATCATCATGCGGTTACATCAATGAAGTCAGAATGGCATATTCATCAATGGATAAATGTATCCGTGCATTTCTTTATCGGATATACGGTATAAAAGAGAGGCGATTTTCAAAACGAATATTACACATAATATTTCAATAATATTGATCTCATTTCTCATGTTATAATATAAAAAAATAAAAGGAACCCCTTTCAGAACATTAAGACCCCCTGCCATATGATGAAAATAGCTTTTGAAGTCATATGCGATGTGTATGGGCTACTATTTTTCACAATATGATATTCATTATTATATTTCTCTTTTTTTACTTCTCTTTTCATTTTTATTGAACACACGATCAGCACGAAACCTTTACATTCAATTGCATTGCATGATTGTTGATTATTGGAAATAAAATGAGTGAGTTTGGGAGGTCACTTGAGTTGGGTTACTTGGCATAAGGCGTAGTTTTTTTAAAAAGTAACTTATACTAGATTGGGTATGCTTACTGGACCTTATCTCTTGCAGCTATTTTGAACGAGTTCTGAATGAATTGGCCAGAAATCAAGAAGAAAATTGCCATTAAATGAACAAAAATGGAAGAATTTTGAAAATTACTTAATTCAGCTTTATTATTCGGCTTATTTTATTATCGGCTTATGTCCCAATGTGGGTTTATGTCCCAATGGGCATGTGAACCAGTGAACTTATGTACTAGTCAGGAAAACTAGGGAAAATGTCAGTGGGCTAATGAACAGTGGGAAAATGTACAGTGGGATTTTGTTGGTAACTCAACCACTCGTCCACAGCAGCCTTACTCACGCTCATGCAGATTTATCTACATATGTTTCGATATTCTGGATTCCGACATCACTCTATCCCGAACGGTACAAAAAATTGGATCAAAATCAGCCATCAATACTGTCAGAGCAGTTTCGCGTCTCACAACATCTCCAATAAGTTATGCTGTCTAAGTACATTGTGTACCATTCGAAATATAAGTAAATTTTTGAAATATCCTCGATCGGCACAAATTAATCATGACAGTCAATTGGTCAACAGCCAATATACATATTGACTGCCACAAAAATTGCCACTAGAATGTCATGTAGCCGCCTACTTAACTGCCATGAAAGAATTGTCCCGATCGGATACCTAATTCGGTTAAGACTATTTTAAATTCTTCTGTAAATGACTAGCAATCCACTATGATTACTATTATATGAACATATGTAATACGGAGCATATTTTTAAAACAACCGAATGAAAAATTATTTCATTAATGATTTTACATAGTGCCAAATGTCATTCAAACACACTCAACATACAGAATCTTAGTCATATTTTACAAAAAATTTGTCTGAATAATTGACTGACTCAGAAATGGGAATTTCACAGCTTTATGGGGCTATAAAATCAAGCGATCGGCAGATTGCCAAAAAATGTCCGACTTCATACTCATTATTGGGTCAATATGTTGACTTTATTGGTATGAACTTGACAGATTTATGTCAATTGACTATTAGCAGATCATCAAACATGAACACTGATTGAGTTAAGAAGAAATTTTATTGGCAGGGAAATTGAGAGTGAGCTATGGCACTGTTGGACAGCTTTAATGAGTGTTAAGTCTCTAAAATTGACTAAGAATTGAGGATACAATGTTTTTTACTACAATTTGTGTTTGTTAAAAATCAGATCAGATATGTCCAAAATCTGACCAAAACTCAGTTTAATCAGAACAAAAATTAGGATGATCTAATCGAAATTGATTAAAATCTGATCGAAATTTGGTCAAATTCTGTCTGAAAACCGTTCCTTCCCGAATCATTCCAAAGTCTGACAGAAATCCAGCACAATATACAACCAAAATCTCGTCGAAATTAGATTAAAATTGGGATAAATTGTTGTGAATCACATAAATCGAATTGACGTGGCTAAAACACCGAAAAAGCACCCAAACTAGACTTTCACTGGGATTGAACCCGGGGCGTTAGGATCGGTAGCCCGACACTCTAGCCACTACGCCATTACTGCTTTTTTGTTGCTTTTGAAATGTCAGCAATACAGTCTAAAAAATACATGAAGAACAAAATGAGGCAAATTGGTCAAAAACAGGCGTCTTGATCTCGTGATGGTACCTTTGAGTCTTGCCGTCAATGAGGCTGCTCTCCAGCAGCTTCATTGTGATCCACAAGAAACTGTAATAAAACATTTAAGCCCACTAAAGCCACTCAAACATCAACCACACAGTCCCAGTCAGCCAAAAGAAACTCAATAAACTCAATAAACCTCAATATTTAAACCTCAATTTAAGAGTTTAATACTAAAGAGGAAGAAAGATTTTAAAGGAATTTCATTCAACACCTAATAAAAATAAAAATAAAAAGAAGTACATCTTTAGATGTGTGGGATTCGCTATTTTTTTATGCCGTCTCTTTTTGACCTTCTTTTTTTCAATCTAAATTCCGTTTTATTTGTTCAAAAATATAAGCAGCAAGCGAACGAACGTAAAGGAAGTGATGAACATTAAGATGAGAGAGAAATATTTGATAAAATTACACTTTTATGCCATTAACACTCATCTTATAGACATAAATTTTGATATTGACACCGCACAAATTTTTCTACTGTATAACAGTCATTGATGTGTGCCGAAAAAAAAGAGAGACTTTGTATAGAAAGCGGAAATCGAGGCAAGGAACAAGCATCAGAAAAAAAGGGTACCGAAAAAAAATCATAAACATTATCTCACATCCTTGAATATTTCATAAAAGTGTTATCGCACTGAAATGTATGTGTGTACTTATGTTCAGCATGAAAATGTTTCCTATGGGGTTTATTGCTTGTTATGTCTCATATTATTTGGAATATTGAGAGTTTTGACAAAACAAAACGATAGCGATTAAGACAACAGTTTTAGGCGTGAGTTTTTCAAGCCAAGGTTTCAGTTGCCGTACACAAAGTGATCAAATGAAGCCAAAATAGCAATTAAATTGTTGGTATTTAAAGGATTGACAAAAATTCGATTTCAACTGAATTTTGATAGATTTTTGATTGAAATTCGATCAGATTTCTACTGTATTTCGATCCAATTTTTCTTAAGTTAAATTTTGGTCAAATTTCTGCCGAATTTCGAACAAATTATGATTAAATTTCGACCAAATATTAAACACTCGACAAAAATCTGATCGAAATTCGGCCAAATTTGAAGTAATATTCATAAAATAAAACTGATCGAATTTCGTTCTAAATCCTTCCAAAATCTGACTCAAAACTAGCCTAAACTGACCAAAAATCACCAGAATCTAATGAATTCGACTAAACTCTGACCGAAATATGTCCAAAATCTCCTCAAAACTTAATAGAAATTGGACTAAATTTGGAACGAAATTCGGGAAACTTTGACCGGAATACGTCCAAAATCTGACCAAATCCAGCCTAATCGGAACAAATCCAGCCTAATCGGACCAAAACTCAGTCTAATCTGATCAAAAACTTACGAAAATCTGATCGAAACTCGACCAAACTCTGATCAAAATTTGCGAAAATTTAACTAATCCCTGAAATTCGACCAAATTCTGATCCATTTGATTGATTCCATGAATCACACCTACTTACATCCACAAATATAGTTCTGATTTCATCACTTTAGAAAGGATTCAAAGGATCTACATCATAGGCTATCAACCCCATATAGAAGGAAGATGAAGAAACTAAAAAATATGTAATATGTGAATATGCAGAGATAGTTTTGAACATCACAAAGATATTGTGTCGAATCTAATAAAATAAAATAAAATAGTAAAACGAACTTAACTTAATTGGTTTTTCTCGTGATTACACGTTAGGTACTGGTAAAATTTGATCACGTGCCATTGAATAAAGTTCCTTACACAAAAATATTTCATCTTCAGCTATGAGATTTTATAATGATAATATTGAAAAGTTTTTATATTAAATAATATTTTAGAAAAAAACTTTAAAATTATTATTATGAAGAAAATAGTTGAGAAAAAGTTTAATTCAATTTAGTTAAGGAGAAACGAGAGTGTTGGGAATTTAAATTAGCTTTTCTAGTAAGTGAAATAAGAAGTTTTTAGTTCCAACGAATAGAAATTCTTATGAAATTTTTTACGACTTTCTAGAATTTTTTTTAAGCATTCTGCTGCAGGCCTTTAATTTGATATTCTGGAATATACAAGACCGTAAAGTTTTATGGGATATAATCAGTTCATGTGAAACAATCACGTGATTTCTCTACCGAAGAGTTCAAAAAATTATTCAGATCTACATAAAATAAAGGTTGGTCTGAAATTCCTAGAAATATTAATTGGGAAGTGATCATAGTTTTTAAAAATTTTTGAAGAATATTTGTAGAGGAATTAAAATTTATTGTCTAAAAGACTAGCCTTCCTTGATCAAAATGAGTGATTCTAGTCAGCTATCTATTGATTCAGATCATTATGTTCATTAATCCTATTAAATTTGATCAAAATTTTAGACTATTTCAATAAACTATCAATCAAGAACATTAAAATTTACAGAAAACTAATGAAAATGGAGATGGATTCAAAAACAGATGGAGTTTCAAAATTTGGAAGAGGAACATAGATTGATCCGGTTCAAAGTTGAACTTAGGTTGAACCAGCAAGGCGTAAATTAGATTATTGAACTGTTCAATACACTATTCTTATGATTTTGCCGGTTCAAATTGATGAGCAAAGCAGTTCAAGATATATATTTGAATATTGAGCCGGAACAAGCCAAAAATCTCATGACAAATCGCATTACTGAACCGGTTCAAAATGAAGATTAAGTTGATTAAGTTCAAATATCACATTATATCATGATTCAACTGATTCAAAAAGAAGAGCAATTCGAGTATTCAAGATACAACTCAGATTATTGAACCAGTTCGAGGTACAAATCTGATGATTTTACCAGTTTAAGGTGTCAATTTGATGAGCAAACCAGATCAATGTGCAAATTGAATGGACAAAGTAGTTCAAAATTTGAATATTGAACTGGTAAAAGTCATAAATCCACAAACTGAACCTGTAAATTGGAATATTGAACCGGTACAAAACACAAATCTCATTATTGGACCGGTTCAAAGCGTACATCAGATGATTGAACCGGTTCAGGTTGCTAATTTAATGATTTAACCGGTTTAAGTTACGAATTAGACAATTGATCAAATTCTAGGTACAAAATTGATTAAAATCGTCGAAATAAATTGGAAACGACTAAATTCAACTAAACTCAAAACCGTGACACTCATGTTTTAATTCACAACTGCATTACATCCATTTAAGTACATATAATCACATTTTAATGGATTGAAGACTGAATATTAAGTTCTTGCAATTCATGCTAATTTTTATGGTTTTTGAAACCTAAAATTCTGAATACATCTTAACTCAGTCTTTACACTTAAAATATTAATTGATCTTAAAAAACCCAAAAAAAAAAGTTCCTCCCGAAAACCTATAAAACTCCACAATTTGCCATTCATAAACTCAACAATTATTGCAAATTTTACTTGTTCCTTAAAAAAAAAATATTCCGAAACATTAATCCAAAATTACTTACAATTAACTCTTTTACACCGTCAAAGCACTACCGAAAAAAAAAAATAAAATAAATATGAAACTTCCTTTCAACAGCCTTACAAGACTTTTGCATGCAATTCTGCCATTTCACAACGCTCAGTACACATCAAGTAATAAAATGCTGCAATTAAAGACCCAAAAAAGAGAAGTTAATGGAATTAATAAGCATGTGCACATGAAAAAAAAATGTTGAAATAAAGGAACAGGAATGTTAGGTCATACTGTCGATGAATGAATATTTAATATTTAATATGTAATGCAGATGTGGTCAACCTTTTGCTTTTTGGGGAACACATTGATTGTAAGCTTCGTCCGAAACACGACAGACGATTCATGGCATATGCTACAATTTTTAGTGTGTCGCGACACACAGGTTGTATACCACGGATGTGACGTACACGACATACGATTCATGGCATTTCCAGCTATTTTTGGCTGCACTTTAGAGTGTTGCGACACACATGTTGCCCACCACAAATGCACCGTACACGACAAACGATTCATGGCATTTCAAACAATTTTTAGTGTGTCGCGACACACATGTTGCCCACCACAGATGCACCATGCACGACATACGATTCATGGCATTTTCAGCTATTTTTGGCTGCAGTTTAGTGTGTCGCGACACACAGGTTGTCAGTGTTTTGAGTGTGTCGCGACACACAGGTTGTCAGTGTTTTTAGTGTGTCGTGACACACAGATTTACCGTACACAACATGCAATTCATGGCATATCCAACGATTTTAAGCGTCACATTAATGTCCCGCAACACACAGGTTGTCCACCACTGATGTAATACATAGCTACAGTGGCATTTCATAGCCATTGAGCAGTCAATATCAGTAACAAGAAATTTTTTTTTGTTGTTACTTCTTTCACATCTTGTTCTTATTTTTTTACATTATTAAAACAGGTTCTGGCCTATCAATTTTTATAACCGACATTAGGAATTGTTTTGACGTTGACTCAGTTGCGCTGACAGTCGATTTCAATTTTTTTCTTTACTTCTTCTAAGAATAGACGAAGTACAAAAGAAAGAAAAAGGAATAAAAATGAAAAGAAGGTAAAGTAGAAGTCCAATTTAATGTTTATATCGTTGATTTCCGGTTCGTTTAACAGTATGGTAGTCATTCACAGCACTGAATACAAAATATATATATGAAAACAAAACGACACAGCATAGATATAAAAAGTGTAACAGAAGAGAACCAAAAAAATATAAAAAATGCATATAGCATGTGGAGATTCTAATTCCAACAAATTATTTCTAGTTGCGCATTGTTAAAACCTATTTAATTAATATAAATTCTCATGATATTACAAAAGGAAGAGTCTTTTGGATGTAAAAAAATAAAAAAATAATAGTGGTAGGAAATATTGCGGTGCAATAAAGCGCATACAAAGTGGGAATTTTATATTGCATGGGAATTTATTTTATAACCTTTTATATGGAGCTATAAATTCATTAAGTTCGTTAGTTTGATGATCAAGTAGTTGGCAAAATGAGACAAACGAGATGTGTAAATTAATGGGTTGAAGTGTTCTGGAATGGCAGCACTACTACATGCTATGAAAAATGAATGCATATGGAAGAAACTGGAACCAGATCCCGAAATCGACTCGAATTTGATATGACATTTCGACTAAAGTCGACTCGACTCTACATAAAATTTGAGTCGACTTCAAGCTCTGAATGGAACTATTGAAACTTCAACATAGCGTCAACTTAGGTAGCATAAGTAACGCAATGCCAATGGACACTCTAGATAATCAGAGCTACTCAATACCCTTCAACATTAATCAAGTTAATCGAATAGCACAAGTCACATAAACTATCCGAAATTCAGCATTAGATCGACAGTCGACGTGATTCAGGCATGGTGCTGGAGGATTTGGGTGGAATCCGATTGCGACATAAAACTCACTTCGGCTTAAGGGTCAGGTTTTTGACAGATTGGTCATTTTATACCATTCTGGTTAACTTATATGTAATGATTTAATATACTAATATTTGAGATTCTAGTGATTTCGACTTATTGCATCGTATATGTTAACTCAGGTACTGACTCCTCCTTAATATCGGATAGTACGACCAAGGATTTCCTTTATTTGACGAAATTTGTTGTATTTTATTGTTTGAGCAAGGGTGTTCACCTACTGAACTATGTTCAAAAATTGGCAATTTCAAAAGGGTCAGAGGCACAATTTCCTTGAAATCAATTAAATTGAATCAAGTAGTAACGAGTTTCGAACCTAGGATGTCTAGAAGTCTAACGCTTTAATTACCGGAACTTAACCAACTAAACTATTGAAATCTATTTGCTTTAAATTCCAGATTGGCAATTTCCCTTTTTATTTTAGTCAACTCTGCCTCTTTAGATCTGATTTGATTGATGACAATGAGCACGAGGGCAACCTAAGAACTTTTAGAGTGAGGCTGTTGATAAAGACAGTGAAGCATTTGGTATTGGTAATTGAAAGGGTAGCCAGAAGATTTTTGCAAAATATCGGGACACTTTTGAGAAAAATCGGGGCTTTTCTAAGTTTGCCACTTTTGGGGTTCTTTTTGACTATTTTAAGTCTTAATTCTACCCAAATACCCAAACTGTCACAAATCCTTGCTCCTACTTTACCTCAAAAATACACTCGTTTAAAAAAATTCATTCATATGTGACTAAAAAATTCCATGGGCAATGTAACCACAAAACGACATATTATGATAATGTGAAATTTATTGTCTGGATAGCGGGAAAATATAAAAAGTGTTTTGTGCGGCTGTTGCTCACCTGGTTCAATTTCAAAGAATGAAATACAAAAAAAAAATATTAACGATTTTAATTGGTTTTTATTTTTAAAAATTCACCTTTTTATTCTAAAGTGCTCACTTGTGATCAGTGATAAGAATGACATTTTTCAACAGAATGAAATGGACACGAAACAAAGTCTGTACCCCAAGCGAATGGTATTTTTTTTATTTATGATCCATATACCATGAAATATGTATCTGGCAAGCTAAAATATCCGAAAATATTTACTATATTACTGCATGTCGTCAACCATTAAAAGCCATTACGCGAGACGGTAAATGTATGTTGCACCGTCAGATATGCATGGAATTATAATATTCATAAATAGATAGCTAGGGAAAGACTAGAAGAAAATCTAAACTATGTGCAGTTAATTATGAAAATGACATTTAACCGAAAACATGGTGAAAAAAATAATAAAGATAAAAGGGAAGCTATAGCTGTCAGTGTTGAAAAAATATTTTTACATTTTCAGAGTGTGATGTACATAAATTTTAATAAATATGAACAAAACCAGTCATTCCATGGAAAGAAAATTATTTGACACAGTCAGTAAATTATGAATAGTGCTTTCCCAAAAAAAAATAAAAGAATGACATGCAAGGGTTCATTGATAATGGATATAATGTGAATATTAATTCCCTGCCATCCATTAAATCGAGAACAGCGTCGAACAAGATGTTAAGCCTTAGCTGACGGAGGACAATGTCGTCTTTTTATGGGAACATTAGCAAATGATTTTTTTTAGTCATTTATGTCATGTATGCAGACATATAGTGTGTAAAATTGACTCAAATGAAACAAGATTAAAGGCAAAATAGCCCTTGCCCTTGCCTGTTTATTTTAGAGTTTTCAGGTTTAAAGGAATTTTGTTGTTTTTAATAGAATTTAGACACAAAAAGAACTTGGGGGAAAGTTTGATATCCCAGAGGAATTTAAATGTGGATTTTGAATGATTTTTTTCTACCCTGTTATGCCTGGAATTAAAGTATACGGACAAATAAACTTTAATTAAATTCTTGAATAGAAACATTTGTTTTTTCTGCTGTAATCTTAAAGTAAAATCTAGTTTAGGAAGTAGGAAAGGCTTTAAAAATGTAAATGGAAATGATCTGGCTAAATTTGATTTTTTGGGTAGATATTTCTACTTCCTGAGAATTGAGTTTTTTTGACTTGGATGTTTTGGTAAATGAAGGCAATGACATTGGATTGTCGATTTTGGGATCGGAGTGTCTTTGTATTATTGCATCAGAATTGCAGTACCTTTGACTCACTGCATTACTTTGCAATGCGTCGTGAATCTGAAAACCTATTAAATCAACATTATTTCATATTGCCGTGCTCATTTTTGAAGCCATGACTATATCCAATCAATACAACTTATTTGCTATGACACTTTTACTTCCCTAGATTAAGGGTAAGATGCAAAGCTGCTCTGACGGAATCGTGACAGTTGATTTTGACGGGAGTGGATCATCTGGCAGAAACTATGGATTCCATGGATTCAGAAACTATGGATTCCATTCTTTACAGAAAATATCCATAGAATCCATGGGTTCCACGTGCTAATCTATAATTTCCATGGATTCCATTGATTCCACCAAAAAATCCATTGATTCCATGATTTCCATAAATTTTTCCATGGATTCCTCAAATTCCACAAAATCTATAGAATCCATAGCTTCTGCCAGATGATTCGGACTCGATTTTGACGAATGTGAGTAACTGAAGAATTCGTGGAACAAGACAGTAATCAAGCTAATTTCAAACAACAAATAAAGGAAGATATAGGCGTAAAAATTAATATTTATGGCCCCGAGCGATATAAAAAAAGAATTCTACACCACTGAGATATTACAGCTACGCTAAACCTCCATTTGGCGTCTATATGGCTACCAAAAATAGACGGCATTCATTTGGTGTTAATAAAAGAGGTTTTGCGGAGTCTTTAAAGGCTCTGTGGCAGAGCCTTCGTCATTTGTGTTGCTCAGAAGCCTCTCAACTTAGTAAATGAGTTTTTTGGACTCATGAACCATTTTCAAGGCTTTAATTTGTCATCAACAGCTAAAATTGAGGAATTAACTTTTGATAGGAATCAAACACTAGCTCTCACAAATCGAAAGGATGAATAACACTTTGTTGTCTTTCTATTTTGTTTTATGGCCCATATTCCTACACTAGACAGTCTCCATACTTAAAGAACAATAAAACCTGCTAAAACTTAACAATTTAAAATAACAATGTAAATTTTATGCTGCATTCAAATTACTTCAAGCATTTCTTGTAATAATTTCAAACATTTTGTGCTACTTAATATCACTTTATGGTACTTAGTGCTCAAAAATTCCTTTCAAAAAAAATCGAAACAATTTATTGATTTTAAATAAACTTCCTGTAAGCATTAAAACATAAAAAAATCTTGTCATAAATTTTTACATCTCAATATTTTTCTTCTCAAAAAAAATATTTTACGATAGCCTCAAAATCTTCGTCATCCTGTTTCACCAACATTTCTCATTTTCGTCCAAACATAAAGTTTATTACACAAGAAGAAGACTGTCTAGAATCGAAAGAGTAGAGAGACTCTGTCTAGCCTTTATAAAACAAAAATTAACTACAAGAATTTATTTTTTTAAATTGTTGTTCCTTCAGAAAATTTTTTTATGGTCCTTGTATAAATTTTATTTACAACCTACAAGGTAATACAGCATAATGATGGCTATAAACATTCTTTTTTTTTCGTTCTCTTAATTCCAGCAGAAAAACTCATTCGGCTTGTACACAAAAATCTTCTGATGGGGTTGTTTGGAAGTGATATCTATGGGTTTTTTGGATTTAATATCCAATTGTTTGTGGATTTCTTTGAAATGATCCTTATGTTTTGCTGTATTTTGTCACAAAATATCAAAATTCTAGTTAAATTAGACCCGACTGCACGGAAATTCGTTAGAACTTGTCATCAACTGGACATTAACATGTCATCAACAAGTTACAACGGAATTTTGTCATTTAAGGAGGTTTTCAATTTGGGATCTCATTGTGTCTTAGTATGGCACTGACTTATGGATGATACATTAAAACGACAGTCAGTTTGCTAGGAATTCATTCACAAATGATGTCTAATTGTCACTGATTAAAGCAAAAGAGCAGAAATTGATAATTTACTCATACTCAATACTCCATACCGGAGCTCGAAGTCGACTCGATTTTTATATAGACTCAAGTAGACATTTCAATACAAAATTCAAGTCGACTTCGAGCTCTATTTGACACAATCGAATATTTTTCACAAAATTAACTCTATTCTCTCTAATTGAGCAACCGATAATGGACTAGCGTCACAGAACATAATCATTCTAAATACTCCAGAATTCGAACATCTATCTAGTATCAATACATGCTTAAGAGGGATTAGTAACAATAATATTGAACTGATTGAAGATTCGCAGACTGATTTAAAGGGCTAATGCTACAATCAGCGTCAAACCAGATGCCAAAGTAGATTGGAATGTGTGGTGTCGCGTCATATGGATACGAATTCGCCAATTAGAAACGAAGGTCTCGATGGTGTGGTTAGCAAACAAACTGAAAATCTGTAATTTTATCTATTGTAAGGACTTAGATTCGATTCCCATTAGAAGCCGTTATTTCAATTCACTTGGCGTCTGAGGCTGAATAGTTAACAAAATGACCGGAAATCTGCAGTTCTCTCTATTGTGAGGATTTGAGAACGATTTTGTCAGAATACGATCTTTCAATAATTATATAGAATTTAGTCCATGTGATTAGAATTCATACAATTCTCATGACATCACAGAATAGCTACCTAGAGGCATGTCATCCACTACATCTTCAACTAAGCAATTTAAGCCTCAATGCTGCTTAACAGGCAGATTGTTTTCAGATATCGTAGTAGTATTTCTGTAATATGAAAGCATTCTCTTTGCCTCATAGGTAAGCAAGGAAGTAAGAATCTCAATACATCATTTAATTATGCAACATCATAGTCAAACAAACCCTATAAGTAGTTTAAAAACTTTTTTTTTCGAACATAAATTTTCACTCAGAATTTCTCATTTACTCATATATTGTGGTTGAAGATAATTCCACTAGCGTTGCTGGATAAAAAGGAGATTGGAATGTGTGGTGTCGCGTCATATGGATACGAATTCGCCAATTAGAAACGAGGCTGAATAGTTAACAAAATGACCGGAAATCTGCAGTTCTCTCTATTGTGAGGATTTGAGAACGATTTTGTCAGAATACGATCTTTCAATAATTATATAGAATTTAGTCCATGTGATTAGAATTCATACAATTCTCATGACATCACAGAATAGCTACCTAGAGGCATGTCATCCACTACATCTTCAACTAAGCAATTTAAGCCTCAATGCTGCTTAACAGGCAGATTGTTTTCAGATATCGTAGTAGTATTTCTGTAATATGAAAGCATTCTCTTTGCCTCATAGGTAAGCAAGGAAGTAAGAATCTCAATACATCATTTAATTATGCAACATCATAGTCAAACAAACCCTATAAGTAGTTTAAAAACTTTTTTTTTCGAACATAAATTTTCACTCAGAATTTCTCATTTACTCATATATTGTGGTTGAAGATAATTCCACTAGCGTTGCTGGATAAAAAGGAGCAAAAATTGTATATAAAAAAAAATATTTTTTATGTTTAAGATAAATAAATTGAATAAGTCACCCTAATTTACAGCAATAAAGCAAATTCATTTTTTTCTGCTGAGAGAAGCTATTAACATATTGCAATTCCCCTTTTTTAATTTTAATTTCATAAAAAGAGACTCTGTGCTGATGTTGGTGCTTTGTAATGGGAAAATAGTAACCGCACAGTTTTATTACCTACATCCTTTGTTGTGTGCGATTCACATCTCTTTTCATATTCTTTTTTTTTTCATACCCCTCTGCCTCACTGCGTGTCACTTCACACAATGACAATACAATTTTTTTTTTTATATTCACACCGTTTTCACGTGTGAATGTATTGAATTTGTTCAGATTGAAAAACCAGTTTTTTGGATTTTTCAGCCAAACTAAGCATAATTGCAAGTTATGTTCTATCTCAAAAAGTTTGTGCCTGGAATTCCTCACCATAATCAAAAAACAGATTTGAAATTGGTTGAGGCATTGCTGAGAAAATGGAAAAATTCGCTTTCTGTAAGCAAGCAAACAAACAAGTTAATCAGCAAGAAATCTCAATAACGAGACATCGTAGGGACTTCTAGTTTTTTGTAATCGATCCGTATTTATCTATAGAAGAGCTGATTAGTTTTTGGGCATGGCAGGAACAGCCGTTACTTCAAAATAAGCAAAAAACCTTCGTTTTCATACAAAATTTCAAAAAAAATTTCAATGGTTATTATGATTTTTGAAACATTGACCATTGTATGAAAACTATCAAACATGTGCCATGCGAAGCTTGGCCTACCCGCTGGAGCTTGATCCCTCAAACATGTGCCATGCGAAGCTTGGCCTACCCGCTGGAGCTTGATCCCTCAAACATGTGCCAAGCGAAGCTTGGCCTACCCGCTGGAGCTTGATTCCTCAAACATGTGCCAAGCGAAGCTTGGCCTACCCGCTGGAGCTTGATCCATCAAACATGTGCCAAGCGAAGCTTGGCCTACCCGCTGGAGCTTGATTCCTCAAACATGTGCCAAGCGAAGCTTGGCCTACCCGCTGGAGCTTGATCCATCAAACATGTGCCAAGCGAAGCTTGGCCTACCCGCTGGAGCTTGATCCTCAAACATGTGCCAAGCGAAGCTTGGCCTACCCGCTGGAGCTTGATCCATCAAACATGTGCCAAGCGAAGCTTGGCCTACCCGCTGGAGCTTGAGTCCTCAAACATGTGCCAAGCGAAGCTTGGCCTACCCGCTGGAGCTTGATTCCTCAAACATGTGCCAAGCGAAGCTTGGCCTACCCGCTGGAGCTTGATCCATCAAACATGTGCCAAGCGAAGCTTGGCCTACCCGCTGGAGCTTGATTCCTCAAACATGTGCCAAGCGAAGCTTGGCCTACCCGCTGGAGCTTGATCCATCAAACATGTGCCAAGCGAAGCTTGGCCTACCCGCTGGAGGTTGATCCATCATACATGTGCCAAGCGAAGCTTGGCCTACCCGCTGGAGCTTGATTCCTCAAACATGTGCCAAGCGAAGCTTGGCCTACCCGCTGGAGCTTGATCCATCAAACATGTGCCAAGCGAAGCTTGGCCTACCCGCTGGAGCTTGATCCATCATACATGTGCCAAGCGAAGCTTGGCCTACCCGCTGGAGCTTGATTCCTCAAACATGTGCCAAGCGAAGCTTGGCCTACCCGCTGGAGCTTGATCCCTCAAACATGTGCCAAGCGAAGCTTGGCCTACCCGCTGGAGCTTGATCCATCAAACATGTGCCAAGCGAAGCTTGGCCTACCCGCTGGAGCTTGATCCATCAAACATGTGCCAAGCGAAGCTTGGCCTACCCGCTGGAGCTTGATTCCTCAAACATGTGCCAAGCGAAGCTTGGCCTACCCGCTGGAGCTTGATCCATCAAACATGTGCCAAGCGAAGCTTGGCCTACCCGCTGGAGCTTGATCCCTCAAACATGTGCCAAGCGAAGCTTGGCCTACCCGCTGGAGCTTGATCCATCAAACATGTGCCAAGCGAAGCTTGGCCTACCCGCTGGAGCTTGATCCCTCAAACATGTGCCAAGCGAAGCTTGGCCTACCCGCTGGAGCTTGATTCCTCAAACATGTGCCAAGCGAAGCTTGGCCTACCCGCTGGAGCTTGATTCCTCAAACATGTGCCAAGCGAAGCTTGGCCTACCCGCTGGAGCTTGATCCATCAAACATGTGCCAAGCGAAGCTTGGCCTACCCGCTGGAGCTTGATCCCTCAAACATGTGCCAAGCGAAGCTTGGCCTACCCGCTGGAGCTTGATCCATCAAACATGTGCCAAGCGAAGCTTGGCCTACCCGCTGGAGCTTGATCCATCATACATGTGCCAAGCGAAGCTTGGCCTACCCGCTGGAGCTTGATTCCTCAAACATGTGCCAAGCGAAGCTTGGCCTACCCGCTGGAGCTTGATCCCCCAAACATGTGCCAAGCGAAGCTTGGCCTACCCGCTGGAGCTTGATTCCTCAAACATGTGCCAAGCGAAGCTTGGCCTACCCGCTGGAGCTTGATCCATCAAACATGTGCCAAGCGAAGCTTGGCCTACCCGCTGGAGCTTGATCCCTCAAACATGTGCCAAGCGAAGCTTGGCCTACCCGCTGGAGCTTGATTCCTCAAACATGTGCCAAGCGAAGCTCGGCCTACCCGCTGGAGCTTGATCCATCAAACATGTGCCAAGCGAAGCTTGGCCTACCCGCTGGAGCTTGATCCCTCAAACATGTGCCAAGCGAAGCTTGGCCTACCCGCTGGAGCTTGATCCCTCAAACATGTGCCAAGCGAAGCTTGGCCTACCCGCTGGAGCTTGATCCCTCAAACATGTGCCAAGCGAAGCTTGGCCTACCCGCTGGAGCTTGATCCATCAAACTTGTGCCAAGCGAAGCTTGGCTTACCCGCGAGACTTTTTATGGACGGTGTGAATATATCCGCATTGGGTTTCTACCCGATACACTAGTTAGTTTCCGCTTTTCTTTTTGTTATTGTGCGAATAAACTTAAATGTTATATTCGCATTGACTTAAATTGTTGTAGGCAGGAGTGCGCGAATTATTATTATTATGGCATTTCTCTTTTCACTTTGTATTCACTTCTGGGCTTGGAATTAAATTAGTGAAATGAGAATGAAATGCAATTTAATTTTTTTTAAAAAAAGGGAGGTTTGAAAGGAATTGTGAAATGTTTTGTTGTGCAGTTTTATAGATTGAGGATTAAAGTATGCAATAGTAATGCAGTTTTTTGATGAATGAAGGTTTACATCATGCGAGCATTACAATAATAAGGTACTATACTTAATTTTACATTACACATTCATTCAAGTTATATTAAAGTAGTACTCTAATGGTACCGAAAGAGCTAACTTCAGGAGAAATCTAAGATGGACCACAATTGGGATTTTTACAATATTTTCGAATCAAAAATTATGATTTTTACGGGTTGTAAGTTAAAAAAAATTGTAAAAAAATCATAAATTTTACGATTAGATTAGTCTTTGACTTTTTGTTCATTGCATAGTTATAAAAAAGGCCATTTCGCTTAATATTACCTAATATTTACATGAATAATAATTTTATAGGAATCGAACCAATGAGATAAGAATTCTTACATGTTTTTGCAAGTAAGCAATTGTATTCTATGATTGAAAAGTGGCAAAATTAAAAATTTAAATTACTGAATATTCCAAAAATTTTCTTTTTTGAACATTGTATGCAGAATTCCTGATTAATTGTCGCAACTACATGCAAAAAGTACTCAAACATTCATACAGTTATCGAGTTTGAGCTCTAAATTCTCGAATAGTATAAATCAACTAATCGATCAAAAACCCATCCTCAAGCTAGCGTTTATCTGATTTGATGCCGGATTCGATTTAATTGACATCCGGTACCATATCAAAGTCACGCCGTCCTTTTACAGGATTTTGGATAGCTTAGTCGACTTGTTTTATTCGGGATTATTTTGCAATATTGCCGTTAAGCATGAATATTCCATAAATAGCCATTACAATCTTTAAAACTCCTAAAAAAACACAATCCATAACCAATGTCCTATCTCCATAAATCATGTAATCTTCACCCAAACTATCGCTATTAAAATTCAAACACTTATCACAATTTGCGACTTAAAATGCTTAGTCATTAAGTCATCTATTACATTTACAGCACATAATAATAAAAATTTATGTTATTTCCCACTGCAAAACACATTTTTGTCGGAAATAAAATTCGCAACCCTGTTCCTGAGGGATGTATGTCAATTTTTTTAGATTTTTCAATATCAATTGTAATAAAAAATAACTTTCGTTACGCCTCAAAATTCTAATTTAACTTAATTTACTTTTACTTACAATCTGAGCGTCGTTCGACAACCAGTCAGACATTTACCACCCTAAACATAAGATAATGTTGCCAATGTTATGGGAAAAAAGAATTGTGGGCTTGAATAATATTTTTATGCTCTTAATAAATTATATGATAAATTGTAGCAAATATTTTAAGGTTAAAATTGTGTATGTGCCTGTGAGCTCATGTGCCTGTCTCACAATAATAATAAAAATGCATAATTCTCCGATTAGAGATTTTCAGTCGCAGATTAAAGAATTTTTTTTATTTGCCTGAGATTTTATAAATATTTATGGAATTTATTACCAACAACCCTCAAGAGTAATAAAGCATGCAGTCAGACAAATGGCAGACTCGGCATATTTTTGAATTTGATAGTTTGAGGCAATTGTTTAGAACTAAATTCCCTCTTCATATCACTGAAGAGATCCTTGATATTTATAAAAAAAATCCTCTATTGTATTTATATTGCTATCTATTCAGTCACTCAGATTTAATATGAACAATCTTCATCTCTTCCATTCAGTCATTCATTCGTCCATGGGATTTATTGTGCAAAAATTAGTCACAGATGTGAGATTTGTCTAAATGCCCGATGCCATAATTTTACTAAGACCCCTTAAAATTATTTCAATCTTTGTGAAGATGATGCCTCTCAATGACTAGTCACCGTTCTAAAGTACCAACAACAATAACAACAAATAAATATGAGATATAAGTTGATGAGGAATATCCGCTTGGGAATTGTTAAAGCGCATTTAAAAAAGATTATGGATATAATTAAATTTTGCCAAAAATACAATTGGAATTAGGCTTAAGGTAATATGTTATCGACAATATATCAAATAACATATGAGAAGGAGCTGCCTATAAAGATAGAATTGTACTTGTTATGTGCAATCAATAGCTAACTTCAGAAGAGATTTGAAGGAGGTAATCTCGAGAAGCATGCATGATGCAGATTTTTTTGTAGAAAGTTTCATAATCAATTTTAAAACGACTCAAACACAGTCTTCACGACGTCATGGGACTTCAAGTTTGGGACTTCAATGGGACTTCAAGTTTTGTCGTCAACACGGTGGTGTCCTGGTGACGGTTCGTGACTCAGGCAAGGTTCCTGTTTGAATCCCGTGTGCCAACCGGGTATCGTCGATCATTACAAACTTAAATGCACAAATACATATTTGCTTCTTTCACTTACTTCTTCGGATTTACAGGTCAATTGTGATTTATGGAGTCCCATATATGTCGCCTAAAATCAACTCTATCGTCGACTACTTGACAATTTCCGATCCATTTGCAATACTGTCTCTTTCTACAGATTTCTTCTCAGATTCACATGCAGTGCTGAAAGTCGGATAGAGGAGTCTCTTGGCAAAATTGTTTTTCGAGAGAATCCAAAATGAGAATCGAATTCTTGACCTCCTGTTTGGTTTACCAATAACTCTATCTACTACGTCACTGAGCCATGTAATGCCACATGACAAATATTTAACTTGAATGGAATTAATTTAAAAAATAATTTTTAAATATTTTCTAAGAGTGTACATACTTACTTCCTTACTTAATGGCCATACAGATCGATTTTAAACCATGACTTCCCTTAAATGCAGCCTGGTCCTATCGATGGCTTTCATTTGCCAATTTCTAATGCGAAATGCAATACTGTCTCTAATAACAGCTTCCTTCCATGAATTACAATTTTGAAAATTCAAACCTTATTATGAGAACCAAACATTACATCAACCAACTCAATTCGAATCTATAAATCCAAAAAATTCACATGCCTAACCCAAAACGACAATCATTTCTCTCAACATTTCCTCCCAAATCATGTCCTCTTTTAAAAAAAAAACTACTCATTGTCATCATCCACAATGATTTTGTCAAGTCCTTCACATAAAAAAAAAATATATATTTAACGGGAAATTAAATCTTGAATCTATCAAGTACTATAAGGTAAATGATCCTGAGTTCAATTGAGTGAGAATTTCATGAATAAATTTCTTCTTTTTTTTCTCTTTTTATTTTATTTTGTCATCATCGTCAAAAAAAACCTTTTTTTTGTTATTTCAAAAGTGCTCTTGAAATTGATGAGAAAAAATATTTTTTTGCGATAAAAAAATCCTGTTTCTGTATGTTCAAAATAACGTAAAATGTATTCATTGAAAATTCCATTTTATGGAATCAAATTCTTTTTTATTTTTGTGAATTTTTGAAAGCTCCACGAGCCTTTGTTTTATATTTTTTTATTTTACGGATTATTCTTCTGTCTTCTGAAGAGGATACTAGAGCAATTTTATTTAATTGTGGTCATTTATATTTAATTGTCCAGAATTTATGAGGATTTTTAATTCCTTGGGAAGATTTTTTTTTTTATTTTTTGTGAGATAAGGTTTCATATTTTTATGATAATTACAGCTGAGGAATTGAAATAACCAATAATTGAAATGCGAATTTTAATGGGAAAGGTATTGGATTATTTGGGTCACGGTATCTTCTTTTTGGGATTTACTTTGATATTTTATTTATGTGAAAAGAACTTTTTGAAAATTTCATTTTATATTAAAAAATTAAGTAGGTATCAAATTTGAAATTCGAATTTTAATTTAGAAAATTAAATTTTAAAATTTTGAATTCAAAAGTGAAATTTTAATTTCTATAGTGAAATTTTAATTTCGAAAGTGAAATTTTAATTCTGAATGTTAATTTTTAATTTTGAAATAATAATTCAAAGTTTAAAAATTATTTTTCAATTTCGAAAGTAAAATCTTAAATTTAAAAATTAATTTTCAGATTCAAAAGTGAAATTTTAACTTCGAAAATGAAATTTCTAATTTCAAATGTGAGATTTCTAATTTTGAAAATAAAATTTTAATTTCGAAAATGAAATTTTAAACTTGAAAGTGAAATTATAATTTTGAAAGTCAAATTTTAACTTAGGGTAAAAAATATAATTTCTTGCGCAAAATGCAGTTGAAATTTTTAAGTGCTCATAACTTTTGAACGGAAGCATGAATTTTACCAAACAATGATTTAAAAAAATACGAATTCAGTGAATTTTCAGATTCTGTAAGAAAAATATTTTTAGGGTGCTCCATTGCTTCAAAAATCGATCATTTATGTTGAATATAATTTCTTGCGCAAAAAATATAATTTCTTACGCAAAAATATATAATTTCTTGCGCAATTTTGGACAAGTAGGCGATTGATTTTGACCACACAAAACTTCAATTTTCGGACGATTTATCTTCCTTTCTTACGTTGTTTTGCTTCTAAATGGTTTGAAGATGCTCCTTGATTATGTTAAAAATGTTTTAGAGGTTGAAAACGCGAAAAAATTACCAAAACAAAATTTCCAAATTTTTGTGTGCAATTTTGAACAAGTAGGCTAACACAAAAAAATTTTGTTTTGATAATTTTTTCGCATTTTCAACCTCAGAAATATTTTAAAATGATCAAGAAGTATCCTTAAACTATTTGGAAGGAAGACAGCGTCGTATAAGAGGGTAAATAATCAGAAAATTGAAGTTTTGTGCCATAAAAATTAATCGCCTACTTGTCCAAAATTGCGCAAGAAATTATATTTTTTTGCGCAAGAAATTATATTCAGTATAAATGATCGATTTTTGAAGCAATGGAGCATCCTAAAAATATTTTTTTCACGGAATCTGAAAATTCACGAAATTCGTATTTTTTTAACCGATTTTGGTGTCAGCAGAGTTTATCGTTAAGAAGGCATAAGCATTTAAAAATTTCATGTCAGAAAAAAAAAATTTTTTTGGTGAATTTGTTCGCGCAAGAAATTATATAACGCAAGAAATTATATTTTTTACCCTAAATAAAATTTCAAATTAAAAAAAAAGAAAAAATTTAAATTAGAAATTCGAAAGTGAAATTATAAATTCGAAAGTGAAATTTTAATTTCGAAAGTGAAATTATGAATTCGAAAGTGAAATTTTAATTTTGAAAGCTAAATTTTAAATTTGAAAGTTAAATTTTGAATTCGAAAGTGAAATTTTGATTTTGAAAATAAAATTTTAATTTTGAAAGTGGAATTTTAATTTTGAAAGTTAAATTTTGATTTCTAGCATGACATTTCAATTTTAAAATTTTACATTTTAAGATCGAAACTTCATTTTCGAAAGTGAAATTTCATATTCAAAAGTGAAATTTTAATTTACAAATGGAAATTTTTATTTCGAATTGGAACTTTAATTTCGAAAGTTGAATTTTAATTTTAAAACTAAAATCTTTAATTTCAAAAATGAAATTTATGCTGTATCAAATACAATAATTCAAATCATTCCACTCAAAAAATCTCACTTAATTGATTCCTCCCTAAAAATAACAAATCAGGAAATAAAACACAAACATTTATCCAAAACAATCATTCAATCATTAATAACTCACAAATTTTATGTTTCAAAAACAATACAGTTTCACTTGATTACCTAAATTTCAGTCATTTCCTCTACAATAATAAAAATAAAAAGTTTCGCAAGTAGCAAAGCCTAGAATGATCCTATCAATAAAATTCACAATTCAAATGTTTTCAACATATTATGAATGCTATCTGATTTATTAGTTGGAAAATTTACATAAAATGTTTTAATCAATTCGAAAAAAAATTTGCTTGTTTTAATTTATTCAGTCATAAATTATTAAAATGATGATGGAAATTGGGATGAAAAAAGAGTTTTTAGCGGGATTTTAATGTGGAGAGTTTGGAATTTTGTGGTGGTTTGTTCTGAAAAATTGTGGAGATTTTGGTGAACAGACCTGTGTTCATAGAAATTGACAATTCCCACCTCTGGAGCAGGGCGCTGTTAAGTACATATGGGTGGCTACACCTGGGTAGGCATCTAAATCAGGATGCTCAACATTTCGAAGAAATTAGTACAATTACCATCTAAATTCCGTGAATTTGTCCATTTTGTCCTTTGGATAACTGTGGTATTACATCGAAGCGCAATAACTAATGCTGGCAATGCATCCGGTTCTGCGAGCGTTCGGACTTTCCAACTGCTTGCAATGCAAACGCATCCTGTAAATTCTGCGCCATGGTACATTTGTACTATAAGGCAGAGATCGAAGCCGCTGACTTTCTAGTCGGCGGCGGCTAAAAATCGGCTCAGCTAAGCCGAAATATTTTGCCGGCTAAAAAATCGATCTCTGCTATAAGGCGATATAATTACATTCCAACTGTTGAGCTTGTAGTTAAGAATGGCGGCTTGCTTGGTCATCGCACCCTATAATAACCAGATCCTCGTTAGATTTCGCCTCACCATTTGACTTCGATTGACGGCCTCTACCGCGAGAAGGTGAGGTTGATGCATGTCAATGTTAAGCTACGTGCAGCACAGAACTGCATATATTACGCATTTATTAACCTTAAAAAAACCTCTAAAAACTCATAAAATGTCAAAAAAATCTCAAAAATTCCCCCCCAAAATGCGCCTTATACACACCTCACCCATGCCACCCCTACTTGCTAATTCTTTCTGCATTCAAATAACAAATTTCGCTAATATTTTCGAAAAAAAAGGCCCATCCATATTTCGTAAATCCTCTAATTTATGATTCATGACTGCATAAATTTCTCTTTAAAATTCCAAAAACACTCAATACAGTCCGCGTCGATTTTACGATGTTATAACAAACGGCAGAGATGAGAAATCCGAATGAGACAACGGAGCTAGAAGATCGTCTATCAATTATAAATGGAGACATTGAGAAAATATCAAATAGCTACTAGATACATAACATAAAGTTTAATTTAGTTAAGCGCGCGTTAATTTGTTCCAAATTTATGATGATTTTATTCAATTTTTTTTTTGTTTGTTCCTCCTTCTGTGTCCGACCAAACGAGACGGAGAATTACTGAAAAAAATAAATAAATAAAAGCGTATTGATGAATTAAAATGAAAATTAGTGTTGAGAGCTTTCGTAATTTTTTTAAAAATATTTATTTTTTTCCACTCCGAAAATGAATTTTTAATTAAATCATTATAATAAAAAGAAGCTATAACGATAATTTCATTAGAGGGCGTGGGAGACTCTGTATAATAATTAAAATTTAAATTAAGTTTGAAGATCTACAGCTTGTTGGAAACCTCTTTAGTCAGCCCAAAATTTATTTGTCTCGCGAAAAATATTAATGAGCTGGAAACGAAGTGTTAACAAATATTCAGGGTCATTGTGTGACTTGATTTCTCTGAGCAGATAATTAAACTTGTTGATTGCGATATAAAAATATATATATTTTGGAGTTTAAGGCTGAATCCTTATGGGGAAATTTTATTCATTTTTAATTGTTATTTGGAAGCGTGGGTATATGTGTATTGGAATATATGGAATATTAGTTCAGCGTTGCTTATGAAATACAAGTGTTGCTCGTGACACTAGGATGGCTTGTGAGAATCCTCGGGACACTTATTTTGCCCATATTTGCTCATGATACTAGTGCTGCTCGTGACAACTATGTTGCTAGTGACACTGGAGTTGCTTGTAACATTAATGGTGGTTTTGAAACTAGTGTTTTTAGTGACACTGGTGCAACTGTTCATGACATTAGCACTGGTGTTATAACTGACGCTAGTGTTACTCATGGCATTAGTATTGCTTGTGACACTAACGTTAATCTTGGCATTAGTATTATTCTTGGCCTTAGTACCACCAGTCTAGTTCGTGGCACCAGTGTTACGAGAGTTGCGTGACATTTCTGTTGCAAGTGTTGCGTGACATTCGTATTGCCAGTGACACTAGTGTAACTAAAGATACTTGTGTTTTCCATAACACTATAGTTGCACTTGACACTAGTTTTGGTCATTGTGCTAGAGTTTTTGATGAATGCTTATGTTGCTCATGACACTAACGCTACTGACACTCATGACACATTAAACCATTGCTGTTTTTGACAATAATGTAGCTTGTGATACTAGTGTTGCTAGTGAAAATACTGTTGCTTGTGACACTAATGTTGCTTGTGACACTCATGTTGCTTGAGACACTACTGTTGATTGTGGTAATGTTCATTGCACTAGAGCTGCTTCTGACACTAATATTCCATATGATCCCAATGTTTCTCATTTGACCAATATTGCTCGTGATACCAGTGTTGCTAGTGACTACACAAAATTAATCCTGATGATAAAATTCACCAAAATAATCACAAGGATCTTCTTCAAACTTCTTCCATTCTTACAAGCATCATACAAGGAAATTTATGTGATTTTTTCGCCAATAAATTAGCATGAAATACGAACAGACTTAAAGCTTCATTGGAAATATTTTTTCCATCTCACTCACCTAATATCTCGTTCATTACTTTATAGCCAAGAAGCCAGAATCATTATGATCATCATCATCCACCACCAAGGCATCATCATAACACTCATATACATTCAAATGCCTGGAAGATGAAAATTATATTCAGATACAACATCAATGAGAATATTAATGATTGATTCATACATGTTATTTAATGCCGATAGCGTTGCCGATGTAATCAAATAAGCGTAAAACGTGATGAGCAGATAAGAAGAAATAAAAAAATAATTCACAAAACAAGGAAATAATTTATCAAACGAGGCGTCAAAATTACTTCGAAACTCATTTCAGCAAAAGGCACCAAGGCATCTCATGATTTCATCCAAATTATATCGGCATGTGTGATTATTGCTATGTGCTGCATGTGATATATAATAAAATAAAAATCTTTTTTTTTCTTTATTTATCAATCGAAAATCTGCAGCATAAATTGGAAAAATAAATGTTGTTGATCATTTATGACCGTCAATTTGGATAATTTTATATCATTGTATGTTGTAACAAGCAGGTCACCGCAAGATTTAGCTTAAAACAGTAATAAATTTAACTTAAAAAAGACAAATTTGGTAAACATAAAAATATATTTCTTTTTTTTCTCTCCTTACATCTCTCTTTCTCATTCGTACGGATTATAATTAAATAACTATATGGCATATGGAATCAGATAATACAGTGCTGCTCAAACTGTGATGGATATGGGTTTGTTAGATGCAAAATTTTGTCACTGAATGCACTTGAGATGCGAAATTTTGTTACTGATTACACTTGAGATGCAAAATTTGTCACTGAATGCACTTGAGATGCAAATTTTTGTCACTGAATGCACTTAAGATGCAAAAGAAACTTAAAATCAAACAGGTCATCAAATGCACTTTAAAGTGCATCAAAAGATTTACCAGCACTGAC
This sequence comes from Chironomus tepperi, assembly GCF_022539635.2. Lineage (NCBI taxonomy): Eukaryota > Metazoa > Arthropoda > Insecta > Diptera > Chironomidae > Chironomus > Chironomus tepperi. The sequence goes on along the minus strand of NW_027226594.1, from coordinate 847,787 downwards.
TCCAAACGTCAATTCATGCAAACAAGCCAGAAGAGAGACACGATATTAAATATAAAATCCCATAAAATATAGCGTGCTTGTGATTTCACTTTATGGTTTTAATGACAAATATTTAAAATCGATGCTTAGTTGAATGCTATTTGAGGTGAAAGTGAGATCAAAGCGACATGAGACTTAAAAAGAAGAAAGAAAATTATGCAAAAAAAAAATAAAGCCAGCCACGCGATAGTGTGGCATTGAAATCAAATTAAGATGTTTATGTTAATTTAATTTTTCATTCAAATTTCTTTCTGTCTCATTTCTTATAATATAAAAATAATAAAAAAGTCGAAAAGAAGCAGCAATAAGAAAAAAAGCAGATTAAGAAGAGAGTAAAGAAATTTTTTTTAAAGAAAAAAAAGTAATAAAATCGAAAATGAAGATGTGATTCCGAAAAGTAGTATTTGATGCGACCATAAAAGAGAGAAACAGGTGTAGTGCACACACATACATGAAGGCAGAAGCTGATAAGACTCAAGAGGCGGTTAAATGGACACATCATCGTAAATCTTTTGAGTTTTATTTACTGCCTTTTATCTTAAGTGAATTCCTCTTATTCTTCGCTGACTGTCAAGATTCGTTTTTTGTTTCTCGTCCAATTGCTTTGTAAGGTTTGGTCACTAAATGTGAATGGAAAACAATCTGTTCAAGCTTCGCATCTTTTGTATTCAGTGACAAAATTTCGCATCTTAAGTGCATTCAGTGACAAAATTTCGCATCTCAAGCGAATTAAGTATCAAAACTTCACATCTCAAGTGCATTCAGTAACAAGTTTTCGCATCTTAAGTGCATTCAGTAACAAAATTTCGCATCTTAAATGTATTCAGTAACAAAATTTTGCATCTCAAGTGCATTCAGTAACAAAATTTCGCATCTCAAGTGGATTCATTGACAAAATTTCGCATCTCAAGTGCATTCAGTAATAAAATTTTGCATCTTAAGTGCATTCAGTAACAAAATTTTGCATCTTAAGTGGTTTCAGTTACAAACAAGTTACAAAATTTCGCATCTCAAGTGAATTCAGTAACAAAATTTTGCATCTCAAGTGCATTCAGTAACAAAATTTTGCATCTCAAGTGAATTCAGTTACAAAATTTCGCATCTCAAGTGCATTCAGTAACAAAATTTTGCTTCTCAAGTGCATTCAGTTACAAAACTTCGCATCTCAAGTGCATTCAGTAACAAATTTTCGCATCTCAAGTGCATTCAGTAACAAATTTTCGCATCTCAAGTGCATTCAGTAACAAATTTTCGCATCTCAAGTGCATTCAGTAACAAAATTTCGCATCTCAAGTGGATTCAGTAATAAAATTTTCGCATCCTAAGTGCATTCAGTTCCAAATTTTTGCATCTCAAGTCATTCAGTGACTCAAAATTTCGCCGACACATCCTGAATTAAATTCGACCTTTAAGATGAATAATTTATTGCATCCCAAAGCACAAAAAAAAAAATTTCATTTCAAGACACAAAAATTCGTAGTGAATCAGCACCAAACGATTCTAAAAACTTATTTTTCTTTTTGTTCATATTTCTCATCTAATTTAATGACTTTAACTCATGCACAGCCATAAAGAACCGAAAAAAGAAAGAAGACATGAAATTCCTTGCATCTACAATATCACAGGCGCCATTAGTGTGGATGTCAAAGAGTGCACAAACACACAAACTCAAACCTCCTCCATAAAAAAATAATAGAATAGAATAGAAATGGAATTATGTGCATCTGCAGTGACTGTCACAGCTCACAGTGGTATCATCAGCATTGGAAAGTGAGAGATCAAGGGTGTCTTTCTGCGCATTCATAATTCACTCACTTGCAAATCCTCTGCATGAAAACTTTTATGGTAACGTGAACTTCCCCATAATTTTTATTGTCTTTTACGAATGAGAAAACATACATATATGTATATATATCGTATATCCTCATACACATATCGCTTAAATGTTCATTGTCGTAATTTCTTCTGATATTACGTTTCTCTCCTTTTATGTACATTTCTTTTTTTTGGGTAGTATTGCTTAATGTTTCGAAAAATCGACAATAATATTTTTTGAACTGTGATTTTTTTTTTCATGCCATGCTCGGTTCACGGAACTTCTAATGGTATGCATCGTTAATACGAAGGGCATCCCCCAAAATTAAACCATATGGCCTCTTGCAACCCTTGATATTTGAATGTTTGAACTCATTCACTACACATGCCAATGCGGACATTAACATAATTAAATTCTATATTGCATTATATAATAGCGAAGCATGGCTATGTACTTCGTACAATTGAATTAAAATGGTCTCAGAGGAAACTTTTTTTTTTTGCGCTCGGTCGTTCTCTCTGTGCGCTGTGTTTATTTATTTTACAACATAAACTGAAACAGCCGTAATCAATTGTTGTTGTTATGAGTTGCTAAAGAGCTATAAGTAAATTACTTTTGTGGCACTATATGCATATATAGATGACTGTAATAAAATCATTTAAAAGAAGTAGCGAAAAAATTTACTGCCGGAGGGTTGGGTTTTGCTGGTATTTGAGCGCTTTTTTGAATAAATTCAATTTTGAGTCACTGAACTCACTTGAGATGCGAAATTTTGTAACTGAATGCACTTGAGATGCGAAATTTTGTTACTGAATGCACTATAGATGCGAAATTTTGTCACTGAATGCACTTGAGATGCGAAATTTTGTTACTGAACACACGAATGACGCAAACATTCAAATCTAATTTAAAATATGTCGCAATTTTTAAACTGAGCACGTTTAAAACAAAAGCCATAAAATCCACAAATTGACTCCAAAACTCAAAAATTACAACAGAGACAACATCAACCATTAATTGATACACGTTGACCTGCAGCTAATAAAATTCAATCCACAACCAATCGATACACATAAAATTAGTCAAATTGCCTTTATCAATAAACAAAATCAGTAAACAGAAATAAATTTTATCTCAATCAAATGTAAAACTATCGATGTAAAGGCAATAAAACTAAAAAAAAATAATTTTGTGACATTTTTACGACAACGTCACGATAACGTGTCGCATTATGGACAAGATCAGTGAATTTATTTTCCAATTCGAAAAAAGGTACTTTATGATTTTGAAAATGTCAATTATGTGATATACGCGTTGAGCTATAAAAATCGTAAAATACTTCATGAGAAAATATTTTTTATGATGGGCTCAATATCGATAGATCGACATATGGATAGATGAAATGAGATAAAGACGATGGGTACCTTTTTTTCGAATTGGAAAAACCGGAATTGCCAAAAATGTCACAAAATTATTTTTTTTTAGTTTTATTGCTTTTACATCGATAGTTTTACATTTGATTGAGATAAAATTTATTTCTGTTTACTGATTTTGTTTATTGATAAAGGCAATTTGACTAATTTTATGTGTATCGATTGGTTGTGGATTGAATTTTATTAGCTGCAGGTCAACGTGTATCAATTAATGGTTGATGTTGTCTCTGTTGTAATTTTTGAGTTTTTGGAGTCAATTTGTGGATTTTATGGCTTTTGTTTTAAACGTGCTCAGTTTAAAAATTGCGAAATTTATTTCGCGTCTTAAGTGCATTCAGTAACAAAATTTGCATCTTAAGTGAGTTCAGTAACAAAATTTCGCATCTTAAGTGCATTCATTGACTCAGTTTCACATCTCAAGTGTATTCAGTAACAAAATTTCGCATCTTAAGTGCATTCAGTAACGAAATTTCGCATCTCAAGTGCATTCAGTAACAAAATTCCGCATCTCAAGTGCATTCAGTAACCAAATTTCGCATCTCAAGTGCATTCAGTGACAACATTTCGCATCTCAAGTGCGCATCTCAAGTGCATTCAGTAACAAAATTTCGCATCTCAAGTGCATTCAGTAACAAAATTTCGCATCTCAAGTGCATTCAGTAACAAAATTTCGCATCTTAAGTGCATTCAGTAACAAAATTTCGCATCTCAAGTGCATTCAGTAACAAAATTCCGCATCTCAAGTGCATTCAGTTACAAAATTTCGCATCTCAGATGTATTCAGTAACAAAAGTTAGCATCTAAAATGCATTCAGTGACAAAACTTTGCACCTAAAGTGTATTCAGTATCAGAAGTACTACTTCAAATGCAAATTTCATTGAAACATCAACAAACAAAGTTGAAAACTATCACAATTTACAAACAGCAGTCAAAATGATTAATGTGAGTCAATTAATCCGCTGCAATCTGCTATAAAAAGGTATAAAAACGAACGGACGGTATGTAAAGTAATACAGCAAGTAGGTTCCGTCATATTATTACCTAAGTCATTACACATAAAACATTAAATACTGTTTCCTTTATTTTATTGCTTTTCTTCCTTATAAAAGTTTGAAATTATTGCTCTATTGATTAATTTTAATGTGATACAATGCGGTAGGCACGGTAACAACTAAAAATATTTTTCGACAATTCATTTCACACACAAAATTATATTCAAGTATTTAGTCTACCTTTTTGTGTTATGTAATTAAAATCACTAAAAAAGGCACAAAATTAATGATTTTTGGATGAAAATAAAATTTGATTTTTGGTAAAAATTAATTTCTATCGTCAATTTTGTGTGTGTTTATATTGGCATAAATTGTATGACGACGACCAGAGTTGTAAGACAGGTGAATTTTTTGATATTTTGTATGGTTTTGTAAGAAAAACTGTACAATTTTTTGATAACTTGTATGGTTTTGTTAGAAAAACCGTAAAACTACTTTGATAATTTCTACGAAAAATTGTACAATATACTGATAATTTGTATGGTTTTATAAGTAATACAGTACAATTTCTTGGTAATTTGTATGGATTTGAAAGAAAAATTTCCAATTTCTTGATAATTTGTATGGTTTTCTAAAAAAAAGTCGTACAATTTCTTGATAATTTGTATGGTTTTGAAAGAATCTGTCATAGACAAAAACCGTACAATTTCTCGATAATTTGTATGGTTTTGTAAGAACCTGTCATAGACAAAAACCGTACAATTTCTTGATAATTTGTATGGTTTTGTAAGAACCTGTCACAGAAAAAAACTGTACAATTTCTTGATGATTTGTATGGTTTTGTAAGAATATTAAGAAATTGTAAGGTTTTTGCCTATGACAGGTGCCTGTTTTGCAACTCTGACGACGACGAAGCCAATGAAAATTTATAGAATTTAATTTTGTGCACAAATTATTATAATATCGCTTGATGGTATTAGCATTGAATCATAGAGGCATAATATAAAATTAATTGAATTATATAAATATCAATAAATTTTTCGTCATTTAATTGAATTCATTTGAAAATTGCTTATTTAAATTGCTGTAAGCTTCTCAAAAATTAGAATCCAATAAAAAGTTTTTTTTATTAATTTTCATGGAATTCCATTAAGAGTCGTTATTTTTCATAAATAAACAGAAAGTTTCAGAGGCACAGCTCGTGCAAAATAAACACAATGAAATTATATTTTTCGAGTGCCCTATCAACTTACCTTACTCGTAAAATATCTTCAAGTCATCTCTCTCTGACTCTCGATTGCAAAGAAGTCTCAAGTATCAATTTCAAGATCACATAAACATCTCCATCATTTTCATCTTCATGATACCACGGTAAGCTTACCATTTAGCAACAAAAAATAATGAGAAAATAATAAATTATTAAATTATGACGAAGTAAATCCAATCACTAAATCAAAGTTAAGTAATTAATATTTGACGATTTAATAAGCGCAAAGACGTGACCAATTTAACCTTTTTTACAGGATTTTTGGTAGCTGATTTATTGAGAATTATTTATAAGAGGATTTTTTGTGGATTTTGGACTGTCTGGTTAAATTAGCAGGAGATTGATGATTTTGGTGGCATTTCCAATGGTCAACAGTGTAGGGACAGTGGCAACCTTTAACTTTTCGCGACAAATCTTGGTGGTAAGTTTGGATCGAAATTGCGCCCGTTATACGTTTCATGACATTTCCGAAATTTTTTCAACGGCACACAGGTTGACTCCCTGAATACGTCCTAGGGTGTCTGAACAGATTGTAATGTGAAAAATCAAGTCATATATAGACGAATCACTCTTTTGTGAGTATGTGGGTTCGGTTCCCATCAAATATCAATCTCTCAATCTTTATATAGAGTACTGTCAATATGACAAGAATTTACAAGCCTCTGTTTGGAGGGATCCATCAACAGCAACAGGTACCGATCAGCACATAAACAATCGAAGACAGCGAAAAAGCAGTTTAGGCGTAGTGATTAGAGTGTCGGCCTACCGCCCACCATATGACCCGGGTTCGATCCCAAGGAAAGTCTTACCGGATTCAGATGTTTTTTCGCTGCTTCTGGTCACACCAACTCAATTTTTGTATCAGTGACAGACAAATTGTCTTCTCAACTGGGGAGCCGCTTGATTCTAAGTATATTGCCACTAATTACAACCAAATAGCAAAATTAGATGCTTTTGGCGTTCCATTTGGTTCTAAGTAACAAAGCTCGAATTTGACTTGGATTTTGTATGGGATAATCAACTTGAGTCGACTCAACTCCATGCAAAGTTCGATTGGACTTCGAGCTATGCAAAGTAATAAGTATACTGTTGCTTTGTCACCAAAAACCCAACATTCCAAAAAGAGTCGATCAAGCCAGCTTCAAGTAATTATAAATTGCAGCTGTAAATTCCTATCAATATATAAAACCGAAATTAAAAATGCGCTCTACTTTTTCCACAAACAACCTTCCTGATACCGACAAAAAAAAAACAAAAATAATAAATAAATTCTTCTCATAAAGATTACTCTCTGATCACTTTAAGAGAGACGATGGAAAGGAAAAGAAAATTCTTAATTATATCGAGGCATTAAAAATATCTACAACAATATAATATATATATTTTCTTAAATATGAAAAAAAGAATCTTATATATGCACATTGATGGAGATTAAAAGGTGAATGATTGAAAAAGATTGCTGTTATCTTAGTTATCCTCCTTAAGTAGACCTCTTTCCTCTCTCTCTTACTTAATATCCAATGTACATAAAAAACGAATTAATTTTTTTCTTTCTTTCTTTCTTAGTCTGTTATTTTACTTCATTCGTGAAAAGATTTAGAAACAAAAAAAATCGAAAAAAAAAATAAGAAGCTATGCTTAAGAAAGAAATTTATTGGCAAACGAGACTACTTAGGGGGTCGATTTGGATGTGATGTCTATTATGTAATTTGGGTTAATGTGTTTCAAAATTTTTCAAGTATGTAGAGCAATTTTTTTATCAGATTTGATCGTTAATGTTCAATTTTGACAATATTTTGTACATTTTTGGACTATTTTGGTCAGTTTTGCACTCATTATTCTTCCTTTTATCAGTGTTGAGCTCTTCACAGAATCTCCGATGTTAGTATAGCTACCAGAAAACTAGTTAAAATATAAATTGAAATCAATGATCTAAACCCGATCGGCACATATTGAAATGTTGCCACCACGGCGACGAGGTGGCAGTATACTTAAAGCCAAGTGGCTGCCACTTTCCAAATCTTTGCGTGTGCAGCAGGACACGCCACCTCGTCGCCGTGTTGGTAACATTTCAATATGTGCCGATCGGGAAACTTTTCTTTATAAGATATCACACCCTTGGGCTTATCCGAAAAAAGGAACAGGGAACCAAGAGCAGCTAACCTCAAACTCTTGAATTCTAGGGAAAGAAATACAAGGATGTCTTTTTTTCCTCTCAAGGTATCAGAGTCTGTTGCGTTTTCCTGCAAATTGTTGCTCCTTCGCTCTATAATGGACCAGAGCTCAAAGTCGAGTCGAGTCGACTCGAGTCGATTTCAACCATATCGACTTCGAGCTCTGGAATGGACAAAATTCTTCAATTTCCAAATGATTTTTGAGACACAAATCCTAGAGATACCCTTGTATGTTTGCGATCCCTAGACCAAACCTCTCTTTTCCTTGAACAATTCTTTAACTACGCTATGGTCCGATCTAATAGCTCACAAGACCGAGACCGGGAAATTTTGATCACACCATTCCAAGATATAATGAAACTGAGAATTTGAAGGATTCTTTCGAACCCTCTGTCTCGAAAATTCGTCGAAACCAAGACTTCGAGAAATCCTGGTCAAACTTTTTGTACAAAAACACCGAAATTTCCATCTGTCTATTGAAGCTGTTGATTACAGCAAACAGAATCGACAATTTACAAGCAAAAGCAATCAAAAGAACAAGCTACAGTCTCTATTCTATCTAAAAGAGACCACGAACCACAATATTGACCCATACATCCACCAAACTAAGTAAACAACTACCTGTCTACAACAACATCTTCTACACTCTTCACAATATTGTCCATCACTCTCAAATAACCCCATTAACACTCATCATAATAACTGGTTAGTGGTACTCTGTAAAAAAAAATTTTTTTAATCAGCTGGTTGGCATGGAAGCACTTAAGTATCAAATTTTGATTCATGAATCGAACTCATAATTAATAGGATTTGCGGAAGAATTGAAGAGAATTTAATAAATTTGACATTAAGACGAGGGAGAGAAATATTTTGCAAATTTATATATATTCAATCCACATGATGCTGCTCATTCTGGCCTTAATAATTCCATTTTTCAATACTTAAACATTTGTTAGGATTTTCCTATAACAATCGACAGTTTCTCAATTTCTTCTGTGGTTGTCGAATTTGTTCTACTTGCCAATAACATTGATCTATCGCCCTAACCGAGGAACCCTCCGCATCGCAAGCTAACCAATTTATATAATTTTATTTTATTTTATTTCCACATTCTTCATTGCCATTCAGAATATGTACATACATAGTGTCCATCAAGTAGAACGGTGACCTAACGAGTTTAGTGAAACACTATATATGGGTTTTTTGTGCTAATTTGTGAAAACAAGAAAACAACTTTTAAAAATTTTGGAATCCTGCACCGAGATATGAGCATTTAAAGATGCTATTTTTGATTCTGTCAAAAACTCCAACATAACAGCACCAAAAAATTTGAAACTTTGCTGTTTTTTTGTGCAACCCATACCCAGTAAAATAAGCCAAAAATTTTTTTTCAAAATAGTTCTGCTACAGAGTTATATCCATTTTTCGATTTAAGTACCGAAAAAGTAGTGAAAAACTCGAAAAATTTTCACACTTTTTAATCTGAAATCTACAAACCTTCACCAAAATTCTTTGAATTTTGCCTGTTTTTTGTGCAAGAGTTACCTAACAAAATAAGCATAAAATAATTTTTGGATGTAGCTTATGTGGTAAGATATAGCCGTTTTCCCGTGCAACCTAAGCTAAAAAAATTCAAAGTTTTTTACAATTTTTGCATGGAAATTACGCAAGACTTTACCAAAATTATTGAAAATTCTCCTGAATATTGTGCATATATTAATTGTTCATAAAAAGTTTAGTAAAATATAATTTTTTGATTATATATAGAAATATAGCCATTTTTCTCTCCAAGATAGTGAAAAAGTTAGATTTTTTTTAGATTTTTAGTTCTAACTTCAACAGGAAGTAACAAAAATTTTTGTAACTTTGTCTGATTTATTTGCAATCATTACTAAATGAAACAAAAAAAGTTTCATAAATTTTAATCAAGATTTGCATTTCTGAGAGTTAAAAATATGAAAAAATAGAGATTTTTACTGCTTTTTTACGCCTTCATATGAAAAAAATGGCCATAATTTTTCATATAAATTTTTTTCAAAAAATCTTTTTGCTTTGTCTTAATAAGTATTGTTTGCACATAAATAAGACAAAGGTACAAAAATTTTTGTTACTTCCTGTTGAAGTTAGAGCTCAAAATCTGAAAAAAATCCAACTTTTTCACTATTTTGGAGAGGAAAATGGCTATATTTCTATATATAATCCAAAAATTATATTTTACTAAACTTTTTATGAACAGTTAATGTATGCACAATATTCAGGGGAATTTTCAATAATTTTGATAAAGTCTTGCGTAATTTCCATGCAAAGTTGTAAAAAAATTTGAATTTTTTGAACTTAGGTTGCACGGGAAAACGGCTATATCTTACCACATAAGCTACATCCAAAAATTATTTTATGCTTATTTTGTTAGGTAACTCTTGCACAAAAAACAGGCAAAATTTAAAGAATTTTGGTGAAGGTTTGTAGATTTCAGATTAAAAAGTGTGAAAATTTTTCGAGTTTTTCACTACTTTTTCGGCACTTAAATCGAAAAATGGATATAACTCTGTAGCGGAACTATTTTGAAAAAATTTTTTTGGCTTATTTTACTGGGTATGGGTTGCACAAAAAAACAGCAAAGTTTCAAATTTTTTGGTGCTGTTATGTTGGAGTTACATTTTGACTTCCAGAACGTCAAAAATTGCATCTTTAAATGCTCATATTTCGGTGCAGGAACCTTCACAAAATTTTTAAAAGTTGTTTTCTTGTTTTCACAAATTAGCACAAAAAACCCATATATAGTGTTTCACTAAACTCGTTAGGTCACCGTTCTACTTGATGGACACACATACATATACAATTTATATATATTAGTACACTTTTGGCAATCACATTATGCAATTGTAAATCATTTTTATGCTTTATATATGCGACTGTACTAATTCGACTTGAAAAATCGTCGATTTAATATTAAATTGCCACACACGCACATAGAAGTGGCTTTTTGTACCATTTAACATGTATAAAAAAGAAGAAGTAACAGCAACAGCGAAATAAGAACAAAATTTATTGCTGGGAATGAAGAAGGATGCAGGAATGGAGCGCATTTTATGAATGATTTAACGGCTTTTGGGCATTTGAATCTTTAATAATAGTTTCTAGTTTAGAATTTGTAACAGAATTTTAAGATTCAAATGTGAATTTTTAACGAAATTTTAAAATTTTAAATTTTTAACGACATTTTAATTTTTGAGTTTTTAACGAAACTTTGAATTTCAAATTTTTTAACGACATTTCAAATTTTCAACTTTCAAAGAAATTCAAAGTTTAAATTTTTTAACATTCATATTTTTGAATTTTTAACGGAATTATAAGATTCAAATTTTTAACATTAATTAAAGTTTCTCCAGTATATAGGGTGACAGTATCGGCCTTTGTGGATGGTTGCAGATCTCGACGAAGACCAAAGAATTCCTCGATTGAATGTGCTGAAAAGGACGCTAAAATCCTTAACATTCCAAACTGGATGAAGTTCTCTAAAGATAAACCCAGCTATAGACTTTCTCGCCGCGCGGCAATGGGTTCACGTGCGCCCCAACTAAAAAACTAAATAAGTTTTGAATTTTTAAAGAAGCGTTGGGATTAAAATTTTTAAAGATTAATCAAATTGTAAATTTTTAACCGGTTTTTTAAAAATTTGAATTATTAAATGTTGCTATTTTAAATTTTAAATGACCGTTATTGATCTTCTCTGTATTACTTCAAGCAGGCAAAGAATGCACTCGTAAGAGTAAGCTATGGAAGATTTATGCTCACTAGCATGCTCATTTAGTGAGTTCAAGGTGAGCGAGCTCTAGAGATGCAATTGTCAGGCGGAAAGCAATTGACAGAATTGAAGCCAGCGATAGATCCAGATTTAGGCGTTATCTGAGGGAGGCCATGGGTCATAGTTGATCTGTACGACCAATGAATTAAGTAAGTAAGCAAGCTCTCGAGAGCATGATATTTGTCTATTACAGACTCATTCTAGATTCTATATTATCCAGAATCCCCAGACAGTCAGAACATCATGATCCTTCATTCTACATCCTTCAACTAGATATTCTAGAGTTTAAAAACGCGAATAAAAGAAACATGAGAGTAAAAGAAATTGCGGAAAGATGATAAAAGTAAAATATATATATATAAAAAAAATTATTATTGTCACATAAATTTAACAAACCAGTGAGACAAGTCGACAGGCAATGGCAATGAAAGAGGAATAATACATATATAAAAAAAAATTGACATCAAAATTTATTTCGATCATACACATGTCACACATTATATGAAAGAAACAGATAATAAATTCATCTAATTGCATCCCTAAGGAGACATTTTTTTTGCTTGCTGTTGCTGTTGCTGTGCAGAACACACACATAACGCATCAATGACAATAAAAATTATAAATACATTATTGGCACTTTTCATCTTTCCATCTCACTCATTTTGATATATTAATGGAATTTAAAGTGTTTATAAAGCGTTAAGATAATTCGATACATAAATTGAATCCAAAAGGAACTGACTGAGTTGAGAGCAAAAGAGTTGAAAATTTATTGAATCTAAATGGAATATTTTTCGTCGTCGTCGTTTTGTGATACTGATCAGGTGGCAAGGAGAGGAATATCGTGTTTGGTATTCTCACATTTTTTTAATAATATAATATCAACGGTCTTTGGTTAGATTGTCAGTGGGTGCCGCTGCTTTACAATAAGATTTGCATCAGTTTATTAAAATATTTTTGTTTGTTCAAGACTAACAAAATGATACACGCAGGGAAAAATTTTCGAAAATTTTCGAAAATCTACAAAATTTCAAAAAGCCGCTTAGTTACAAAAGTCTACAAAATTTCAAAAGTTCGTTCAGTTACAAAAATCTACAAAGTTTCGAAAATGTGTTCAGCAACAAAAATCTACAAAAGATCAAAAATGCGTTCAATTAAAAAAGTCTACAAAATTTCAAAAGTTCGTTCAGTTACAAAAATCTACAAAATTTCGAAAATGCGTTAACTTACAAGTAAGTTTACTAAATTTCGAAAAATGCAATCAGTTCCGAAACTACAAAATTTCGAATATGCGTTCAGTTACAAAAATCTACAAAATTTCAAAAATGTGTTCAATTACAAAAATCTACAAAATTTTGAAAATGCTTTCATTTCCAAAAATCTACAAAAGTTTTAAAAAATTTCAAAAAATTGTTCAGTTAGAAAAATCTACAAAATTCCAAAAATTCGTTCGGTTACAAAAGTCTACAAAATTTCGAAAATTCGTTCAGTTACAAAAATATACAAAATTTCGAAAATGCGTTCAACAACAAAAATCTACAAAAGATCAAAAATGCGTTCAGTTAAAAAAATCTACAAAATTTCGAAATTGCGTTCAGTTCCAAAAGTCAACAAAAATCCAAAAATGCGTTCAGTTCCAAAAGTCTACAAAATTTCAAAAATGTATTCAGTTCCGAAATTTCACAGAATTTTAAAAATGCATTCAGTTCCAAAAATCTAGAAAATTTCGAAAATGCGTTCAGTTCCAAAAGTCTACAAATTTGCAAAAATGCGTTCAGTTACAAAAATCTCCAAAATTTTCGAAAATGCGTTCAGTTAAAAAAGTCTACAAATTTTCAAAAATCCATTCAGTTACAAAAGTCTACAAAATTTTGAAAATGCGTTTAGTTGTAAAAATCTACAAAATTTCGAAAATGCGTTCATTTACAAAAAATATACAAAATTTCAAAAATACGATCAGTTACAAAAATCTACAAAATTTCGAAAATGCGTTCAGTTACAAAACTATACAAAATTTCAAAAATGCGTTCAGTTACAAAACTACAAAATTTCGAAAAGTTCAGTAACAAAAATCTGCAAAAATTCAAAAATTCGTTCAGTAATAAAAATCTACAAAATTTCGAAAATGCCTTCAGTTACAAAAATCTACAAAATTTAAAAAATCCGTTCAGTTACAAAAGTCTACAAAATTTTGAAAATGCGTTCAGTTACAAAAGTCTACAAAATTTCTAAAATGCATTCAATTCCGAAAGTACAAAATTTCGAAAATACGTTCAGTAACACAAATCTGCAAAAATTCAAAAATTCGTTCAGTTACAAAAGTTTACAAAATTTCGAATATGCGTTCAGTTACAAAAATCTACAAAAAAATTCCAAAAAATCAACAAATCTGATTCAATTATTCATCCACACATCCAACAATCCATCCCAAAATATCTCAACAGCATGACACATGACAAGTCCATCTCATCCAATTTAACCATAACAGACCCATCAACACACATTTAATTTTTAAATTCCAAAACATCGTTACAAAAATATTTCCGCATTTTTTCATTCTGTCAATGTCCATCTCGCATGTCCATCCATAAAACAAAGCAAAAAATGCGTCGAATTTGCCAATCATAAAGCATTTCCTTCACGTGCACTCGTGAGACAAATGTCAGAAAAAATTTGTTGTTTATTAAAACACATTTCTGAATTAAGTACGTATGTACATATATGAGTAAGAATAAAAATTCAACAATTTAAATTGTTATGAAAAAAAAAAGTAGGGTGGTCTTCAGTTTTCATGTCATGAAAGGAGACATGAGAGCACTGAGAAGAAATATTTATCGATATATCGAGTTTAATTAATCATTTCTCATTCTTATTACTCTCATTTTTTTTTTACTTCTTACTCTCCTCTTTATTTCAATACCAATTTTGTGAATACTAAGTAAGTGAACCTTTTTTCTGCTTTTTTATATTTTTTGATTTATTATTTTGGTCACAAAACAAACAGGCTTTGTGTTTGAAATGTTTCGGGCTCAATAAAAAGAAGAAATGAAGAATGTGAGAGAGATACTTGTGAAATACAAAGAAATAAAGAACTGAATAATAATAACAACAGAAACATGTAGACGAGCAAACTGCCTTTTCGTTGTTTCCATTGTTGACCAATTATTCACTTGCACCGAATTTGAGAAAAGAATCTCACTTGTTTACTCGTCATTCAAGGTGCGTGTGTGTTTTTTTTCTTACATTTTTTAGCAATCATTTTGACGAGACTAATGCTGTTGTGTCATCACTTTGTGTGGATTTATGGATGAGTGGGTTTACTGAAGCACTATCGTTGAATTTACATACAAAAGACGCAAGATCTTTTTCACTGAAAACACTTAAGACGCAAACCTTTGTCACTGAATACACAAAAGACGCAAAATATTGTAACAGAATACACAAAAAATGCAAAATTTTGTCACTGAATACACTAAAGATGCAAAGTTTTGTCACTGAATATACAAATGATGCAAAAATATTTTGTCACTGAATACACAAAAGATGCAAAAGTTTTGTCACTGAATGCACAAAAGATGCAAAATTATTTTACTGAATGCACTTGAGATGTGAAATTTTGCCACTGAATGCACTTAAGATCCGAAACTTTTGAAAATGAACGCACTTTAGATGCAAAGTTTTGTAACTGAATACACAAAATATGCGAAGTTTTGGAACTGAATACACTAGAGAAGCAAAAAAATGCGCTTTAATCATCAACAACTTCACTTTCTAAAGTCACTCCAACTTAATAAATGTGTTGAACAGTTCACAATTTAACGATCTTGATGGATTTCCGATTCAATTAATTGCACATTTAAAATCAACTATGTATTGACATTGAAAGTCACAGGGGGGAATCAAAACATTTATCGTCGGGTTTTTTTTTTTTTTTTGTTGGAATTCTTTTTTTATGTCTTATAAGAAGCTCAATAAATTCTACAGAAAGTCATAAAAGAAATTATTTTCCCATAAAACAAAGTTAACATTTTTAATGAAAATTAAAGTTTTTTTTACGAGTCCATTTGAAATGACCGAATGAGAAATACTTCTAGGAATACATAAACAAAGGCAGAATAGCAAGCAGAAATAGTTCCACAAAATGATTTAAGGTATTACGACATCGTCACATTAAAAATAAATTAATAATATCAATGGATAGATTTATGTCCATTTCTGCTTTTGTGTGTCTTGTCTCGTTCCTAGAAACACCAGAAACGGACATTCTTCTTCATCATCTACTTTAAATGACTTTTTTCCGTGAATAATCTTTCATTTTTTTCGATTTCGTTTTTATGTCTGTCGACTCTATTGATTTATATTGTGTGTGGGGTATCGAAAAAAGCCATTAAGATAAAATTTTCTAAGAAGTTACGTGTTCGACAGACATTCCAGTGGATTGATTAAAATTAATGAAGGAGGGGTTCCTTTAAAGATCATCATTATGCAATGTTGCTTGTCAACGGTCCATGGTTACAACAGAAATTATTGTAAAATCAAAAGGCTGTGAGTAATTGTGTCAAAAAATTTTGAGAGGAAATTGCAGTGGATATGCTGTAGGGGAACTAGAATCACGGGGTTTAAGAGTTTTTTCACTGAATACACTTTAGATGCGATACTCTTTTGCTTCATTTTTTGTCACTGAATACACTTTAGATGCGATACTGTTTTGCATCAGTTTTGGATCAGTTTTTGTCACTGAATACACTTAAGATATGAAACTTTTTTGCATCCGTTTTTGTCACTGAATACAATTTGGATGGGAAACTTTTTCGCATGATATTTTGTCACTGAATACACTTTGGATGTGAAACTTTTTTGCGTCAATTTTTTTCACTGAATACACTTTAGATGCAAATCGTTTTTTTTTGCATCAATTTTTGTCACTGAGTATACTTTAGATGCGAAACTTTTTTTGCATCAGTTTTTGTCGCTGAATACACTTAAGATGCGATACGATTGCGTCAATTTTAGTCACTGAATACATTTTGGATGCGATAATCTTTTGCATCATTTTTTGTCATTGAATACACTTTGGATGCGATACTCTTTTGCATCATTTTTTTGTTACTGTATACACTTTAGATGCGAAACTTCCTTGCATCAGTTTTTGTTACTGAATACACTTTAGATGCGAAATTTTTTAATGCGTCAGTTTTTGTCACTTAATACACTTTGGATGCAAAAAATTTTGCATCAGTTTTTGCCACTGAATACACTATTGATGCAATTTTTTTTTTAATTAGTTTTTGTCACTGAATATACTTTGGATGCGAAACTCTTTTGCATCAATTTATGTCACTGAGTACACTTTGGATGTGAAATGTTTTTGCATCAATTTTTTCACTGAATACACTTTGGATGCGATACTCTTTTGCATCATTTTTTTGTTACTGAATACACTTTAGATGCGTTGAGTTTGTTCCTAAATTCGCCTCAATTTTTAATCCAAATTATTCCACTGAACCCCTAATCAACCGCCTGTTATATCCTCCCCTAACTTCCTTCTTCCTCAAAAAAGATTTGTTAGTTTATAACTTGATTTCTTTAAACCTAGACTACCAGACTTCATTAATTCTACATTTTTCAACTCCTCGCCAAGAATTTTTCATCCCTTTTCAGCCGTCGTCGTCGCACTTGAAAATTAATCAATGATTATTCAACTCCCTCACGCATCCATGCAATGTGCATTATTATCGAGGTCGTGTGTCATGATGTACTTAAAATCCACATTGCATAACTCTCATTCATACCTTTCATCTAACAAAGAATGTATGTCTATAGATTATGGATTTCCTTTATATTTTATGTTGAAAAATGTGTCTCATAAAAGGAACACATAGAGCAGTTCCGAAGGGTGATGAATTATTCATTCTCAATTCTCAATTACTTTAAAAAAAATCATTTTCATTTTCCTTCTTCTCCACGTCAACAAAGAGACATCAAAGGAATTCCATTCAAAATGAATGAAAAAAAAATCCTTAAACAATTGACATACTTGAAAGACTTTCTGTATGTATTATGCTGTGAAATGAAATGAAAATTGAATGTATGGAGAGGCTCATTATTCTCAACGACATTGTATGTTAGTTCCTTTTTTATATACACATACCTAATCAGGAGTGTAGCTAGGGAGGACCTAGGGGTCCGAATGACGGATATCCGTACCGTCCGTTACCGGTAATTACCGGTAATATCCATTACCGTTACCGTTAATTTATATGGATTTGTTCCAGCGGTAACAGATTTTTAACGAAATTTTTAAAAATTCAAATATTAAGACCGCAGTTTATTTTTTTGTTTTGGGTAAAATTGTAATTTTTAGACATTTTTCATTTTTGAAAACTTTTAATGTGGATATTTCCAAAAGAATTTTTAGACTTGTCAATTTGAAGATATATCAATTTCAAAGTCAAATGTAATTTTTTGTCAAAAAAATATTATTTTTGGTCACATTTTTTCACAGTGAGCATTGGATATTTAGATATATTTTACAACTTTTATACGTATGCTTACTGTTGAAAAAAATTACCAAAATTACATCTGAAAATCAGTCATTTTGTATGATAAATCCTGAAGAAGGGCTTTATTTATTTGAAAAGGTAATATCAGTAATGATAGAGAGTTGAGAAAGGTAACTTTTCAGGTACTTATTGGGTTATGAAAAACTAGTTCTTTAGCACAAGCGGCTGAAACGAAAACTGACCAAATTTCGGTCATTTTTCAAATTTCAAACTGCAGGAAGTCCAATAATCAAAAATTTTAATGCAAAAGTTCTTACTTTTGGATGTTTTACAACTCTTTTTTACAAGACATCCTCTAAAAACGTTTGTAAATTGCTTTTTTTTAAAAATGACCAAAAAAAGTGACCAAAAATAATTTTTTTTTAACCCTAAATATTCGGATATATACAGTCGGAATGTACGGATATTACCGGTAATCACCGGTAATTACCGGTAAATATCCGTTACCGTCAAATCCCGATTACCGGTAATTTTCGGACCCCTAGGAGGACCCCTCTCAGATTTTGAAAATCATTTATTTTGTAACGGTTTTTTTAATTTTAAATTTTTTTTGCTTTTTAAAAAAATCCAAAAAAACCGTTTCTGATCGATGGACGTAGCCAGGGGGCTCAATGCCCTCTCTGAGATCTAGAAAACCGTTTATTTTGTAACGGTCTTTTTAATTTCAATTTTTTTTTACTTACTTTTGTTAAAAAAATTCAAAAACCGTTTCTGAAATTGTCTGGCTACGGCCCTGTGCCTAACCGTTTCTGCTTTTGAAATACAGCATATAATAACAATTGCGCGAATGATTAACAATTAGGAAGAGATTTTTTTTATTTTATTTTTTGTTCATGCGAAAATTCTTTAATGGAAATAAGGAGGGTAACAGTGTATATATTTGGTACTGATGAGTGTTGGAAATGGAAATGGAAACACAAAAGGAGAGCAACAAAAATTAATTTTGATGAATTTAATTGAATTTATTGGAATTTTTTTTAAAAAAGCGAATTTTTGGATTTTTGCTGAAAATTTGATTATGGTAATTTTTAACTCATTGAGATTCGAGTAATGAATTTATCATTAATTTGGAATTAAAATTATTTTTTATGAAATTTACCCTTTTGGTAATGTAAGACAATTTATGCAATGTTGTAGGAAGGGTTTCGTTTAAATCAAATTAAATTGAAATTAGATTGTAGGATGCTTAGGAAAAATTTAATTTTGAGGTTAGAAGAGTTGGAAGAATCAATTTTGGTTTGGGATTGGAAATTCCTATTTTGCACATTTGAACTCTACATTTGAGGATATTGAGGATATTTTGATAATGTCTAACAGAAAACGCATTTTTTGAACAGTTGCATGCTCTTCCATAGACTCGAATAGCACAAGTCTACTAATCAATTCAAAGACCGGCTTCAGGACAGCGTAAATCTAGAATGGTACCGAATTTAAAATGATCGATTAACCGATATTGAGGATATTTGACTTGATTAGGCAAATTGCCAGAAAATTAGATCTTGGAGCATGATTGACACATAGACAAATTATTGCACTGCGACGCCAAGAAGACATTATTTTAAGGCAAAGTAAGTGCAATTTAGTAAATACGTGCAATTTTTCCATTTGACAGAAACTTAGCTCTGGTGCACAGTGGACACCCGAGTCTAGTCGAGTCGAGTTCGAATAAAGTCGAAAAATCTCAAAATTTCCAAATCAAATCTCATTAGCTGACCGTAGGTCTAGTTATCAACAAGAATTTAATTTCAAGTGTCCACTCGAGAATTAAACTGCTGTCTCAGGCTATTTCTCAACTAAATGGCACCAACATGACATAAAAGTGTGCCAATCGACGAACATTCCCAATTAAAATCATTAATTTACGTCCATTGTTACCGGATCTAGAAACTTATGCCTTTATGATTCATCGAGAAATATTTTTCAAAAAATTATAATCATTAAACAAGACAAAATCTTTACAGCCTGACACAAGCCAGCTACAAACAAAAAATTATAATTGAGTTAATAACCCGAAAATATTCATATTCATATTCATATTTACAATAATATCATTAATTGACAATATTATCCGAGCAGCACAGTGTAGCTCAATAGGACATGAGTAGGTAACATTGACGGCAAGATGCGGAACTGTCGTGATAGCTCTGTGACGACTGTTGTTGGTCGTTATGAACGCAAATAATTAGATTTGAGACAATACTGAATAGCTCAAGTCGGTTGATCGTACCAAAATCCAGTTTCAAGTCGGTGTCTGGGATGGTACCGGAATTTCCGATTTCAGCAGCATAATACGGCATCAAGTCAGAATCACGAAGGTCTTGGCCGATTTCTAATCGACTAACCGATTCATGCTATTTGTGACAACACCGCTCGGGCGAATCCAAACTTTCTTCGTCCAACAATACTAAATTACAGTCATTTAAATGAAAAATTACCGTTACCTTTGTCATCGACACTCTCAAGATCTCATCAGCATCATCTCAAAAATAACATTAAAATTTCTTTGACATTGAATTAAAAAATTTTCATTTTCATGAAATCAGCAATTATTCCTGATTACAATTGAAACATCCATAGAAACACAAAACGAGAAATAGAGCACTTGACACTCTCGTTCAAAAAAGGCGTGTAACCATGATAACATCAACAATGCTGTTATTTTCATATTTCTTTTACTGTTTTCGCGCTTTCATCAAAAAATTTCATTTTAACACATAAACACAAATTGCCGATTTGTGCACGTTGAATGTATGATATAAAAAAAATATGTATATAAAAAAACAGCATCAGAAACAGCAGCAACATCATTTCTCTACCTAAAAACTAATTAAGGTTGTTATGTTAAAAACAAAAAAGCAAAACATCAAGCGATAGAGTGAAGAATAAAGCTAGTAAGAGTATTGTTGGATATGGATGAGCAATTGCGCATATTTTTAAGGCTGTATAGCAGTGCTTTATCATTATCAGTGCAGTATCTCGAGTAGCATAAATAACAAATAACTTCTGTAGCATAAATGGTACAAAATTACTACTACGATACCCAAAAGCAGTCTTATTGTCGGTTAGGGTAAGTTATTGAAAAAAGCTTTTCATCTGGCTCTATTTCTGGCCTTACAGATCTTACTCTGACCGAAGTAGTGTCATTTCTTTAGTTAGTGTTTGATTTTGAGCTATTTAAGTATTGAAAACTGACTTAATATTCTAAATCAAGACGTCATGACTGCAAAAGAAGGATAAAAGCGAGGAAACTCGACGAAAAATTATTGGAAGGTAGCACTAGCTGGTCAACACTTAAAGTCCTTAAAATCAAATGGAACATCAATACCTAAACCTAATATACTACATTAAGAAGCATAGCCGTACTTAGCCATAGTTCTGGAGAAAAAACCCCTTGAAAAGCACTAAAACAATCTTTAGTTATTCACAGCATTAAGATCCAGAGCTGCACTAGAGTGATTTGCGGCTAATAATTCTAAAGCTTTTTTAAAGCGCTCTAGACTAGCGCTGTCAATAGGAATACAGTGTAAAGTGGAACCAGAACCACTCCTTTGATGACATTACTGCCTATGGAAGACAGACAAATAAAAAATTTCTCCTGCTGAGTTTCGAACTCATGACCGTAGGGTCAATTCTGCAATAATCATGTACCAAAGTACTTAACCATTCCGCCACCAAGTCACTTCGACTCACTAAAGAAACGCCAATAAACATCACTTCACAATCCAAACAGACAAAGTGCATCAAACCATCCAATTCTTCAGCATATTTTCAAAAAAATCACACCAAAGAGAACTTTAATTTTTTGCACAAATGCACAACACAAAAGAACACTAAACCGCCATATCATTATGTAGTGCAAACAGATAGCGAACGTTAGTACAGATGGAAAAGAAATAAGCTCATGGTTCTTGGTAATATGATGATAGAGACTGAATGGATGAATATAAAAAAAAAGAGTTTTTTTTTTTCACATAGATATAGCATTTTGTGCTAATTAGTGTGTTCTTGTATTTTATTTTCTGCATGCTTCACTTAATTTACTATAATTATCACATTGTTGTTACGGGGGCTTCTTTTATGCTTAAAATTCCATAAATACGTGTATTGCAAATTTCATTTTATTATAATTTTATCCATACATATATAGGTATTTAATATATTTTTTTCGGCTATATGCTACATGCATGCACATGTTACAATCGACTCTCGACATCATCACCATTATGGTAAGCGCGTTTCATTGATGGTGATTCAGGAACATAAATGCTTTCTGATGCCTTAATTAAATTGCATTTTGATGGCTTTGTCACATCTGTAGACGATGATCTGTTGATTAATTTTCTCACAAATGGCGCAAGTAAATTTGGATTTAACTCGGCGGGATTATTAGGTCCAAATATATATGATATAATTAGCGATACAATAATACAAATTAATGTCCCAAGAAATGTATACCATAAATATGATACATGATAAATTTGGAAATCACTTGATGTCGGTGTTGATGGTGTTGTTGGTGCCGTTACATTTATGGCAAGCATACTCATTGAATCATCGGGTATGAAATGATAAGTGCAACCACTTGTGGAGATTTCTTTTGTATCGAATTTAAGTTCGCCTGTTGTGATCGCACGTTGTGCGCTAATGCAAAGCCATGTCATGAATGATAGAGCCGTTGCGCTACCAACTAATGCTCCCTAACAAAATGTGGATAATAAAGTATTAGTTGTATAGTTTTTGTCGTGTGTTTGCTGTGTTGTGGATTGGGGATTGTTTTGGAATGTTAGAAATTCTAGTACTAAATTTAGTATAGGATTGATCCAATGGTGGCGGAGAGAAAATTTTAGGGCCTTATACTTAGAACTAAGGGCCTTATACTTAGAACAAACGTAGAACTCAAGTACTAAATTTATAGAAAAAATATTTGAATTTTTAAAAACCGTTTTAGTAAATGAAAATATTTTAATGCTGTTTTTCCATTGTAAAAATCGAAATGAACACTGTTTATTTAGTCGTCACAGTCGTCATATTCATAAAATAAATGAATTTGCATCACAAAATAACTGAATTTATTTATTTTCAAAATAACGGTCAAAAATATTTTAAAATCAAAAATCTAGTACTTTGTAAAATTTCCAAAAATTAAAAATCTTGTAACGTGAAAATTCTAAACCATTGGGGATTGATATTTTGATGCATAAAATTGATTCTTAATCTTGAAAAGTATAGTACTAAACGAATTTAAGCATTAAAAATCTAGTACTTCAATGCATATCTAGGGCAAAATTTAGAATGGAAAAATCTAGTACTATAAATCTAGTACATTGAAGTATAAAAATTTAGCTTTTAAATATGTGCAAAATTAAAAATCTAGTACTAAAAAATACAAAACTTAAAAATCTAGTACTTAAAATTCAAAAACAAAATCTAGTGCTTAAGTCACAAAATTAAAAATTTGAAACTAAAATCTAGTACTATAAAATCCAGAATATGAAGATCTAGTTCTAAAAAATCTAGTACTTAAATCTAGTTATGAAAAAAAAAACCTTTAAATTAAAAATCTAGTGGTAAAAAATTCAAATGTTAAAAATCTAGTCTTAAAAATTTAAGTGCATTCAAATCCAGTAATTAAGTTTGAAAATTAGAATTCTAGAACTAAAGTTCTAAAAAATCTAGTACTTAATATTCTGGTACTAAATGTAGTACTAAAAATAATTTATAGTACTAAAATTTGATTATTTTCTAAATCCTCATGTTTAAATTAGATTAAATGAACATTCTAGTTCCTCAATAATATCCATCAATAAATCGAGTACTAAATCCCATCAAAACTCAAAATTCTAGTCCACAAAATCCAATCAAACATCCCCACCGAGCCCACCCATCTAGTTCATCACTACATGCTATTGACATGTTCCAACATACAAAAACAATTTAACATCACTTTGCAATTAAATTATAGAAGAATTGAAAGTAGATTAACGAACTTACAGTTCCAGTTACCCATGGAAACATAACGCCACATGTAAACACTCCCAACAATGGTCCTTGTGCAATACTTCCCAACGACATCGATAACATTAGAACCGAGCCAAGTCGTTCAACAACAAACACTAATGCTACACATATAGCACCAAATACGACAACGACACCACGCATAATGTACTTTGTCTGCTTCTCTGTCAATGGTGTCTTGCTGAATGGTTTAAAAAAGTCTTCTAACAAGACCGCTGATAAGCTGTTTAATCCGGTCGATAATGATGATAGTGCAGCCGAGAATACGCCAGCCACAAACATACCAACTAAGCCTGGATAGTCGCCTAATATATCCACAACAAGCAACGGTAGTAATTGATCTTTCGCCTTTACCAATTTGGTTGTAAGTGGGTCGCACTCATTATATGTGGCATAAATCAATAATCCACAATAGCAACAGATGGATAGCAGTATAAAAACGCCAAAGATAAAGATCCATAAAGCTCTATGTAAATAAGTATATATTTGTCGCGGACATCAGACATCAGACGTAATAGTGTCCGGATAAGTTACGCAAGAAATAAGCAAAAATAAAGTTCAATTGATTAATGGACTTTCGCCTCTTACTGTCTAATGCTCTAATGTATAGTTTGTATAGTAAAAAAATACCTTTTTGCCGACTCTAAATTTGGCAATGATAAATAACGCTGAATCATATTTTGACTAATTGCATTCGCTTTCAGCCAATATACGAAGCCTCCGATCCACTGCAATGAGATGGACATTGTTAGTGAATTTAGGTGAGAGATTGAGGTGATTAAGATGATGTTGATGATGATTATAGGCGCATTTTTTGAAATGTAGTGTTAAGTCTAGGGTAGTTATAGGAAAGCTTTAATTTTTCGCGCCACAACTAGTTGATATGCTTTGATCGAAACCACAAATGGCATACCGTTCATGACATTTTCAAAAATTTAGCGGCACAAAGGTTGCCCGCCAATATTCTAGGTATGCTTTCTCGCTATCGGTATCAAGATTTCTCACTTTCTCGATTTCCCGGGAAATGTTGAAAATTTCAGTTCTGATCCCGACCCCGAAAATTTATCGGGACGGGGATTTCGAGAAAGCATAATTTAGTCAGATTTAAGTATGGATAATATCATAATTGAAAGTCAGAATTACAGTTCCAAAGTCAATGAATCCAAAAAAATATGCAAATAGATTTCAAAGGACCGATTTATTTTGAATAACTTTTAGGATTTGAACCCACATACCTCTTAGAGGTTGCATTTTTATAACTGACTGACCTGCTCCACAGCAATCCAATGATTTATAAACATGTTCAAAATGAAAATTGCAAAATGTCTTCATAAAGGATGTCCACTTTTTAAGAATGTGAAGCTTTTAACACTTTGCTAGATCCAAATGACAATTTTGTAATAATTCTCTACTATGAAGAGTCTAAAGTAATGTTGTTCAAACCGTGTGCCGCAGAAGTTTTTTGGACACGCCATGAACAATATGCCGTGTACAGATTCGGTCGTGGCTTACAACCAAGAAGGGCCGATAAAGTGTAAATTGGACCACGAAAAAAAAAGGTTGCCCAACACTGGCTTAGATTATGAGTTACGTAATATGCGAACGATCCTTAAATACTAAGTGTCCCATCCGAAATCGAGTGAATCCCACTTTAGAGGGCAATTACTTATTGGGATACTTGAAATTGGTAATTGACACGCGGTATCCAGCGATAGAGCCAGCTTCAGGAACCAACTGAGGGAGGCTTTGGATCACAATTGATCTGTACGGCCAGCGAAGTAAAGTAAGTAAGGATGGGATATTCAAAATTAATTTTATAGATAGCTTAATAAGTGATTCATTCCTTTTTGAAATTAATCCAAAATTTTTGTGACCATAATTCATGAATGACCTCTCAACTGTACAAAACAGCCATAAGTGTCCACCCTACCCAACATACATCTCAAATTACACGCTAAATAATAAGATGAGTGCTCATTTTCGCATGCAAAACAAAACAAAGCACAAAAATATGAGTAATAAGTTAATGAATCATGTCGATACCAACGAATAAATAGTGTGGCGTGATGTCAAGTCAAACGATGTGCTAAAAAATTATTTAAAAAAAAAACAAACGAGAATGAGAAGAAGAAATAAAAAAGGAAAAGAAAAGAGGAGTTGAATGTTAAAAGAGAAATGACATGAAATCAATATCAATTAACTGACTCCGGTGCTTCAATACGTCCACTCTCGACATTGCGCGTAATCACAACATCCAATCCGCCTATATCGTAAGTGCCTTTAATAATGACTAACAGCATTGCTCCAAACATCATTAGTGATTGTACAACATCTGTATAAATTACCGCTTTCATGCCGCCAACGCATGTATAGAATATACAGCATATACATGTTATTGGCGTAATCATGTGAATGTCAATGCCTGACACTATAAATGCATTTTAGAAATGAGAGACACAAAAAAAAGAGAGACGAGACATAAAAATCAATTGTTTGTGTTATTTGTCAAAAATGAGGCATCATTCAGTCACAGTTCAACATATAAATTTTTCAATTAGCTTCCTCATTTTCGTTTATGGATATTTGCATGATAAATTTACGTGCAAAACTTGTTTGTGATTTTTTGAGCGCATTATATTGAATATTATATGTTGAATCAGTGTCTGTCCGTCAGTCTGTCCGTCAGTCTGTCTGTCCGTCTGTCTGTCCGTCAGTCTGTCCGTCAGTCTGTCCGTCAGTCTGTCCGTCAGTCTGTCCGTCAGTCTGTCCGTCAGTCTGTCCGTCAGTCTGTCCGTCAGTCTGTCCGTCAGTCTGTCCGTCAGTCTGTCCGTCAGTCTGTCCGTCAGTCTGTCCGTCAGTCTGTCTGTCCGTCAGTCTGTCCGTCAGTCTGTCCGTCAGTCTGTCCGTCAGTCTGTCCGTCAGTCTGTCCGTCAGTCTGTCCGTCAGTCTGTCCGTCAGTCTGTCCGTCAGTCTGTCCGTCAGTCTGTCCGTCAGTCTGTCCGTCAGTCTGTCCGTCAGTCTGTCCGTCAGTCTGTCCGTCAGTCTGTCCGTCAGTCTGTCCGTCAGTCTGTCCGTCAGTCTGTCCGTCAGTCTGTCCGTCAGTCTGTCCGTCAGTCTGTCCGTCAGTCTGTCCGTCAGTCTGTCCGTCAGTCTGTCCGTCAGTCTGTCCGTCAGTCTGTCCGTCAGTCTGTCCGTCAGTCTGTCCGTCAGTCTGTCCGTCTTCTTTCTGCATGTCCATGAAAATGCGCTTTAGTCATTCACAACTGTCCACGTCCATACCTGTTTATTATTCACATACCTTGATTGAACGCTAATGCGGGAACAAATATAACGATTGGCAGCCATACAATCTGAAAAAGTATGATATATTAGCGAACATTAAGTAACAATCATATTAAACATTATCATCATATTTTTTTATATATGAATGGGAATATGAATGAATGAGTGACTCGAACAGACAATTTCAATAGACATTTCCATATGCCAATTCCTTCTTCTTATTTTGCATTTTAGTCTGACAGAATTGCACATGATATCAAGTATGGAAAGTGATTGTAAGCGAGTTATGAAATATAAAAAAAAAAAAAGTTTTTCTTTTTAGTCAGTCGGAATTGATTAATTGAATAATTTTAGGATTGGCTGAATTTGCAAACGTGTATCCTGTCGACCACCCATGAATATGAATTACTTTATTTTTTTATGAAATAAAGGTAAATTGGGCTAGTGATATGAAGTTGCATGATCTGGGGCACGTACATAGGAATTTAAGTATTGAGGCTCGTTTGTTAGATTTCTTTACTTTGTTAAGTATATTGAAATACTTATTTGACTAGGAATGTCCGGTGCAAATTTCGGACAATTATACTTTTGTCATTTAAACCTTTAAATATGCTAAATTCATATTGAGTTTAAATGGCTCGGTGGTGTAGTGGTTTCGTTCTTGGACATTTAATTATTGCACACCGACACAGCGATCATGAGTTCGAGACTCGGCATGGGAAATTTTTGAATGTTCTTTTTCGAATTTTACGTTCGAATCCTATTATAGACAGGCATGTTCTATGATGCCTTCACATTTTATGTCCGTGATATTTGACATTGCAAAGTCTACCTCCAGCTATTTTATACGGCTAGGCTGTATTCCTAAAAGGAATTTTAAGGATACATTCCCAATTCCTATGAAAAATTCTCATAGTTACGGCTTTACATAAAATAGTTCCAATAGATATAAAAACTATGTCAATAATTTAGGCCATAAATCTTGGGTTTTCTTAGAAAACTAAAGGTAAATTGATATTCTTCCGACCGTGATTTATTGCCTAAAAATGAGCTTGAATTAATGACTTTTTTCAGAAAAATGTAGATGAACTTGTGACTAATTTCAAGATGTAGCTTGAGACAATTCCTTAAAAAAATTGATATTCATAAAATTCTAGGCTTCATGATGTTGGCGGCAGATAGCAACTAAGAGCAGACCCGAGCTTGAAGTCGACTCGGCGTACTCGGTACCCATATGTACATACTCGACTTTTGCATGGAGTCATGTCGATATGAGTCGACTTTTTCATTCAAAATTCGAGTTGACTTTGAGCTCTTGGTCGGAGTACTTATCCTATTGGATTGCACATGGAGATTAAATGACTAAAATTAGTGCACGGACTCAACATCCGGTCGACTAAAAGTAGTTTCTATTCTTAATTCTGACTCTGTACTTCTTGGCTCTTTTGGAACTCTTGGAGAGAGGATTTTTATAGAGACAGTGTAGCTCTTAGTGTTGGCAATTGGCAAAGGGCAGCCATTGATAAAGCCAGTTTTAGATGCCGACTGAGATAAGTCATGCATCAGAGATGATTTGTACGATCATTAAAGTAATTAAGTAAGAATTTAAGTGCCTTCTTGGCTAATAATTCACTAAGGTATGAGCCAAGGACACAACAAAATCTCAAATCACCTTCCAACTCCACTCAAAATGTACCGACAGTAGCCACACGTTTGCACATTTTACTGTCGCAAAAGCCACACTTAAATGTCTACCTCATGAATAATGTAAGAACGTAAAAAGAGAAGAGAAGAATAAAAAATTTAAATGATGAACTTCCTTTGTATGTTTTTCATGCTATTGTTGAGATAACTGTCTCTGAGCTGGCTGATCAATACGAGATTAATTGGATATAAAAAAAAAAGAAGGTAGAAAAGAAAGATAAAGCGCGAATGCATTTTTCATAAATGTAATGCAAATTATTTATACACATCTATAGCAATCACCTGCGAGAATATGAAGAGAATGCCTCCAAATAAGCGCATTTTTCTATCAAAGCGTGTCTGTAGATACTGCAAAAAATATATAATAGTGGTCAAGATGAGAAGAGATGAATATAATAATAATAATATTGTATTGAATTGGAATCAATTTATTTAATTCTTCGTGTACCTCATATGTGCTGGTTAGTTTGAGATCATGAAAGACGGGAAGATAGACGGTCATCATTACGAATCCCGTGATGATAATTCCGCCCATTATATAAAAATATGAGATTCCATAAATGTAAATCTCTGTTGGTGTGCCAAGTAGACTTATGCCTGATATAAAGCTAAAGAATTGAAGGAATTAATTATCAGCTCAGTTCAATTTTTTTTTTCTTTTTTTGTGTGCAATTTTTTTGAGGTTATGTTGGGTGATTATTGATACAGTTTGTTCAAGTTAGTGCTATTAAGCTAAGTGAGTCATAAAAACTATGTGCTTCAGTGTTTCAGGTTAGGTCAGTGGTATGCAATGTTCTTTGTGCAACGGCACATCTTGGTGGTTAGCCAAAGCACACTTGGTTGGTAAGCCACGGCATCCTTAGTGGTAAGCTACGACCGGAATCACTCATGACACTGCTGTGTCGCAGCACTCAGGCTGCACACCACCGGGTTAAGCATTTCAAAAATATTTAAATTTTAAAAGGGTGGTTGCAAAATTTAAATTTTAAAACCCCGTTAAAACTTTAAATTTCAAAAAACCGTTATAAATTCAGAAGATTATTAAAAAATTCAATTTTTTAAGTTTGATTTTAGAAAATCCGTTAAAACATTATGAAATTGAGTTTTAAAAATTTGTTAAAAACTAATTTATTAATTTGAATTTTGAAAATCCGTTAAAAAACGAGTTTGAAAAATTTAAATTTTAGAAAACCGTTGATGATTTTAATTCCGAAGGCAAATGTTGATTATGCTTGTCTAGATGCTTGGCATATCTAAGATGTGCAAACATTAATCTTATTATTTACAACACTGCTCACTGCCTCAAAAATGCGCTTAATCCCCTCAACAATTAACATATGAACATTCTTAACTCTTTTTGTTGTAAAACCATGAACATGTGCATTTAATACCTGGCGATTAATGACATAGCAACGGGAAATATTTTCATATTACGGCCTCCAACGAGATAATCAGCCTCATCGCCAATTGACTTTGATTTTTTCTCAAAAAAACCGAAATAAACTCCTATAGCTGCGCAAATTGACAGCATTGCCAAGAAAATTGAGTAGTCTGGCCATCCAAACTTTTGTAATGAAATTCTCACTTCATCAATATTGTCAGTCATGTTGTTCTGCTTATTTTTTCACGAACTCCGCATAGTAAAACTTCTAAAATACGACTGAATTATTTTACTGCCCTTATCATCCAAGATCAAGTCATAGTTGTTGCCTTGATAAAAATATATGAAGGAACACACTTTAAAAAAAATTTTTCATTCAAAATGATTGTCTTGAAATGATCTCATTATTTTATCAAGCATAAAATTACACATTTCTATAGCAATTTTATAATCATTTATCAGCTGTTTCACATCAGCATAAATATGAAGCATAGAAGTGAATGATAATCACAATTATTATTATTATAATCAGTTTCTTTTAAATCTCATGATGCTATTTTTGATTTAAAAGTAATTTTATGCAGATTACGACGGCAAGTGCAACTTTACAACGCAATTCTATAGCAGTTCATAAAAATTCTATTAGATGGAAATAAAGTTTTGCAGGGATTTTATAGTGTGATGAGTTTGTTGCGATGATTTAGTGGAATTTTATGATGCACAAGCTTTTACTATTTTGTTGATTTAATCTTATTTGTCTTATAGTTTTGTAGTTGAATTTCTGATCATAAATTTTGAGTTTATGGTCGAAAATAACTGAAGCAGTCGAGATTTATGAACTGAATATCCTGTCTGAACTATCCAATGCACAACATATTAAAAGGTCAGGCATTTAGGTACAATCTTGTTCAAGAAACCTCTTAAGTAAGGTTTCCTAAAGTCTCGGTCTAGAAAAATTCTCGAGAACAAGCCCGAGACTGCCCGAGACTGCCTGAGACTGCCCGAGACTGCCCGAGACTGCCTGAGACTGCCCGAGACTGCCTGAGACTGCCCGAGACTGCCCGAGACTGCCCGAGACTGCCTGAGACTGCCCGAGACTGCCTGAGACTGCCCGAGACTGCCCGAGACTGCCCGAGACTGCCCGAGACTGCCTGAGACTGCCCGAGACTGCCCGAGACTGCCCGAGACTGCCCGAGACTACCCGAGACTACCCGAGACTGCCCGAGACTATCCGAGAATTCTGGATTTCGATCAGAATCGTGAAACCGTACTGCTAAGACCTTCTAAGAGAAACTAAGATATATCAAGGTTAACATGCTCCATTGGACAGAACATGTTTTTAGGAGACTCTGGAAGCTCTAACAAACAAGGTCTTTATGAAAAATTTTGTTGATGGCAAAAAAGCACGAAGAAGGATCAAGAACTCATGTAGAGAAGCTGTCGATAGAGATAAAGATATTGTCGATATTTGGCAGATCGAACTCATCGATAGTTCAAGATTTAGGAGACTTCTAAATAAATTTATGAATTGCACCTGATTTATAGAACCAGCGAAGTAAGTAAGTTGGCAGATACAACCTGATTTGTCAGATAGATGCATGTGGGTAAGTGCCTAGCTGTATCATGGTAGCTTTTACCTTTGGCTAGGTAAGCTTACAAGAAGGCAAATTTGTTTAGATTTTTAGAGATTGGTTAGATTTAATTTGGTTA
Source organism: Chironomus tepperi (assembly GCF_022539635.2). NCBI lineage: Eukaryota > Metazoa > Arthropoda > Insecta > Diptera > Chironomidae > Chironomus > Chironomus tepperi. Next base: position 815,605 of record NW_027226594.1, on the reverse strand, counting down.
GATTTTTTTAGCAAATCGATAGGTGACAACTCTGGATACAACTATAGGACCTATAACCAAGTATTAAGGTGACGGTTCACTAGAGACGGTGTAATTGTTTGATAAGTTGTCCAAGTCAGAACAGACTCCTAAGTAAGGCATTGTTATATCAATTGGCTGTCAAAAAACGTCCAAATGACAAGATATAGCATATCCATGAGTATATTTAGGGGTCAAACCCAATTTAAAGTTAGGTTAAAATTTAAAGCAAAAAATTTAAAAAATTCCTTTATTTTTTTATCAATTTAATTAATTTTTATTGCTTCACTGAATATTTTTTATCACAAACAATTCCCCAAAAAGCTGTAAAATGCCAACAAACAAGTGCATCAGTTTACACAAAGTCTCAGTTTCATTTTTGCATGCAATTTTGTAGCAAGAATTTAAATATTTTATAAAAAAAATATAATCTGCATGCAATTTAATCTCTGAAGTTTGTTTATCATACAAAATGACTGCCCACAGGCGCAGCAACAGAAAAAATTCTTATTTCCATTTGCTTTATTGGTATTGATCACAATCTCTAATTTATAATCAATCTTCTATTTGCCTACAGAGTGAATTTTAAATTAAATTAGCATATAAAAGCAATTTCACATCAATTAAAATCCCATAAATTTATGCTACGATAACTATTTTTAACATCCATTCCATTTTGATGTGCTGAGTAGTACTATACGCACAATTACATTAATCTTGGCCTTTAATGCTACTGACTATGTTGATTTTTATCTTTTATTCCACTTTAAACAATAAATTTTTTATGAGATTTAAATATCTATCGATCTACATGACTTTATGTATGCATACCCCATAATCCTTTTCATGGAAATATTTTTTTATTATTTTGCGTATCTTTCCTAGAAGGATAAGATGGTGTGTACTGGATATTACATGTCTGTCCGTCAATATATTTGCCAGCTTGTCGGACAGTCTGGTTATTTGTTTGTCCGTCATTCTAGTTATTTGATCTAATTATTCGTTTGTCCGCCAGCTTGTCCGAAAGTCTAGTTATTCGTTTGTCCGCCAGCTTGTCCGGCAGTCTAGTCATTCGTTTGTCCGCCAGGTTGTCCGTCTATCTAGTTATTCGTTTGTCCGCCAGCTAATCCGTCAATCTATTTATTCGTTTGTCCATCAGCTTGTCCGACAGTCTAGTTATTGGTTTGTCCGACAGCTTGTCGGTCAGTCTAGTTTTTCGTTTGTCCGCCATCTTGTCCGTCAGTCTTGTTATTCGTTTGTCCGCTAGCTTGTCCGTCAGTCTAGTTATTCGTTTGTCCGCCAGCATGTCCGACAGTCTTGTTATTCGTTTGTCCGCCACCTTGTCCGTCAGTCTAATTATTCGTATGTGCGTCAGTCTAATTATTAATTTGTCCGTTAGCTTGCCCGTCAGTCTAGTTATTCGTTTGTCCGCCACCTTGTTCGTCAGTCTAGTTATTCGTTTGTCCGACAGCTTGTCCTACACTCTGGTTATTGGCTTACCCGGCAACTTGTCCGACAGTCTAGTTATTCGTTTGTCCGACAGCTTGTCCGTCAGTCTTGTTATTAGTATGTCCGCCAGCTTGTCCGCCAGTCCAGTTATTCGTTTGTCCGCCAGCTTGTCCGTCAATCTAGTTATTAGTTTGTCCGCCAGCTTGTCCGTTAGTCTAGTTAGTCGTTGGTTAGTCATTTTTTTCGCCAGCTTGTCCGTCAATCTGCTCATCAGTCTATTCGTCCATCAGTCTGTCTGATAGTCAAAGGATGCGCCTTATCCATCCACTAGCAACAACCTCTCCAACCAATTTCCCATTGTTAAACGAAAATTGTTTAGCAAACGTTTAACTGATAAAAGTATGAGAGAGGTCAATAGATGGGTGTTAGCGATGGGCAACGATGTTTATGATAATTTTCTGATCCTGAATAAATTTGCAATAAATTTAACATGCAAACCTGAAGAGAAAATATTTCCGAAGCCATTTAAGCTTTTGAATATTTTATGAGGAAAGAAATATTTTTATTTATTTTTTTGAAGCATAACACTCAACAAATTAGAATAAGATATCCTCTCATAAATGCAATTGGATCCTTAACAAATCTAGGGCAAACATCATCAATATTATTGTATTATATTCAACGATAATGACAAGAGAAATTACTCGAGTATCAATAGAAGCAAAAAATACACACGATTACCAAGCAATTTTTCTCACTTCCATGAACAAGTATATTGATGCTGCATTCTTCTTCATATCCCATTGTCATTCCATCTAATTTATCTCCAACGAAACAAACACAATTGTTATTATTAACTGCAAACATTAAGGAAAATAATATTGAATGTAAGGAAGTTATTGAAGGGAGGTGCCTGAAGCGCATTTCAGACTTGATGCAACAGATTTCAGATTTTTGCTGTCAAAATAAGTCGTAAACAGCTGGCACAGTTGTTTCAGTGCACTTGCAGATCTATCCGTCAATACTTTGAGGTAGCTGTTTTCTAGTGACTGCATTGTACTGCTCTTTGTGGATACACCTAGCAATATAGTCATATTTTATGCAACAGACCTAAAAACTGCATCAAACAAACGAGCCGAACTTCGTTAATAGCCGACACAGTTCCTTCAGAGCATTTCTACGTTTTGTCGTTAATGTGGTGAGGTAACAGCTCTATATTGACTGCATTGTGCTGCTCCTTGTTGATATATCTAGTACTGGAGATACATTATATGGAACAAACCTCAATACTGCAGGCAACTCACGGAGCTTTATAACTCGTTAAATTGAAAAAGAGCTTCGAAAATTAGACATTACCTGGGATTGAACGTTAGCTCAACAAGGGTTTTCAATTTCGGAATAGAGTATTGTATACATATTATCCCGCGATCAATCCATGGATTCAGTTTAGAGATGTCAATACAAATACCCAAATACCCAAATATTTGGGTTTTTTCGAACTATTTGGGGTTCCCAAATATTTGGGTTAAAACCCAAATATATTTGGGCCCACTTAAAATCATCACTTTAAAGGAAATTTTCCATAAAATTTCAGATTTTTATTGAAATTTAAAATATCAATTTTTTTGCCAATTTGAATTTAATCTCATATTTTGAAATATAAAGCCTAATAATTACATACATCTAATAATAACATTTATGTTGAATATAAGTCAGAGATCGAAGTCACTACGATCGGCGGCTAAATGTTCGCTTATTTTAGCGAAAAATTTAGCCGGCTAAAAAATTTGCTTATTTTAGCGAATATTTTAGCTCGGCTAAATCTTCGGCTAAATTTAGCGAACATTTTTAGCCGGCTAAATTTTTCGCTAAATTTAGCGAATTTTTTTAGCCGGCTAAATGTTCGCTAAATGTTTATGAATTTTTTTTTCCAACAATTTGGTTATTTGTTTTGATACTTTGTCGGAAATGATTTTTATCTTTCTGGATCTTGTTTTATTGATTCCGAAGTGACTTTATCATTACTGGACCTTGTTTTTTAATTCGTGGATGCATTTTAACCAAATTTTAACCTTACTGGATCTTGTTTTTTAGTATGTGGATGTACTTTGACCTTACTGGATCTTGTTTTTTTACTTCGTGGATGTACTATGACCTTACTGGATCTTGTTTTTTACTTCGTGGATTTACTTTGACCTTACTGGATCTTGTTTTTTACTTCGTGGATTTACTTTGACCTTACTGGATCTTGTTTTTTACTTCGTGGATGTACTTTGACCTTACTGGATCTTGTTATTAATTTCGTAGATGTACTTTGACCTTACTGGATCTTGTTTTTTGGTTCGTTGAAGTGACTTTAAGGAACTAAAAACAAGATCCAGCAGAGTCCAAGTCACTAATATTAACTAAAACCAAGATTTAGTAAGGTCAAAGTACATTTACGAAATAAATAACAAGATCCTGGACGGTCAAAGTACATCCACATACTAAAAAACAAGATCCAGTAAGGCCAAAGTACATCCACGAAGTAAAAAACAAGATCCAGTAAGGTCAAAGTACATCCACGAAGTAAAAACAAGATCCAGTAAGGTCAAAGTACATCCACGAAGTAAAAACAAGATCCAGTAAGGTCATAGTACATCCACGAAGTAAAAAAACAAGATCCAGTAAGGTCAAAGTACATCCACATACTAAAAAACAAGATCCAGTAAGGTTAAAATGCATCCACGAATTAAAAAAAAAAAAGGTCCAGTAATGATAAAGTCACTTCGGAATCAATAAAACAAGATCCAGAAAGATAAAAATCATTTCCGACAAAGTATCAAAACAAATAACCAAATTGTTGGAAAAAAAAATTCATAAACATTTAGCGAACATTTAGCCGGCTAAAAATGTTCGCTAAATTTAGCCGAAGATTTAGCCGAGCTAAAATATTCGCTAAAATAAGCGAATTTTTTAGCCGGCTAAATTTTTCGCTAAAATAAGCGAACATTTTAGCCGCCGCCGACTAAATTATCAGCGGCTTCGATCTCTGATATAAGTTAAAGTTTGGTTATATAATATACCTTACAAGAAATCATAGTAAAGTTGCATAAATTTAGCATTATCATAACCAGAATCCTTACGAAGAATCATACTAATTATATCAGATCTACTGTAAGTTTGTGGAAAAATTGTAGACACAATATGCGACCTACAGAGCGATAGATATATTCCTGCATGCAGATAATAAAAAATAAAATCTGCGAAAAGGTAGTTTTGTTCCTGAAGAATTAATATTTAAAAATAAAAAAATTATTCAATCTGCTGTTATTATCTCAGCTCTTGTGGGTGCAACTTTGGTCCAAAGTGGGTACATCTTCAGTAGGTAGAAGAATTAAAATATTAACTAACTTGACTTTTGCCCATTGTTTTAATTAAACTAATCGGTGAATGACTTTCGCAATGATGAAAAAAAAAGCTCAGCTGTTATTTGAGACAACTTTTAAAAGAATTTTTTCGGAAATTGTCATTTAAGCCTACTTTTTAGACCAAAATTTTTTTTAAAAATATTTGTACAAATATTTGGGGTTTAAAATTTGGGTATTTGGGTATTTGTACAAATAGTAAAAACCCAAATAATTGACATCTCTAATTCAGTTCATTTTAATCTCAGAATTAATAAGCATTAGGTCGACACTCTACCAATTAGGCCACTGATGTCAATTCACCGCTTGATAAGTTAGTGAGTTGACACCCAATATTAGAAGATCTAACTCTGGCTTCTTAGGTTTGTGTGGAGGATGATGTTTATTCAATGACTTCCACCTTGTATAAGCCACTTCCAGAGCAACACAAATGAAAAAGGATATCACATGGTTACTTTCATCAACATCAATTAGACTCCACATGGATTTGGAAGCCATTTGGACATCAGGTGGAGCTAAATTCAATATGGTATTGATAAAACCTATCATGACGAAGCCTTACCAGAGTCATGATGGTGCCTTTTTCACTTGTATTGCTGGATTAACCAATAATCTCCTAAATATTCCAACTAGCCACCCAAAATGCACTCTGCATCCCCAACATATTCATCCAATAAATATTGTACAAAAATCACTCTATGTGTATTGGATTGAAAGACGATGGATAGAGATTGTTTATCCATTAATATTTGATTTTTTGGCTTCCCAGTTTTTTTTTCTGAGTTCAATGTGGATTTTCATTCCATCCCCAACATGAATTGTTTATATTTGTGTTTGTGTATCATATTTATTGTCATATATTATCATCTATGACTGTTGAAAATAAAGTACACAATGAGATTCCCTATTTTTTTTGTCGTACATAGCTTCCCGTGTGCTTTCTTATGCTGCCTTTTTTGTGTCTTAACGTCTTTCTCCCTTCAATATGTGATGATGTAATGTGATGAATGTGCGTGGATGTAAAAATGATTGAGATTGACGTTATTCTAAGTCTAGAGGATTTTGAGGCATAGAAAAAGGAACTGAATAGACATGATGATGATGATGACAGGATGGGAATTAAATGGGGAGCAGATGATAATGAGGAACTGACAAAAAATTTAAATTTGATGAATTTTTTGTGCATGCCAATTTGAATTTCAGATTCATTAATCGCTGTCATATGGATATGTGCAATTTATGTCTCATTCCAAGCTTCTCAGTTCCTGACAGGATAAAAGAAAGTTGTGAATTTTTTATTTTTTGTTCCAGAATCCCCAAAAGACGGAAAAACTTTTTCTTACTTCCAAATAATTTTCCACCCTTCTTTTTTATGTCAGTAAACTTCCACACGCACGGATATACTTGTGTATCAGTTCATTAAACCTTCGTACACATTATTATGATATTATTATCAATCCTTAAAGGCAAGAAGAAGCTGTTAGTTCCCCAAACTGATGTATGAAAAACTTTTAAACAGTCAGCTTTTTTGTTGTTGTTGTTTTGACTTAAAAGTTGATGTTCCAGCCACATATAGAACCCCTCAAAACAAACATCGCGATGTGAAAATTTTTCAACGTCAAAAAAGTTTTAATATTTCAATTTTTTTTCGAGAGAGTGGGAGAGATAAATAGTTTTGGTTGTTTATTATGCATTAAATTTTTTTATGGGTCTATTAGAAGTGCTGATGGGGAATTTGGTGATGGTTTGACTGAATGGCCAGTTTTTTAGTGGAAATTAGAATCATTCAAATTCATTAAAGCTTGAATTTTACAAAAAATCATTCGAATTTGAATCTTACAATAGCCGTTGCAAGTTTGAATCCTTCAAAAACCGTTAAGAATTTGTAAAATTTGTTGCAATTTGAATCTTAAAAAAACCGTTGAAATTTAAATCTTACAAAATCCGCTAATAATTTGTAAAAAATCCTCGAAATTTGAATCTTACAAAAACCGTTAAGAATTTGTAAAAAAAACGTTTAAATTTGAATCTTACAAAAACTGTTGGAATTCGAATCTTACAAAAACCGTTGAAATTTGAATCTTAAAAAAACCGTTAACAATTTGACAAAATCTGTTAAAATTTGAATTTCTCAAAAAAAAATAAAATTTGAATCTTACAAAAACTGTTTAAAATTCGAATCTTACAAAAACTGTTGAAAATTTGAATCTTATAAAAATCCTAGAAAATTCGAATCTTTCAAAAATCGTTAAAATTTGAATCTTACAAAAACCGTTAAGAATTTGGAAAAATTGTTGCAATTCGAATCTTACAAAAACCATTAAGAATTTGTAAAGAAATGTTAAAATTTGAATCTAACTAAAACTGTTCAAATTTGAGTTTTACCAAAACCGTTAAGACGAACTCAATCATGCTTCATGCGCTCAATTGTCTCCACATTATTAATTCCTCACTCAACTTTTTCAACCGTTTAAGGAAAAATAAATTTTAAAAAAAGTGAAAACAAGGAACAAAAATTTTTCACCATTAACTTATAAGTGAGTGGAGTGGAAACAAAAATGCTTTACGGGATGCATACAAAGTTTTTTTTGTTATACATAAAATTTATGTGTGAAAAAAATTACAGCATTGGGAAAAAACCAGCAAGTTTCACCATCGCTATTGCATTAAAAATTTAAAATAATTATGCTCGTGTTGTGGTCGGAGGAACTGCTTTTTGTTGCTGTTAACTAACTCAACTTACCCGTACTCTATGCATCAGTGTGAATAATAGAATTAAGTAAAAAGTTAGAAGTCTCAAAAAAAAATTTAATTTATCGCTTGGCTGTGCTGATTAAAATTCAATTCTACAGCTATAACATTTTTGTTGAATTATCTCTTAATGAAATCGTCATCATCATAATAATAATCATGTCATATTTATAATTTACACAAGTACGAAGAATTTTTCATGACGATAAATCAGTTCAGTGAGCAAGTGGCTTGTTTCTTGCTTTTTTTTTTATTATCATTTCCATTGTCTCAAAAAAACTCTAAAATTCATTCACACAACATCGCTGACTGCAACATGCTCAGACATAGCAACAGTAGCAGAAGTAACTCACAGAGATGATTCTCATTATGACAAAAATATTAATAACAATTGTGATGCATCGAAGCAGAAGTTGAATAAATTTTTAAGATAAAAAGTCATTTCAGTTCCTCTCTTTTTTTTGTTGTTGTTGCTATTTGCAGAATATAAAATGAATATGAAAAGTCATTGAAGCATATTGTAAATGAATTGAATGAATAAAATTGTATTTTTTTTTTTTTTGTATAATTTCGTGCATCAGTCTTTCTTGTCTTGTTTGATTGTTCATATTTGAATTATTGATGTGGAAATGCTGTGCAATGAATTCTTGTTTTTTTGGATGAATTGGAATGAAGCATGAATATTTGGGATGTGCAAATGGTGTTAGGGTAAGTAGATGAGATAATTGTGAAGATTTTGAGTGTATTAAGCTGCATTAAGGTATTAGAAATATCGAAAATAGTGAAATTGATGCGAAAAACTAAAAAATGATGCGGAAAACTAGAAAATTATAGAAAAACTGGAAAATGAGACCATAAATGAAGCAAAAAGTGCTGAAGTTCTAAAAACAATGCAAAAATTCTGAAAATCAAGCAAGATTTGGACTTGAGGTGCAAAAATTGACAAATTGGAAACATTAATGCAAAGTTTTGACAAAAGAAGATGCAAAAATTTTGAAAATGAAGCAAAATTTAGAAAAAAGAAGCAAATATTATGAAAATAAAGCTGAATTTTGACCAAAAAATGCAAACATTTTGAAAATGAATCAAACTGTTGCCAAAAAAAAAAAACGCAAAAATTTCAAAAATGAAGCAATTCTTTGACAAAAAAGATGTAAATATTCTAAAAGTGAAGCAAAATTTTGTCAAAAAGACGCAAATATTTTTGAAATTAAGACAATTTTTGACAAGAAAAACGCAAATGTTTTAAAAATTATGCAAAATTTTAACAATAAGACGCAAATATTTTTCAAATGAAGTCGCGAATACTTTGAAAATAAAGCAAATTTTGGATAAAATGTTGCAAAAATTTAGAAAATGAAGGAAAAGTCTCAAAATGAAGTAAAATTCTGATCAAAATGATGCAAAGTTATTGAAAATGAAACAAACTTTGACACATAGATGCGAGTTCTTTTGACAAAGATGCAAATAATTTGACAAATGCTTTCAAAAAGATGCAAAACTAAAAAAATGCAAATATCAATAAGAAATGAAGCAAATTTTAATCAAAAATCCAATAATTCCCATCCTCAAACATAACGAACCCTCCCTAGTACCACATCCACAAATTCTTTCCACTCTATGTCCCGAATTCATCATGCATTCATTCATTCCTTTTTATAAACATCATAATATTCGAAGCAAAAAAAGATAGAAATCATCATCTTACCCCAGAATTCACACATTGCACAAATGAAACTATATATCCATATCTATAAATACAAATTCAATGTGTCAATTTAATTTGATGAAATCATAAAAGATGATGACGATAAGAGAGATGTGATGGAATTGGGTTGAATTATGACAGTGGAAAATATTGATGTGACATTTCGATTTCTTAATTCATTTTCCCGTCTGAATTTACTAATAATATCTCACATGTGATATGTTGTGTGATGAGTATGACACTAATATTGTAAGTGCTGGCTGCTATCTTAGATATGAATGCTCATGATGACGATGGTGAGACAGATTGTGATTTTATTACAGCGCATTTTCTCTGTCTCTGCTTTTTTTTTGACATTCTCAATGGATGTCTTTCAGCTTCTTTTGTCATTTGACATCTTGTCTTTAGAGACACAGACTCTTGTAGCTTAAGGATTTATGGACGATAAATTTATAGTGATTGCTATGGTTCACAGCTTATTGGCGAGTAAATTTATTGTTTTTGATTGGCTTGATGGTAAAATTTGTTTGTGAAGTTGTTCGGGTCATTTGTCTTTTTGCTTCTGTTTGATATTGGAATTATGAAGTGCTGTGGGTGTTTTAAGTTCTGTCAGTTTACATGGAGTCAATATTGACTAAATTTCAGTGCAAGCTTTAGATGGTGGTGTAGGAAGATCTATTTAAAGTTGAATCTTTGAGTTGAATGAAGTTTGTGTATGATGAAGGAACTAAGTTTTGGTTTGTTCTATTCACAGTTGATTCACAGTCTCTGAAGGTTCAATCCCATTGGGAACTGACTGCGCTTTAGTCGACTATTAAATATCAAGTTTAAATCAATACCCCTAACAGGCATAGAGTATGCTTTAATGGTACTTAGAGACCACTATGTTACCTATAGCGGTATCTTTGTCTGATAGGGTACATAAGGTCGACTAAACAACAGCCTTTCAAAATCATGAAAACTTCATTTAAAAGGTTAGATACCAAAAGTTTGGGTTCGAATCTCGTTCCCAAGCATAATCTTCTAAAACTGATCTAAACATCAATTCTTACAATTTTAGAGGTTTTCTGGTTAAATTTCATAAGATTCGAGCTCATGATTGCATTGTGGAACTGTTGGCATTTTCAGTAAGATACTAATTTGTTAGTTCACAGCTCCATCTAACCTTTTTTGTCATTTTTTATCTATTTAGCTGGACTTAAAAATCAATTGTGATCCATGTATCTCCTTAGATGGCTTCAGAAGCATTGTCATCGAATTAAAGCAGTGTTTACCAACTTTTAAATTTTCGCAGCACATCTTGGTGATGAGCCTCGTCTAATACCGCACACGGTGTGTGATTTTGAGATTTATACTGAAATTTGGCAGCACGATAGTGTACAGTGACACCTTAGTGTGCCGTGGCATTCAGGTTGCTCACTACTGATGAAGGGAGAATGTTTTCAGTAACTTGAGAAACTTGCTCAAGTAGAAGAGCTTTCTTAAGCGCAAGTAGCAAAGCTAAATACCTCAAGATCGCTATACTGGCTCTATCAACAGATATCGCTTGACCAGTCTTAATTGCAATGCTATTTCTATCAACAGCACTATCAAGACACTCCTGTTAACTTTAATACAAATACTATAACAGCTCCAGATACCTTCCCAACAACACTGTTACAATAATTAACTCAAACACATTCAAAACTAAATACAACCATTGAGTACTGAAACTTTAAATAAAACTTAATCCAATCCAATAAAATTCCAAATCCACTGTCATAAACATCCAAAAGCTTGTAATTAAGGAAAAGGTTTCGTCATAAAAATTAAATTCATTTCAAACAGCTTTCACAGTTAAACTCAAAACAAATCAAATTTTTCAGCACTTTTTATAACTCAGCTCAATCATTCTTGTTTACACAATAAAAGTAAATTACCGCATAAAAGGAGCTTCCTTTTTTTTATTTGCGCATCTATTGCTGAAGTGGAGAACTTTTTTTCGACTTTTTATAATAATATTAGATTATGAGGGGAGGTTTGGAAATGATGTCAATGAAGTTGGGGATGCTATGCATTGGATTCTTTGTGGAATGGCGATGAGACAGAGTTGGGAGGTTCATGTAGGCCAATTTTGCAGTCAGCTTAGACTCTAAAGTCAAATTTTGTTCAGAAAAATGTACTAAAGTCAACTTGACTCGTGTTATATCAAGTCAACTTGACTTCATATAAAACATCGGATCAACTTTCAACATAGGCTTTTTCCAAGTGTAGTTAATTAGAACTATGGTGCAGTTTGTCCAAGAAAGGGGAGCTGTTGTGTATTCAATGGGATGGTGTACCTTTTGTACCCCCTTTTGGAAAAACTCATAAATACACTAGTGTTTTTCGTGAAAATACGATCCATACACAAAAGGACCATTCTGGTTGCACCTATGGAGAAGGTCAGTACCCTTCTAGTTGCACTCTGCATGAGGTCAGTACCTTTATGACAAAACCTCTTGATGAGGTCCGTACCCTTCTCGATATACTCATGGAGGAGGTCAATACCCTTTTAGCTATACTCTTTGAGGAGGTCAGTATCCTTTTGGCTATACTCCTGTACGAGGTCAGTATCCTTATGTCCCATCGTTGGAGGATGGTTAGTACCCTTTGGGATACTCAACTTGTGGTTGTCAGTACCATTCTGGCTATGTTTCTCATCTTATGATGCAGAAACTCAAATGAGTGACGTCATCCCTAAAAGACCCCTCCAACAGTCCACCCCGCTTATGTTACTTAAAAATACAGAATAAAATTTTTTTGTGTACCAAAAAAAAAGCAAGGAAGAAAATGAAGTCAATTAATTTTCACGTCAAACAGAGCAAAACTTGTAATCATTAACGAGATTTATCCGCGTCGTTTCTCAATTGGCAATTTGTTTTTACTATAAATCCTTTTTGTTGCTAACTCTCCTTTGATTTCTTTTCATCCATATTGCCTTGCATTGAAAATGAGAAGACTGTTATGGAACGAGTTAGTGAGGGATAAGAGACCATTAATTAAAATTGTATACCCCAAAAGGATAGCAGAGAAAAATAACAAAAAAAAAAAGAAAGAAAATCCTTCGTGAAAACTCGCAAAAATTTTTTCCATTCCGCAGATTTTTTTTTATGCTGCTTCTTTTCTTTTTACTCATTCTATTAGAAAATTCTTTTTGAAGATTTTTTTTATATTTCTCGAAGGAATGAGGGGTTGTGGCCAGATGATATCGAAAGGTAAGGTAAGATAAGATTCTCAACGACACTCAACTAAGGTTTTCCCTAGTTTTGGTCTCGAGAAATTATCAAGACAGAGACCGAGATCAAGACTAGGAAATTTTGGTCTCGGTCTCGACATCAGGAACCCTTAAACTCAACAACAACAAGAATCAAAAGATTGTATATTCCTAAGTCCTCAAGCATAAGAAAGTGGAAGGATGGAACCCCAAACCAACCTCTCCATGGTTATGTTCATGACACTTGCCTAACAACTGCAAAGGATCTAATAAACTATAAAAAGAACAATTCATGAAATCGTGATCCTAATCCGATGGTCGATGTCATTACTAGACAGGATAATATGACATTCTTTTGAAAATATCGAAACACTACATGGAATAGAAAATTTGAGGCTGACCAAAATCGATCCTAATTGGCGATTTCTCGAGTGCTGGTACGATATGGAACAGGTACAGCATTTCACTATACTAAGTGGACTACATCCAGTGACGTAATCAGGGGAAGGTTTTGGGAGGATGCATATGCAAATTAATCTAATTAATATTCACTTTTAATGCAGATCTGAGGGAAGTCTCGAAACAGACAATACTTTTGTATGAAAATGGACAAATTTGAAGTCGAAAATCGAAATGCAAGGAACTATCTATTCCATTCAGACATCATGATTTCCGTTGTTCCGTGATATTATAAATATAATTAAGACCATTTGCCATTCTGGTCTAAGTTCGACCTTCTTCACAGGTACATAATTTTCTCCCCATCATGCTTGATAGTATTGCACCCTAATATCCAATAAACATCATTTACACTTAACCCCTGTACAAATTCTTGTGCTTTTGCATTAAAAAAATTCGCAATTTATATCAGTTCAAAATAAAAAGAAATTGACTTTAATGATAAAATGAAGCGAACAAAAATTTGAATAGAAATTGGCTTAATGAAAAGAATTCAAAAGATTCAATTGTTTGAGCATCATGATATAAAACCGTATAGAATTTCAATTAATATTACATAAATTTTAGAAAAAAAAGTTGAATTAATGAAAACTTAATGTGGAATTGAGGGTTTCTTTTTGTGATTGTAAAGTGCATATAGTTTTGCAGAGTTTCTCGAGTTATGGTCCACGGCACATTTATGTGGACTTATGTATCTTCGGACATTTTAGGATTTTGAACCCACATTTACGCAGAGTTTGAAGACAATGAATTTGGAGTTGACTTGAGATGACACTTACCACTTTGGTGTCATCTAAGCTGCCTTTTGGGTGTCTAGCAGTCTTCTGCTGTCGCACCAATTTCAAACAAATGACATTTGTCTCTATTTGGAGGTCTTATGTCCGCTATGGGAGAAACTGGTTTTCATTTAGTGTAAGGCAACCATGACGCAGCCTTTATCATTTGTGTCGCTCGAGTATCAATCACCTTTGTCATATGAATTAAAGTCAAAATTGTGTTTCTCCAACTCTATACAGTTGCATGGCTCAGGATATATCAATGCAATGTACCTAGTACTACAAGTTGTAGTGTTTCGCGAATACACAAACCAGGTCAGTATGACTACTTACTTGCTTCGTTGGTCGTACAGATCAATAGTGATCCATGACCTCACACAGGAGTCACCTGAAGCTGGCTCTATCAGTGTGACAAGAAACAGCGAAAAAAGCATTCACATTCGACTAGATTTTTCCTAGGATCGAACCCAGGTCGTTAGAGTCGGTAGACCGACACTCTAACCACTATGCCACTTCTGCTCCTTCTTTGCTTCTGCAATGAACCATTAAGTACCAAAATATCCATAAAAAAATACAAACTTCCCGTCCTAAACAATTTAAAATTCTTATTTTTCATTGATTTCTTTTTAAAATTCCAATCAAATTTTCAGATCCATCGAACAAAATGCTAACATTAATCCCACTCCATATTCTCCAGAACTGTAAACGAAACAAGAAACACACATTTCACGACAGAAACGTAAAGAAATTCATTTTTTTATTCTTAAAAGCAGCAGAAATTTCAGAAATCAATTAATCAAAGTGGAGGTTTCCATAGAAGCAGCAACATCAGTAAAAAAAAGTACAACATGTTTTACATAATATAAACATTACGTGACGATAGAAGCAACGTGATGCCAAATAACAGTTGCTGTGCACTTTCCAAATAAGTGTGAGTATGTAGCATGGATAAAAAATGTCTCCTTAAGATGTCAGAATCTATAACAGAAATGTGAATTTGAAAGGAAGACGAGGGCACAACAGAAGCAGCAGAAATTCATTTTTCAAAATGAGAAAAAAGGACATGGAAAGTTGCTCCCACACTCACGTCAATAAAGCGACAGTGAAAAGACGAGAAATGTTATGTGGGACATAAGAAATGAAGGAAAAAAATAATGTTAAGAATTTCAAATTTTTTAAAACCGTTGAAAATTCAAAATTTATTGAAATTTGTTCAGAATTAAAATTTTTGAAAATCGTTAAGAATTCAAATTTTGGAAAACCGCACTATGGGCCCAAAATGGCGTTTTTATGGCCAAAAAACGATTTTTGGTACCTGCCATTTGTTTGCTTCATGCATGGACCAATTTTTTCAAACTTTTTTATTTATTAGATATACATAGAACCTACAAAATTTTACATAATTTAGGTTCCACTGTATATAGCGCGATTTTTTTTACATTTCATGAATATAATGCACTATGGGATAAAAAATATATATGCATTTGATAGAACCTATTTATACCTAAAAATCATACATAGATTGTAATTTGATTGGATGCACTACAAAAGCATAAAATAACTTTAAAGACAAAAATTTTCGGTTTTTTGTGATTTTTTGACCTTTAACCCCATTTTTCCTATAAAGGAAATTCGTGCTGTTTGAGCTGATTATTATAGGACTTGTATTGTACTATTATTATGTGAAAAAAAATTTCAATTTAGCTCATTTTTTGGGGTCTCTGGGGGTCTCTCAAAACTCAATGTTACTTTTCTTAACCGGATGTTTAACAAATAATTCAAAAACACTTTTTAACTACATTTAAACAAATTTTAAGCAGTTTCAAACTGTTCTGAACAATTGAAACTACTCATGTTAGCCAGTTCATAGATTTGTAAGTTTTTGAGTTTTAGACAAATTTCCACGAGGTTTTTCGGACTCCAATTGCAATACATATATAAATTGTTTAAAGTACTAACTATGTCCTATCCAACAATATATAATAAGTCATACATAAGGTCAATTCAGTCAAAAAATTTGAAAAATGTTCAAAATTTTATGTTTTTTTAAAATTCATCTTTCACATTTATGCTTATAAATGCTGTTAATCTTACGTATATGAATTAAATTTGGTATTTTTGTAGAAATTAGAGTAGTATTAATGTAATAAAAACATAATCAAAGTTCAAAATTAGCTTAATGTAAAAAAGGACAAAGTCCAATTTACCATATTTTGACTGCCTTTACTCAGTGCAGAGAGCATCCAAATTTTATTTTTTGAAATATTTCCTATAGATCTATACTAGAACTTATAGAAAATAGACAAAAAAATAATTTTCCGAGATTAAATCGAACAAATTTGTCCATTGAAAAACCTTAAAAATAGCAATTTTTTGAATAAATTTGTTTATTTGATTCTTACAATTAGCAACGAAAAATTATTTTTTTGTCTATTTTCTATAAGTTCTAATATATATCTATAGGAAATATTTCAAAAAATAAAATTTGGATGCTCTCTGCACTGAGTAAAGGCAGTCAAAATATGGTAAATTGGACTTTGTCCTTTTTTACATTAAGCTAATTTTGAACTTTGATTATGTTTTTATTACATTAATACTACTCTAATTTCTACAAAAATACCAAATTTAATTCATATACGTAAGATTAACAGCATTTATAAGCATAAATGTGAAAGATGAATTTTAAAAAACATAAAATTTTGAACATTTTTCAAATTTTTTGACTGAATTGACCTTATGTATGACTTATTATATATTGTTGGATAGGACATAGTTAGTACTTTAAACAATTTATATATGTATTGCAATTGGAGTCCGAAAAACCTCGTGGAAATTTGTCTAAAACTCAAAAACTTACAAATCTATGAACTGGCTAACATGAGTAGTTTCAATTGTTTAGAACAGTTTGAAACTGCTTAAAATTTATTTAAATGTAGTTTAAAAGTGTTTTTAAATTATTTTTTAAACATCCGGTTAAGAAAAATAACATTGAGTTTTGAGAGACCCCCCTTTTTGAGGGGGGGTATACCTTTGGACCCCCAAAAAATGAGCTAGGGGGGTCCCATATTGAAATTTTTTTTCACATAATAATAGTACAATACAAGTCCTATAATAATCAGTGGTCAGCTCAAACAGCACGAATTTCCTTTATAGGGAAAAATGGGGTTAAAGGTCAAAAAATCACAAAAAACCGAAAATTTTTGTCTTTAAAGTTATTTTATGCTTTTGTAGTGCATCCAATCAAATTACAATCTATGTATGATTTTTAGGTATAAATAGGTTCTATCAAATGCATATATATTTTTTATCCCATAGTGCATTATAGCTACATGAGAGCATGAAATGTAAAAAAATCGCATTTTTTGACATATTTTTAACTTTTTTGGATATACAGTGGAACCTAAATTATGCAAATGTGTTGCTATTTTGTAGGTTCTATGTATATCTAATACATAAAAAAAGTTTGAAAAAATTGGTCCATGCATTGAAGCACGCCAACAATTTTTATAATGGCAGGTACCAAAAATCGTTTTTTGGCCATAAGTCAGGCACACAGCAGTTTTGGACAAAATTTCTTTTTTTCCCGTACACTACTTCTCAGGCACTACAACATCCATACATAACCTGAATTTTTGACAACCTTTGCCATTTTGGGCCCATAGTGCGTTAAGAATTCAAATTTTTTTAAAAATCTTCGAAAATTCAAATTTTAATCGTTAAGAGTTCACATTTTTGAAAATGGTTAAAATTCAAATTTTCGAAATCCGTTAAAATTGTAAATTTTTGACAACCATTTAGAATTCAAATTTTATCAAAATCGATTAAAATTCAAATTTTTGAAAATCGTTGACAATTCAAATTTTTTGAACATCGTTAAGAATTCAAATTTTTGAAAACCGTTAAAAATTCAAATTATTTTGAAATTCGTTAAAATTTCTAATTTTTTGGAAATCATTTCGAATTCAAATTTTAGACCCTTATTAATTCTAAATTTTTAAAAGTTGTGGAAAATAAAAAAATTTTAAAAGTCGTTAGGAATTCAAATGAAAAATCGTTAAGAATCCAAACTTTTCACAATTTAAATTTTTGAAATCCGTTAAGATTCTAAATTTTTGAAAACCGTTAAAAATTCAAATGTGTAGAAAACCGTTAATAATTCCAAATTTTTGAAAAGCGTTAAGAATTCAATCTTGTGAACCAAAAATGCTTGTCAGTCACCCACCTCCTCAATACCAGTAAATCTTCACACCCGATTTTTATATGTTTTAAAGAAAAAAAAACCATCAAGAATGATTAAACGTATAAAAATGTTCCCTTAAACTGTCTCATTTTATGCGAAATTTCCTCTACTTGCCATCCCCAGCTTCTTTATTATGCATTCATTCAGGGTGACGAAGATTTATTTTACAAAACATCGACCGTTAACTTCAACATCCTTAATCTTGGTTGGTTTTTCGTTCTCTTTATTCAGGTCTTAAGCTTTTCAACCTTAATATGTTGTTGTCTCCTTTAATGTTTATTGTTTGAGAGACGAGAAAAAAAAAATGAAATTTTCGGGTCGACTTGTCACATTGGACGTGCCACTGATGCTTGAATTTGTTTTGTCCTTGTGGATTTTTTTAAAATTCTTTTAAAATTTTATTTTAAATATTCATGATACAAAAGGAATTGGTCTTGTTATTTTCAAAGTCAATTCCTCTAAGTACGTGAGTTACTACAGATATCCATTAAAATACATCGTCTTATGGCTTTTTTGGAATTTATTCTTGTTTTGTTGTTGCTATATTTATAATGAAGGAGATTGTGGGTGGATGGGGGTTGCGGATGAGAGGTGGGGTAGCTTAGGTAAAAAGGAGGATTTTAATGTAATTCCTTTACTCGGAATTTATAGGTTTTAAGGACAAATGAAATGCTTTTGGGGATGTAAAAAGTATTTCAAGTTAAAGTAAGCTTTGGAATTTTTGATGAAAAAAAAATTCAAATTTTTGGGAAAAATTCCGTCTTACTTACTGACTTTACTGGACGTACATATCAATTGTTATCCATGAAATCTCCAAATGCTCCTGTAACTGGCCGTGCAGATCAGTTGTGGTCCATAGCCCTCCTCAGATGCCGTCTGGAACTGACCCTGTCGCTGGACATGCAGATCAATTGTAATCCATAGGTTCCTTCAGATGCCATCTGGAACTGACAAAGTCACCAGACGTCCGGATCAATTATGATCCATAGCCTTCCTTCAGATGCCGTCTGGAACTGACCCAGTCACTAGACGTACAGATCAATTGTGAACCATGGCTTTCCTCAGATGCGACCTGAAACTGGCCTTATAGCTGACCGTAAAGATCAGTTGTGGTCCACATCCTCCCTCAGATGTCACCTGAAGCTGCTCCTATCGCTTGCTACCGCTTCCCAATTTCAAAAATTCCATCAATATTTCCACAAAAGCAAGCCTTCAATATTTACAAAACATTCTGTGGATATATCCAACAAAAACAATTTAAACTTCAATTGCAGCCTAATCTCCTCCAGCAACAAAAAACAATATCAATTTAAATTGAAGCTAAACATCAGTAATGAAATTTGATATTATTTTTTTATTGCCCAAAATATCATCAAATGTGATGTTGCTTGATACCTCATTTTGTCTGGTCATTTGTTATGATTACTCTATGAAGCAGCATGAGTGAGGATTTTGTGCAATTTTTATTTATTAAGCATTTTATTTACGTTATTTAGAAGATTGAATAGAGTTTTTATGGGTTTTTATAAGTATCTAAGGGCGGAGATTGGGCAAAATTACTCGAATTTATCTGAGTTAGTGCTGAGTGCAAAAAAGAGAAATTGATGTGAAGTTGGGGGTTGGTTAGTGGAATATTATAAGGGGCATGGGGTTTGCACTATCTATTGATAAATCTAGCTTCAGATGGAATCTATATGAGGTTGTGGATCATGATTGATTTGAATGGAATAAGAAGTAAGTAATGAACTACTTAATGATGTGGATGAGCATATTCAATGGAATCGAGGTAAGAGTTCTAGATGCCGAGTCCGAGACTCCCTGGCTACTCGGAGATTCATACTTCAAAAGGTCGCATGGACGGCCAAAGAACTCATGGAAAGAAGTTGTCGATCGAGATAGTATAGCATTTAGAATCAGAAAATGGCAAGCGATAGAGCTAGTTTTAGGCGACATCTGTACGGCCAGCAAAGTAAGTTAGTAAGGTACTTCAAGAAACCTTAGTTCAAGGCATACCTGAACTTGTTCTACGGCACATCAGTATGTCGTGACCGGAGTCACAGTACCGGTGTGTTCCACGGCACATAGCTTGGGAAATATTGGTCTCCATCCTAAAATCACATGTTTCACAATTGGCAAGTGGAAAAAGCCATCGATAAAGCCAGCTTCAGGAGACATCTAAGGAAGGTCATGGATTTATCTTTACGACCAGCGAATGCGTTCATAGTAGTGGTTCTGATACCCACTATAAACTGTAGGTCTACTGAGAGCAGTGGTCTCGATGGATCACTTGTTAAACAGTCTTAAGCCATGAAACGCCTTAGCAAAAATTTTCCAGATCCTGTCAACGTATAGTCTAGTAGTCCCGTTTCAAAGTTAGAAAATCTTACTTACTTTTATTACTTCTTCGGCTAAGGTGCATGAGAGCCCATTGCCGCGTATAGGGAATGTCTAAAGACAGCTCTATCCTTCGAAATCTTCTGGTAGTTCGGGATATTAAGGACTCTCGCGTTTTTCAACACATCCAATTTAGGAATTCTCCGATCTTCCTCGCGATCTTTTGCCATTCACAAAGTCTGAAGCAGATTCAGAAAATCTACTCATACAAAACATTCTAGACAATTTTTGCATCAAAAACTCCTTAAATCCATTCATATCCAAACCCATCAATGACTCATCTCAAATATTCTAGATTCAATATCCTAGACTTCCAGCTTTAATAAGTGAGTTAATTACGCAAAAACAATTTCCCAACTTTAAACATCATCAACGCACAAAAAAACCCCCATCGTCAATGTCTTCAGACACAAATTACATCTTCATAATAATGAAGATAATTTCAAAAGAGAAAAAAAAATTTTAATGTCACATTCATTCTTTTGTGTCTGAATCCCACCCCCCACGCAAGTGTCTATTCACAATCAACAAGAGAGACTAAAACAAAAACAAAAAAAATAAGCAGCACTTTATGATATTCCCAGAACGACTTTAATATTTATTATAGATATAGACTTAAATGGAATGAAGAACTGATGTATTTTCAATTTAAAAAAAGATACAGAATAAGTGCATTATTTACAATTCATCATGTTTCATACACAGACACTAACACACGTCAAGCTATTGAGATTTCCCTATAGACTGATGCTTGATGTCACATGATGGAAAAATTGAAAAAAATCTACAAAAACAAAACCACATTTAAGAATTTTTACCTTTTGAATCTATAAAAATGCGCTGGGTAAGAGATGTGTGTAAGCAGTGACATTGTGGTAGTTGTGAAAGGGCATTCTGCTGTGTTGGCTGAATTGAATATTTTTTTTTTCCTTTTTTCCCTCTGAAATTGAATGTAGGAAGGAAGAAGAGATGTTGAATAAAATATAAAACAAACATTATCTCATGGGACTCTTGATAGCTTCTGCTTGTTTGATGCATTAGAACATTAATGTGACAGATGATCAAAATATGTAAAAAGTATACATTGGGATACTGTCTTGTTATATTTTAGGGGGATGTGTTGCTTTGGAGAAATGGGAGAGATATTGTGGACAGTTATTGTGGGAGGTTTTGGCACTGAAGAAGGGAACAGGATTCATTATATTCGGGAATGATATGGCTACGAACAAGGATATGGTTACGACCAAGAATATGAATACAACCAAGGATATGGCTACGAACACATCACAGGAACAGGACAGTGCCAGAATTAACGGAGCAATCCGTCCTAAAATTGAAATTTAAAAATGGAATTTTAACGGTTTTGTAAATTTTGAACTTCAAACTTACCGTTTTGTAAGTTTTGAACCTCAAATTGAACAATTTGTAAATTTAAAACCTCAAATTTTTCGATTTTGTAAATTTTGAACCTCAAATTGAACAATTTGTAAGTATTGAACCTCAAATTTAATTATTTTGTAAATTTTGAACTTTGAATTTAACTGCTTAGTAAATTTTGAACCTCGAATTTACAGATTTTGTAAATTCTGAATCTCAAATTTAACGGTTTTGTAAATTTTGAATCTCAAAATACCGGTTTTGTAAATTTTGAACATCAAATTACCGATTTTGTGAATTTTGAACCTCAAAATAACAGTTTTTTAAATTTTGAACCTCAAATTTACCAGTTTTGTAAATTTTAAACCTCAAATTTGACTATTTTGTAAATTTTGAACCTCAAATTTACCGGTTTTGTGAATTTTGAACCTCAAATTTATCGATTTTGTAAATTTTGAACCTCAAATTCAACGGTTTTGCAAATTTTGAATGTATACTGCCTTATTAATATCCAGCATCTATCCTTACACCTTCTAATCTTTCCTCAAAGCAACCATCCCCATCTATGTCCCCAGCTCTCTGACTCACTGAATGTATGTTTATGTTTTAGTCGCATATAGACAGTTTTTAAGGTAGATATACAGAAATATACACATTCAGTTGTTACAGTAAAGTTAGAGTAATGTCACTAACGACAGAATTTAATAAAATCACAAGTGTGATTTACGACAGAATTTTTTTTCTTGCTTCTTCCTTCATTTCTGTTTTTTTCCATTTCATTTTCATGTGGTTTTTTCTATTTGTTAAGTTTTCTTTTATGGCTTGACATGTGGAGGTAGATAAAAAACAAAAAATTTTTTAGGATGCT
The DNA here is from genome assembly GCF_022539635.2 of Chironomus tepperi. Classification (NCBI taxonomy): domain Eukaryota; kingdom Metazoa; phylum Arthropoda; class Insecta; order Diptera; family Chironomidae; genus Chironomus; species Chironomus tepperi. The sequence continues at coordinate 792,923 of NW_027226594.1, read as the reverse complement.
ACACTAAGGAGATATTTTTGGATGTTATAAATTTATGGTGGTATAGGCATCAGCATAGTTTAGAACAAGACATTGTTTGAGTGCTGATCGAGGCAGATTTTTGTAATGGACGAAAAAGTTTGCTGCTTTAGTGCTGGTTAATCAGTTTTTAGATAGTTTTGAGGCAAAATGGAAGATAATTGGGAAGCTTGCTGTGGCATTCTTTGGAAATTGGACAATAAATTGAGGTTATGTGCCTTAAATATGATGAACATCAGTTCTGAATGTCCATGGCAGGCTATGTTTCGTGTTGTTTGAATTTTGAAGACCTGAAGCTAGGAGCTGGTTTAATTTTAGTAGTTAGAACAAATCAAGTCAAGGAATTAGCTTAAATCAAGTAGTTACTTCAAATCAAGGAGCTAGAACAAGTCAAGTAGCTGGTTCAAGTCAAGTAGCTGGTTCAAGTCAAATAGTTAGTTCAAGTCAAGTAGCTAGTTCAAGTCAAGTAGCTAGTTCAAGTCAAGTAGCGGATTCAATTCAAGTAGCTGATTTAAGTCAAGTGGTTAGCTCATGTCAAGTAGTTAGTTCAAGTCAAGTAGATAGTTCAAGTCAAGTAGCGGATTCAATTCAAGTAGTTAGTTCAAGTCAAGTAGTCAACTTAAGTCATGCAGCTAACTCAAGTCAAGTAGATAGTTCAAGTCATGGAGCTAGTTAAAGTCAAGTAGTTCAAATTAAGGAGCTAGTTCAAGTCTAGCAGCTAACTCAAGTAAAGAAGGTGGTTCAAGTCAAGCAACTGACTTCCCCTGTCTATGTGGATGCTACACTAGCGCTAGATCAAACAAACCCTAGTGCAAAAGTAGAATTGGGACTGAATAGTCATGACCCTAGCTCTACTAGCTCTTACCTAATTTCAGATCCTTATTAATGAAATGTATCATCCAATTTAAAAGCTCCTACCTTCCAAGACACCAAACTCCCTCCATCCTATCATCTTCTCCTCCAAAAACTCCAAATATCTCTCCTCCACACCAACTTCCTTCCATTAAATAAAGCAATTCCATAAAAATACAAAATTTTACACATTTCTGCTTGGATATAAAGCATCCGGTACACATCGGATGTCGGCACGTTTCTTGCGCTTTTTCGATATGATTACTAATGACTTGTAGGTGTATCAGCACATACATACACACAAAAAAATTATCGAGCGGAACTAATGTCCAAAACAATATCCTCATGAGCAAAAGGTTGGGAATTTATAGCTTTAGGGACTTTTAGGCAGTGCGGAATCCTTGAATTAAAAAATAAAAGTTTTTGTACAGAACATGAAATTTCTATTACTTATCTACTGCCAAAAAAAGAAGAAGTAACCTCATTGCATGCTACTTTTTTATTTCACAAAGTAAGTGTAGTGTTATGGGCAACAAAGTGGTGATGGAAAAGTGAAAAAGCATCGTAAATAAAATTGTGTGGTAACAAAAAAAAAACAGAGAAATTCGTTCCTGCTTGTCACCATTTCCCAAATGGGAATTCAAATGTATAGATATAGGATATATACAGACATAAATGATAACTGAAGCGTTAAATTGAAAATTGTACTGTAGGCATTTCATTATAGTTCACCGTACGTGTGTGCGTATATCTGCAAAAAAAAAAATTGAACCTCACCCACCACCACCATTTCGGACACAAAACTCAAATGACTGACCATAAATGAGAACTGACTGGTCATATAAAATCATTAAACCATTACAAATTTATGTTACATAATTACAATTAATGAATTTTCATTAGATATGTTTTATATTGAATATAAATTTTACTTTTTTGGTCCAACAGACGAGAAATGACCACAGGATATTTTTAGCTTACCAATGTTGCTTTATGATAATGGCAATGCAATCAACTTGAATGTCACAATATTTTTATTGACTTGTTTTGTGTCTGTTGATGTGATAAGATTGGGTTGATTGCATTTTAATTGGCATTTTGGGCTGTTATAGAATGGTTTTGGAAAGTTTGAGTCAATTTGGTACTGAATCGAAAAATTTGAACCGGATCAAAAATTGATTGAACCGGATCAAAAATTTATTGAACCGGATCAATCATTTTTTAAAAAAATCAATTTTCAAACTGGATTAATCAATTTTTGAACTGAATCAATGAATTTTGAACTGAATCAATTAAATTTTTGAATTAGATCAATCAATTTTGAACTGGATCAATTGACTTTGAACTGGATCAATCAATTTTTGAACTGGATCAATCAATTTTGAACTGGATCAATTGACTTTGAACTGGATCAATCAACTTTTGAAATAGATCAATCAATTTTTGAACTGGATCAATCAATTTTGAACTGGATCAATTAATTTTTGAACCAGATCAATCAATTTTTAAACTGGATCAATCAACTTTTGAACTGCATCAATTTATTTTGAACTGGATCAATCAATTTTTGAACCGGATCAATCAATTGTTGAACTGGATCAATCAATTTTTGAACTGGATCAATCAATTTTTGAACAATTTTTGAATTGGATCAATCGGATCAATCAATTTTTGAACTGGATCAATTGATTTTGAACTGGATCAATCAATTTTTGAACTGGATCAATCAATTGATTTTGAACTGGATCAATCAATTTTTGAACTGGATCAATCAATTTTCGAACTGGAATAATCAATTTTTGAATTGGATCAATCGATTTTGAACTGGATCAATCAATTTTTGAACTGGATCAATTGACTTTGAACTGGATCAATCAATTTTTGAACTGGATCAATCAACTGCGCCTTATCCATCACAATCAATACAAATATGCAACAAATTAAAACAATTTATTGACTTTATTTCCTTTCACTTCTATTTTTAAACCACTGCCATATTAACTTTAATCAACAAACGTTTATTTAGGCACAAAAAAGAAGCAAAAGCTTTAAATGCTTAACGATATCAACGACAGTAGAATGATTTATTGTTTTATAATTTTATTATCTGACGAAAAATAGCGTTTTGTTGTGAATTAATGACAGAGTTCATGTTATCATTTTATTCTCTCAATCCTTCTATTTTAGTTAATTTATGTCGTCGAACGTTGAATTGAGGACTATTGAGTATGAATATCTGACAGCCAGAAATCTGAATAAATTGGGACAAATTTTTCGGAATTATATTCTGATTGACCTATTGGATTGTGAAGCATACAGAGTTGATTGCTGGATCTTTAGAGAGCAGATGATAAACAAGAGCCTGAATTATGGCAAATATCCAACAGCAGAGCATGAATAATCAACTGGAGATTCCAAATTCAACTAAACAGCACATCCTTAGCATCCCTGACACAAAAAATTCAATACAAATTTCAATTCAAATCCGACTTCATTCAGCATATCCTTAATATAGTCCTCTCGAGAAAAAAATATCTAATCCAAGCGAGATTAAAATTGCAAAATCATTTCGTTTCATTCAGTCGCCCCTCTGTGCTCTGCCTTTTCCCCATCTGATTCGATATTTGCGGTATATCAAGGATATACGAAGAAAAGATTGGATTTTTCCAAAAAAAATAAGATTTACGGAAAATTATTTGACGTTATCTGTGTGGCAGCAATCGCATTCTATTGTTTTAAATATCACACAAAATGACGCCATGAGATCAGGAGTTTAAACATAATGTGGTGTTAATAAGTTTCTTGCTATATTATTATTTTTTGTTCCTTTTTTTCTGATATCTTATATTTAAGATAAAACAGAGAAAATACACAGAGGGGTTGCTCTTTTATTTTATAACAAGTGGAAAGGAGATGGAATATCTCTCATGGGAGCAGGAAGTCTGTTGTAGGGATGTGATTATGTGATTGGGTGAGTAGCAGCGCATTCATAGTTTTTGAAGAATTGTTTATAAAATTCTGAATATTCTTTAAAAAATTTTTGAATTAAATTTGTGATTGAATTGCTTCTTGACTATTCAAGTTCAACTTTTGAACTTAAAGTTTGAACTCATAGGTCAAAAATATTCAAAATTTCAAGAATCGTTAAAATTTTGAAAGCAATATCAGATTCTAACAATCATTCTTTGAAACTAAAATTCAAATTTTGAACTTGAAATTTGAAATTTCGAATCTAAAAGTTCAAATTTTGAATCTCATAATTCAAATTTCGAACCACAAAACTCAAGTTTGGAATCTGAAAGTTTAAATTTTGAATCCAAAAATTCAAATTTTGAATCTTAAAACTTAAGTTGAATCGAAAAGTTCAAATGTTGAAGATAAAAGAGAAATAAAGTTTTCAATTTAAAAATTCAAGTTTTGATTCTAAAAATTCAAATTTGAACCTGAAAGTTCTAATTTGAGCCAAAAAGTTCAATCTTTGATCCTGAAATTTCAAATTTCCAATCTCAAAATTGAAATTTTGTAATTGAGAATTCAAAAGTTTGAAACCTTAAAATTCAAGTTTTAAACCTGAAAGTTCAAAATTTGAATAAAAGTTCAAATTTGAATCTAAAAATTCGTTTGAAAATTTATCCTGAACATTTAAACTTTGAATTTGAAAATTCGAATTTTTAGTCTTATAATTCAAATTTTCAATCTTAAAAAAATTGAATCAGAAAGTTCGAATTTTTGAATCTAAAAGTCCAAACTTTGAATCTGAAAGTTCAACTTTCGAAGTAATAAGTTCAATCTTTGAACCTTAAAGTACAATTTTTGAACCCGATAGTACAAATTTTGAATAAGAAAGATCAAATTTTAAACCTGTAAAATCAATTCCTTCAAAAATCATTAATTCTTCTTACAAAAATTCACCGTTGAATCAAAAATCTATGGAATTGGATGTTGCCAAAATGATCATCAAAAACATCAAATTAATGTAAAAATTCAGCTCATCCAACCAAGAAAGTGAGTGAAAAATAGCACAGAAAAAAAGAAATTGAAAAGAAGAACAAGCAAAAGAAAGCCAAAGCCAAGGAAAAATAATAAATTATCAATTTTATCTTTACCGTCACATCGGCATTAATTACGGATTCATGTTTTCCTTAGCTTTTTCTTCATTTGCAATAATGATACAGCAAGAAGCAAAGAGTACACAAAGACTGAGAAAAAAAGACTAAAACCGCAAGATAATGAAGAAAAAAATAAGATTTTTCATTTAACCCTTAGTTTTATAATAAACTGATAAAAAAAAAGGAATAAGATTTTCTACTTAGCAGCTATAGCACAAAAAGATACGGCAAAAATGGGGTTTGAGTTATGCTCACAATAATTAATCAATTCGGGTTGTGTGAATGTATGTGGGTGACTTTACTTTTATTACATAAGAAAGTGAAAATTTTGCGGCTTCCTTTATCTTTTTTTTATATCTTATTCCTATAGCAATATTGCTTACGTGATGTTCCTTAAAAAGTTTAAAACTCAAAGACATCAAACGATTATGGTTAAATATAGTTTAATCAGCTTGTGGCTGAATTCAATTAGAAGTTAGAAAATTGGAAGTGAGAAAGTTATGGCTTATTTCGGGGGGTTTATTTAAATGACTTGGTGAATTAGGATGAGTTTATGTCACATCTATTAGATATAAGTTTTGTGTGTGGATCTATGAATGTGTCGTCAACTCAATTGAAGGTTAAACATTGAGGTTATACTTAATAAGATCAATTAGATGAAGTTGACTTGGCGTACAACTAAACAGAAGAAGGCAGAGCAACAACAAAAGCAACTAGCTAAAAGTAGTTGTTGCAACAAGGAACAAAAACCTGTTCAACCGCTTTATTAACGCCATACCATTCACTGTCGCGTTATTAAGGCGATTGGATAAATTTCATGCTTTCTGTAAATTGCTTCCTTACAGTGTGACTGATCCAATCCCACTTCCTTCTTGTTTTAAAAATATTTGGAATATTTAGTAAAAAAAAAATAACCTGGAAAATTGAAGAATTTTGTCTAAAAAAGAGCGGTTGACTTTAAATCCCCACTTCACCTGGGTGCTAAACCATTCGGTTGACCCCAAACCCACTTTTCCAGAATGCAAAACTCTTTGGCTGATTTCAAACCTCTTCCCATCTCCTGGATATGTAGAGATGACGGTGGTGGGCTTATCACCTTGTCGTATATCTTGACAGTCACTTCTAATTTTCCCTAATCAACAAAAATCAAGAAATAAGATTAATTAAAGATACTGAGACTGATAATCACACAAATAATCCCAACCACTCTGAAGAGCAAAAGTTTCCGTTATTTAGTCCAAAATTTTGAATTTGAATTCATTTTGTGTACGAAAAAATTTACACACACATATGCAATGTAAAATTTAGATCATTAGATTTTCAACTTTTTATAAGTAATCAGCTATTAATACGTTTCATAATTGTAATTTTAGTAATCTTTAAAATTATTTCTCGCAATTTGAAGGGATTTTAATTCAATAATAGCATAATTCACACTAAAAAACTTGATTTAATTCTGATTGGTCAATTTTGTAAACATTACTAATACATGCAAACACATACACAACAATAACAAAGATAATTAGTTTTCAAATAATTTTACTATTTTTCTCTTTAGTTTTATCAACTTTTATTCACTTTTCAATTAGAAATACCATTTTTATTTATGTTTGCATAGTTAAAAAGTTAATTTATTACTTAGAAAGCAAGTTTTTTTATGATTTTGTCCAAAAAAAATTAACGGACTCGATATACTAAAATAAGGAACATGAAATCTTCTTTTCTTTTACTTTTTTAAATTTTAATACTTTAATACACTTAATTTTTGAAAAAATTCCTTATTTCAAATTTTAGAACAAAATAAGGAAAACAGTTACGTTGGAAATAATCACATTCTGGCGCAGAGCTAACGTTTTGTCGACTGAGACCAGGAGACGTATTTAGAGAGAGAGTAGAGAAGTTGTTTGAGGTTAACCTAAGTCTCTCCATTTTTGGATTAACATTCAATTGTCCAGTATCTTTTAAACAATTTTCTGGAAATGATTTTAAGGAAGGAGGTGTCCAAAACTCGATTTAATCTAAAAAGTAAGCGATCCTTAAAGCTATTCAAGAAAAATCTTAATCTCTCCACCTCTAAATGTTTGCGTTTCATCCTTTTCTTCTCCAAAACAACTTCTGACTATATCATTAATTGGGGCATTTCAATAGACCAGCTGTGGGCAACCTGTGTGCCGCGGTACTCTAGAATGTCGTTAAAAATGCTTAGGAAAGGCCATGAACCGTATGCCATGTGTGGTTTCGGTCAAGGGTGGCAAGCCTCGACCAGCCGAAGTATGTCTCGAAAAAAGACTGCCTAATTAAGCTAATTTTGCATATACATGTCTTCTTTTAATTTATCCGTAATCAAAACACGTGACTTTAACATATAATAACAAAATAACTCATTAATAAATAAGTATGTTGTTGAAACTTTACATTCTAAAGCACCAAAAAGAAAAGATCAAAAAATCTTTTATTTTTTACACATTTTCTCCCAACTCAACAACGTGAAAAAATTAAAAATCTTGCAAAAAAAACACGAGAACCTTCCTACCTTTTCGAAATTTCAACCTTAATTATCACGTTTCGACGAAGGAAATGGTAAAATCATCCGAGCTCATTAAGCAAATGAAATGTAAATTAGTAAAATATTAAGAATCTTTCAGCAAACAACATCTTAATTAATGTAAATTTTTATGCGTAGTACTTAAGACAAATTTCCAGCCTATTGATTCATTTTTCAGCATTTATGAATCTAATTTTTACTAAATATTTTTATTGAGAAGTTCTTCTTCAACATGAAAACAGCCACAAAAATGTTTCTGCCACAGAAAACTTTTACATTGTATTGAAAAATATTTTCAATCGAGGAAATTCTTGTCCGAGCAGCACATGATTATTGGTTTTGTTATAAGCATCATGTGATGACTGTATTGAAAATGTATCACAGACACACAAGAAGCCCACTGTTGCTTTACATCAACGACCATGCATCAGTTGCATGTATGCCAAGGGGCACATACTTTATTTTAGTTATGATGCACTAACTTGGCATATTGTAGCACCAATGTCAAAGATCAAACGACACATGGGTCTCAGGCATAAACTTGACAGTAATGTGGCGTTCGTGAGCAAATTGATTTCAATCCAGTACATAGTCGATATGCCACATGGTATCGATTCACATGGCAGTTAAGTGACACGACAATTTGCAACCTCGTGACAGTAACATCACTAAAGCCATCACATTGAATCACATAATTTGCCAATGACACACTAGTGTGACAGTCACATGATTGTTTATGATTGCCACATCACAATAGAAGCCATATGACAGTCATTTAGTGGACAAACAACATATCTTTTTCGCAACCATGTGGAGTATAGATGGTCATCACTTCTTTGTCATGTGGCAGTCTTGTAGCTGTTCAAAAATGTCAAGTGACAAAATAGCTATGGCAACCATGTAACAGTTTTGTGGTTTCTGAACGACATATTAAAAAGCAAAATGTGTCGCAGTCGTGTGGATGTTCATGAATTCTTACTGACGAAATCAACACAACAACAGAATGGCAACAGTTATAAGGCTTCAAGCGACACATCAGAATGTCAACATAATGGCAGTCATTTGGCTTCGAATCGACACATTAGTGTCGCAACAGTATGACAACAATGCAGCTAGCAAGCAACACAACAGTGTCGCAACAATATGGCAGCCTTATGATTTCCAAGCGACACATCAGTGTGGCAACTGTATGACACTCATGTGGCTCTCCATAAGTGCCATGTAGCAACTGTATGCTCGTCATATGACTAACAATTATTGAGCAGTCTTGTGTCTCAAACCATCTGACAACAATCTGACATGTCCACAATATCCATGATGTACCACTCGGGATAAGGATCAGAAAATAAAATTTATTTACCTTAGCAACTTAACAGTAAAACTTTTTCCATCTCTATGGCTGCCTTTCAAAAATTTGCGAGACGTCTTGATAAATAAAATATATTTTCTCACACACAAGCACTCACACATGTACAGCCATATAAAAAAAGTCAGCATATTCATTTGACATCTTGAAAGCCATAATATTTGGTGATGCTGTTTATGTATGCATCATTACCTAGCATTTTCACATTCAACATACTTGAAAGAGGTAACCACGCATGAAAGTTGACAAAAATATTATGAAAATTTTCCAGCAAATTTGCGTCACATTTCCAACGACACCAAGAAGGAAAATTTGTGTGATTTATGAAGTTTCCATTTTTTTTTATATGTATCAAGATGGGTTTGAGGGAAAAAGGAAATAGAATCAGTCAGGAAGAAATTATATCGAAATGAGCTTTTCCACATCTCTACTTGCATGATTTCTACTCTCCATAATTTTTCACTCATGCGAAGTTTCACATATGTTTTTCCACTTCCAACATTATGATTGATTAAGTTTTTTCCTTTTCCATCATCCCATCTATACAGCACAAACTCTTGGAGATGAGGATGGAGGATAAACACATTTCTATTCTACGAAGTCATTCAATTTTATGTGTTTTAAATGCGGTTTTACAAGCAGGAAGATGAAGGGAACTAAAAAATTCAATAAGCAATCATTCGGAAAATTTTTTTACAATGCCAATGGAAAATTTTGTATTTTTTTGAGATGTGGGAAATTTGGGGTGAAGGAATGGACACTTTGGGGGTGCTTTCTGGCTTTATTGGACGATTTTGGGATTTTCTCAAATTGTTCTGAATTTTCAGAATTTTTCCTAAATTTTCCTCATTCAACTTACTCAAACTGGTACACTTCTCAACTTGACTCACAATTGACCACTTAAACTTCCAAATCAAATTCTCTTCAACTTGTCTCAAACTGGTCACATAATTCCCGACTTGACTCACACTTGACACAAACTTGCCAAAACTTCTCAACTTGACTTGAACTTGTCAAAAAGCTTCTCAACTTGACTTGAAGTTGTCAAAAGCTTCTCAACTTGACTTAAAGTTATCAAAAGCTTCTCAAGTTGACTTTAAGTTGTCAAAAAGCTTCTTAACTTGACTTTAAGTTGTCAAAAAGCTTCTTAACTTGACTTGAACTTGTCAAAAGCTTCTCAACTTGACTCAAATTTGTTTTTAAACTTCTCAACTTGAACGATACTTGTTTTTTTTATTGAAAGTCTAAATTTGTCTCAAACTTGACACAAATATTTCAACTTGACTTGAATTTGTTTCATATTTCTCAAACTTGACTTGAACTTCTCATATACTTTTCAATTTTACTTGACACATTCTTCCTAAATTGACTCAAACTAGTCCTATTTTTCACGAATTTACTGAAATCAGTGTAATTTTATTCGAACTAACATAAACTTTACTCAAAATTCTCAACTTGACTAAGGCAAAATTAACAGTTTAAATTGATTCACTAGTTTCATATATCTCAAATTTACCTAAACTTTTCGGACTTCCTACTGTTTTCAGATTTTTCTAAAATTTCAAGTGTTTTCCCAGTTTTAGGTCCCTTTACTCAAAAAAAATCCAATTTCCCAAAAAAAAAAATTCAATTACCCAAAAAAATGCGTTTAATCTCCTCAACTCTCTTTTCTATCCCCAAACAAACCACCATCCATCCATTCACAAAAATTCTTCTATTCAACCTAAAAGCTGCCATGGTTGCGAAAAAAAACTTCTATCTCGATTTCAAAGAATATCTCATAAATCATCCCAAAACAAAAATTTCTCAAACTTCAATATAATATTGAGATGTAAAATACCAAAAAAATATCGAACTTTTTTTTATGTTGTTGCTGATGACACATGTGTGTATGTTTGGGTAGGGAGGGTGAAAATGCTGATTTGGGTGAAGGATATTTGGCATAAAAATTCAATTGATTCCAATGACATGCGTATATTTTTTACTTGAACAACACAATACAAATATTTTACATTTTACTTTTGAATGTGAAAAAAGGCCTAAAATATCTTTGTCAGCAGTGCTACTAACAGTTTACTGCCATTGATGTGAAGTAAATAAATTTGACTTTTTAAAAAACTTTTTTTTTGACGTAAATTCAATTCCAGTGGGATTTTTTTTGGATCGATACTTTTTTCCTATGCAGCACCCCCAAGATACCCCAAAGAAAACAAAATCAAAAAACATTTAAATTCGATATTAAAAAATATTCACAGATTTCATGATAAATTGAAAACCGAGATAGCTCATTAATATTGAATAAAGCTCATTGTAATTTTATATATTTCACGCTTGGGGGTGTAAAACATTTACAAATTTCTGCGTAGTGAGATGAACGAGATGAAAAAAAAATAAAAATTTTCCTAGCAATCGAAAATACGTTAAATATTAATTATGACTTCATAAAATCATTATGAGCCATTGTAGGTGTGTGAAAATTGATAGGTGAGATGATGAGCTTGATGTTTTTAATTTTACAATTTATCTCATGTTTCAACACCTTTACAGTGATTTAAATTAGTGTTATTTAACTCAAGTTGACTTGAATTTGATTCAATGCACTCAAACTTGTCTGATTCTGATCAACTTGACTCAAACTAGTCTCATTCTACACAACTTGACTCAGACTAGACTCATTATACTCAACTTGACTCAAGCTAGTCTTACTCTACTCAACTAGACTCAAAATAGTCTAATTCTACTCAACTTAACTTAAATTTGTATCATTCTAGTCAACTTGACTTGAAATCAGTCTCATTCTACTCTACTTGATTTAAGCTACTTTTATTCAAGTCAACTTGACTCAAACTTGTCTCATTCTGCTCAACTTGACTCAAACTTGTCTCATTCTGCTCAGCTTGACTCAAAACGAGTCTAATTCTACTCAACTTGACTCAAAACTAGTCTCATTCTACTCAACTTTACTTGTTCTAGACTTATTTTCCTCAACCTGTCTCAAACTCGACTTATTCTACTCAACTTGACTCAAACTAGTCTTATTCTACTCAACTTGACTCAAACTTATCTCATTCTACTCAACTTGACTCAAACTTGTATCATTCTACTCAACTTGACTTGAACTAGTTTAGTTCTTCGCAACTTGACTCATACTAGTCAACTTGACTGAAAACAACTCTAATTTTATTCAACTTAACTCAAACTGTTCTAATTCTACTCAACTTGACTTGAACAAGACTATTTGTATTTAACTTGACTCAAACTTGTCTCACTATGCTCAATTTGACTTGAAATTTTCCATTCAATCCCCAACTCTGTTCCTAATCACCACTGGACAGAAAGCGCACAAACGAAAAAAAAATGAAAAATAGTTTTTTTTCCAAAAAAAAACAAGGAAAATACTCAATAAGCCACAACGCAGCATATCCCTTGTCACTTTATCCTTTCTCATTCATTTTTTTAAATTTTCTCTCGACTTCAACCACAAAATGAACAACAACAAGCAACTGGCAAAATAGCTCTTTTGTTAATACAATTCATTTTTCGGGAAAGAAGGAGAAGCATTTATTCCAATTAAATGAGTCAATTGAATCAATGTTGCATATAATTAAAGAGTACACCGTTTATACAGCATAAGAGCTAGGTATGGATGGGGCAAAACGGCGAAAATCCCTCTTTTGCGATTAAAATATTGTTCTCAATTTAATTGAATCACACTTTTTTAAGCGAATAAAGTTTTCCAATTAAAAATTTCTACTTCTTCTTCCCGTTCCATCCTTCTTTTTTTTTTGCTTGCTTCCTCATCTGAGCTTATATATTGCTTTATTATAATCGACGAGAATTTGAAAGTGTGGGCGGATTTGTGTCGAATTTATTGGATCCAATTTAGAAAGCATAGCAACTTTTTTTTTGTCATTATTTGGAGATCGTAGGAAACAAAAGAGGGGAAATTGGGTGTGCCAGTAGGAATTAATGAGTGGTGACTTATTGATGGGCATTGAATGAACTTTGAAAATTTTGTTCATTTTTAGGTGAATTATTATTTTTTGAAATCTAGTACCTTCATTCAATAATTTAAAATTTAGTACATTTTTGGATTAAATTCACTCTTGTAAATTCTAGTACATTCATTAATTTAACTAAATTTTATAAAATATAGAACATTTTATCACTTAACTCACTTTTGTAAAATCTAGTAAAATTTTTGAACTGAACTCACTTTTGTAAAATCTAGTACAATTTTTCATTGAACTCATTTTTGCAAAATTTAGTACATTTCTTGACTGAATTCACTTTTGTAAAATCTAGTACATGTTGTCACTGAACTTACTTTTGTAAAAATCTGGTACAATTTTTCTCTAAACTCAATCTTGTAAAATCTAGTACATTTCCAATGAATTCACTTTTGCAAAATGTAGTACATTTGTTCATTGAGCTCACTTCAGTGAAATCTAGTACATTTTTTCATTGAACTCATTTTTGTAAAATCTAGTACAACTTGTCACAGACCTCAATTTTGAGAAATCTTGTACATTTTGTCACTGAAGTTACTTTTGTAAAATCTAGTACAATTCTTTGCTGAACTCACTTTTGAAAAATCTAATACATTTTGTCACCGAACTCAATTTAGCAAAACTAGTACCTTTTTTCATTGAATTCACTTTTGTAAAATCTATTATATTTTGTCACTGAATTCATTTTTGAAAAAATCTAGTACTTTGCCTGAAATCTAATCCTTCTAATATTGAACTCAATACTAGACACAATCAAAAATTCACCCAAATTTCCCCATCAAATTCTAATGCCGCACCACCAGCACACACCAACAATGATAAAACTCCTTCTCAGTGGGTTACGGATAATTTCAAATCGAGATATATAGCCGAAATATCTTTGTCAAATTAAATAATCGAATTTGATGGCAATATGGACCCAAATAGCAACAACAACGATATAATACACATATTATTCGATTTATAACATTATAAAGTCTACAATGTTTGCGAATCGATGCGAAATCATATTTTTTTGTTTGTTGAGAATGAGGAACGAGAAGGAAGCAAAAAGAGGAAAAAAATATCATTTAACGGGCGTCATGGGGAGAAAATTTATTTTCATGTTATCGATGGATATGCTTATAATGCGTATATATATACGACAAAAAGCGAGCAGAACAGGAGGCAGAGCGAGCAACAACAGGAAAATATCAACCCCGTTTGTATCCGCGAGGCATTCAGATAACGAAAAGGCAAACCCACTGTTACCGAAATGAAATAACATTACTCAATATATAATATTAGGAGCATTGTAACTTTTTAATTTCCCCATTGATAAACATTTCTGTGCTGTGCTCACTTCGCACATTTTTCGTATTTCTATTTTTCAACATCGCTGCTGTATACTTGCCTTCTTTTACTACGTATATATATAGGAGTTTGGGTGTCGTTATTAAATGATGTCTATTTTGAGCGGCATACTGTTGTTAATTTCAGTAGTTGCTGTAAAATGGAGTATCAAAGCTTAGTATTCAGCTCCCATGGTCCTGTAAGGGTTCCATCACGTATTGCGGTGAGCATGCCAGAGTAATACGCACGGCAATGGGCCCTCGTGCGCTCCATCCAGCCAAGTAAGTAAGTAAGTATGCCAGAGTAAGCTTGGTTGATAAGGACGCTAGAGTTCTTAATAATTCGAACTATCAGAAGTTATCGAAAGATAGGTCAACAGACGTACTTTAAACCCGACATTCGGCCCCCGTGCGCCTCAGACAAGAAAGTATGAACTAAGTCAGTGGCAGAGTAATGGTGCCTTAGACATTGTCATGCACTGTTTAGGTATCCATTGATAATAATATCACTACTTTAGTCTTAGAAGTACTAGTAGGCCACTAAGGGTGCCACACAAGTCTTCATGAAGATCTAGGTCCAATACTGAGTGGTTATTAGATATCCTCGAGGGCATCCGATGCCTACGGCTTCGATAAATTCTCAAGATTGAGTCGATGCTGGGATACCTCGATTTAATTTCAAGAACCCTTAGATGGATCCGGCTACGATTAACACATACCGAGTTGGCATGACTATTAAAGCGAAATAGCACTTAAGCTTGCCTTGACTTCTCTAGAATCGAACTCAATTCTTTAGAGTTGACTTCCCTGGAATCGAATGAGAGTCCTTAGAGTTGACTTATCTGGATTCGAAACCTTTTTTTTAGAGTTGACTTCCCGACACTCAAATCACTACGTCACAACTGCTTTTAAGATGCTTATGCAGTTCTACTACTGTTTTACGTTGATAAGAAGCTGTCGATAGAGACAGTATTGCACTTGTTATTGGTAATTGGAAATAACGGAAGGCAGCGAAAGAGTCAGCTTTAGGCGTCATCTGAGCGAAGCCATAGTTCACAATTAATAATGCTCTCCCAAAATCCCGGTCTCGGAAGTTTTTCGGGATCGGAACCAGGACGGGACTTTTTTGGGATCTCGCGGTCCCGGTAACGACACCGAGAAAGCATACAATTGATCTGTACTTACTTACTTACTTCGCTGGACGTACAGATCAACTGTGATCCATGGCCTCCCTCAGATGTCGCTGGTTCTATCGCTGGCTTATTAATACTGAATTGATCTGTACAGGCAGCAAAATAAGTAAGTAAGTAAGTACAGTTTTACATCACTTTTGAACATCCCCATATCTGAAAAATGGAAGGAAATGAAAAAGCAGCCGCGAGGCAAATGATATCGGATTTTAATGTGAATATTTTTTTTCGAGGATTTTTTTTTTATTATTTTCTTATTCTCTACTCTTGTTTTTAAACTGAAAAGAATCACAAAAGTTGAATCTCTGCTGCCTGCGATGCTTTGCTGCTCAGTTCTGTATTCTTCTTGGTAACTGATATTACGCGTATGAGAGAACATCAAATATGAAAAAAAGATATTAATTTTGGTACTCAAAATCATCATTTTTCATGGATGAAAGCAACGACAAGTATGGAAGTGCTTATTGAATGAATGATGATGTGAAAGGCGAATTGTTTTGACTTAAATTAATTTAGTATTGATTGCTACGGGGGCTATTGTGATGTATCATTTACATGATTAATTCACTCATGATTAATTGGAAATTAAATTGGATTTTTTATATTTACTTTTAATTGGAATTTGCATATCTGTGGGAAACTGTACTGCATGTTCTTCTAAGAAATCGGTAGAAAGTTTATGAATTAATGGTTCTGAGAAAGTCATTTCTTTAGATGACATTTACTGTTTGAAGATTTTTGTGCTGCTTTCTTTGTGCAACGCATAATTGGTAAGGAGCATGCTTTCAATGGCTTGCTCACCTTATAAAATACTAGTTAAGCATGCTCGGGAGCGTACTCTCAGCTATCGATGTTCTTGTGACTCTGCTATTGAGAACATGCTCTTTACCGACAAGGAGACTTGGTTTTGAAAATGTCCATCGAGCGACTATGATTCACAAAGTCAATATAAACCAAGTATGGTATACATGAACCAAAGTCAGTATGAACAGCTGTTAAATAACCACAGACAAAAAAAACCTCCAAACCAAAAAAAAAGTCATCACCAGACAATGCAAACTCATTTACCCCATTCCTTTTATTAACACGTTCATTCAAGACAACAAAAAAAAAAGAACTGAAAAACATTAAATGATTAAGATGTGATGTTAAAAAGTATTTAATGTGTATGCCAGCTCCTCCGCATGAAGAAAGTAAAAAAAAAGCAAGAAGAAGGAAGCGAGAAATGTATTGATAATGATGTCTAATTAAGCAAAATTAAAGACTTAATCACTTCTAACGGTACGCAATATGTGTATATGTAGACAAAGTTTTACTTCTGCTGCTTGCTACTCGTAAAAGTGCGAAAAACATTAATCGATCATTGAAATGTGAATAAATTGCAGTACTAGCTTATAATACCCGTTAATCCAGCAAAATTCATAACACGATAATAGAGAGTCAGTAACTAATTATTAAGTCACAGTAAAAAGGCTTCTTAATTGCTTCCAATATTTCTCGCAAAAATTGATGATAAAGAAATGCTATTCCTTTAGTCTCAACACCGCCGGTACTCAATTCCGTCGGACAAATCTTTTTTTGAAATAGTAGTGCCATTAAAATGGCAAATGATGATCAGCATTAATGTACTCTCCTTTTGATATAAAAACTGGTCATTTATCATGACGAAAATTATGTCAATCTATAATTGCATGTTTTGTTGCTGGACTTCTTGGTTGATGATGTGGGGATTTGTGCAGACACTTTGGATTGCTGTGTGAGGATTGAATAAATTTAAGAGGGCAATGGCTTTCTTGAGCATTAAAATGCGGCGAACCGCACGATTCAGCTTAATATTGGGTCTTAATCAACCTTCAAGGTGCCGTCAGGATAACTTTGGGTCTTACGGGTTTGAAGCATGACAATATCGGATGAAAATTTAGTGTTTTTGAATCTATGTAACCCTTTGTAGGTCGTTGTGTAAGCTTAAATTGTGACATGTCTTAACTATCAGATGAAAATTAATCACGACCGAATATCACAAGTCCGCTAATGATCAAAAATCCAGATCCAGATCCAAATAACTCTCAGTTGGTCCTGAATTCAGTTTGAATTTGGTATATAGATCCAAAATTTCGGCACCAGGCCGGCATGACTCTCACTTGGTCCCAAATTTGGTTTAAATCAGATAAATTAATCCAAAATTCAGGCTTACATTAATCTGACATGGTGCCGAAATTAAATATAGTACCAAGTCAGAGTCATGCCGGCCTGATGTCGGAGTTTGGATTTGGTGCCTCACATGTACTATTCTAGCTACATTGTGCTGCTCGGTACACTTTGTAACGAGGGTGTTAGGCGGTGAAAGGAGGTCATTGACTGTACTGCGCATGTCTCTTACTTATCTGCTTGCTTACTTCGCTGGCCGTACTGTTCAATTGTAATCCATGGCACCTGTCTCTTAGGTTTGGGTATTGTCTCGATCAGATCAATGAGAGATCCATTGCTGTCTAGATCTTGCTATCTACAGACGTTCTTTAAACGCGGCAAACGGCTCCGTGCGCCAAAGCCAAGGAAGGACGTTAAATGCGCCTTAAACCCTCAACCTCAACCTTCCTCTCAACCTTAAATTTTTGTGTGTTGCTACTCTCCTGCTTTTAACTTTAATGACTTCGAAAAAAATTTTATAAATAATATCCAATGATGCTGTTATAGCTTCTGCTGCTGTAAATTAAAACACAAGAGTAATTTAAAGTTCAATGCTTTTTTTCGTCCGCATATTAAGAATGATGAAGAAAAATGTTTTAAAATGAGATTTTAAGTTCATGCACAGACTGTAACATATGAGCAACATTCATTAGTGACTCATAAGCATTCAATTGAGTCCGGCAGCAGCATTATGAGACATATAGCGGATGAGAGGTTAGTGTGCTGTGTCACTAGAGCTAGTAACATTAATCTCACTGCATATTCATATTACGACTTGTTATTTATTTACGATCATGGTGATTTTGATGATGACAATTATTGATGTATAATTAAATTCCATGCGCAATTAAATTTTATGTAAATTATCCATGTAATGTCATTTGAAATTATTATTGCTCTATTGTGATTATTGTCTGTCTAAATGGCTCATTAATATTTGACAAAAACATATTGTTAGTCATGTGCTTGTGATATTTATGAAGTCTGGATGTTTTAGAATATGGCAATAATTATTGCAACTGACTTGATGTGGTTTTTGGATTGATTTGTTGTAATTGTGTAAGGGATCAATCAATTATTCTGCTACAGAATAGCCGTATTATTCAAAAATTAACAATGGAGTCTCTCCTACCTTTAAACGCTAGAAACTGCCTTCAATCGCCACGATTTACAACATTATTGATTGAGTTTAAATAAATAACGGTCGAAAAAAATTCAAAATTGCTGGGTTGTCATTTTTTGAACTTGAAATTATTTTTAACCGTTATTTTTGAATTAATAACTGAAAAAATTCAAAATTACTCAATTGTCACTTTTTTGAATTTTGAAATATTTTTGACCGTTATTTTTGAATTAGTAACGATATAAAAAATTTAAATTGCTCAACTGTCATTTTTTGAATTTAGAAATATTTTTGACCGTTATTTTTGAATTAATAACGGTCAAAAATCATTCAAAATTGTTCAACTGTCATTTTTTGAACTTCAAAACATTTTTGACCATTATTTTAACTTAATTTCATTAAATCCACAAAAACAGCACTACAAGTGTTTAACTAACTTGAACAACAATTTCCACATCCACAAATCCACAAACTACCATCAAAATTCCCCAAAGCATAGTGCATCCACAAAAACTCCATCCATACGTCCATCATTAAAATTTAAATAATTAAAAAAAAACTCAGCAAACTTTTGTTTTATTTTTTTAAATTTATTGAATTTTTTTTTCATTAATTCTTCTCACAATACAATAATCATTAAATGCAGATATATATATTTTTTTCAACAATCATGAATATTAAAATATCACGCAGTAATGCACCAACAAATATCAGCAGTAAAATAAATGCACTGCATAATTTATTAAAATTAACAATTATATAAAAAAATTAATTGCAACTGTGATGTTTTATTAATTTTCATTTAATAAATAATGTATCAGCATTGGGAAAAATATAAAAAAAAATGCTGTAGTTTTGGCACTTTCAGGTGGTGTGTCTATGTGTGGTGGAACAAAAAATGAGAGTTGGATGTCAATTTAATGTAAAATAAATAAATTTAATGTCCATTAAGTTTTTGCATGATTGTAATGTTATAACTGTGTAATTGAGTGGGGTTGGGTTCACAGGTGTGACTGATATTGGAATAAACGGTCAAAAATTTAACAAAAAGGTCAGAATTGAGGACAAAAGTTCAAAAATTGAACTAAAATGATCAAAAGTTGAACTTAATGATCAAAAATTGAACAAAAATATTCAAAAATTTAACTTAATGGTCAAAAATTGAACTAAAATGATCAAAAATTGAACAAAAAGGTCAAAAATTGAACAAAAATTGAACAAAAGGTTCAAAAATTGAACAAAAAGGATTAAAAATTAAACAAAAGGTTCAAAAATTGAACAAAAAAGGATCAAAAATTGAACTAAAGGTTCAAAAATTGAACAAAAATTGAACAAAAGGTTCAAAAATTGAACAAAAAGGATCAAAAATTGAACAAAAAGGATCAAAAATTGAACAAAAGGTTCAAAAATTGAACAAACAGGATCAAAAATTGAACAAAGAAGTTCAAAAATTGAATTAAATGCGGAACTATTTTATGTTTAAAACTCATTTTCTGGTGGGTATTTTAACAAAACTAAACTTTTATTAATAATCATTTCATCCTCAATAATTCACAATAATCAACATCTCTGCCTCTAAAAATCTCGCATCAACAGATGCATAGGATTCTTTCCAAAACCAACATACTTAAAGTACACAAACACAACACCACAAATAACATTGAAGAACAGCGACACAATGAAGAAAAACATCAATACACCTGAGCCTCCCTCAGGACATACTTGATGATCCCCTCGGTGACTTGGTGCCGCACAATTCTTTTCTACAAATTCCTGTAAACCTCCATCGACTAAGCCTGTGATATTAATATTTTGTTCCTTTAATGTATCAATGATTTGTGGAAATTCACTGCAGTCAAATAAGTTGTCCTGAATGTTGAGTTGCTTGAGATTTGGAATCAGAACTTTTATGTATTTCAAATTGTCAATCGACCGCAAATTCGTTCGTTCTAAATTCAGATCTTCCAAAGACGTTGCAGCTTGTCGAAAATCAAAGATTTCTAGATTATTATGTGACAAATCCAGCACTTCAAGGTCTTTGAGATTCTTAACTAGACGTATTATAGGTCCATAATCTACAACATCTAAATTCGATAATTTCAGTTCCTTCATCGCAGATCCAAGTCCAAAATTAATCTTAAACTGCCTCTCATTACTGTCAGATGCATCAAGCACCTCCAAAAGTCTGCTAACACGCAGTGACTCGATGAAATTGGCACGAATGTTCAGTTCCCTAAATTTGGCATTATTGAAGTTGAATTGTCCTTCCAATCTGTTCCGGCTGATGTCAAGAACTGCCAAATTTTGTATCATGTTTGGATCAATAGTCTTTAAATGATTATCATTAAGGTAGACTTCCTCAAAATCAAATGAAATTCCCGCCAAATCACCTCGAATTTCTGAAATTCGATTGTAATTTAAATGCAGAATTTTGACACTTCTGATGGCATACAGGAAGTCCTTCTCAATGACTTCAAGGAGATTGTTAGATAAATTAAGATATGTCAAATTACTGTTGTAGCTGAATGCTCCAGTATCGATGATTTCTATGAAATTATGTGATATGTCCAAATTTCTCATATACCGAAACTTAATGGACAGATCCGTTGGCAAGCTATGGATTGCATTGTTGGACGCATTTAATTTCATCAATTTATTTGTATTGGAAAAGTCCATGCCATCAAACCTTGAAATTCGGGTGTAGGAAATGTCAAGATCCTCAAGATTTATGTACGTTTTAGTTACTTCACTTGGCAGGTGATACATCCTTGAATTATTGAACTTAATTGTTGTAATTTCTTTAAAATTTGGATCATTTAATGGTGACAAATTGTATAATTCACTAGGACTTTTGACACCGTTGAAGATGCATGTCGGGGAATTTGAAAAGTATCGAATGCAGTTTTTGTCTTGAGCCGAGACATCAGCTGATAACTGAATGAATATGGCTATCAAAAGTTGAATTCTAAAAATATATAAGAAATTGGAATATGTATTGATTAAAATGGATGTGGATGATGAATAGCTTGTGATACAAATTCTCGATATCATTTTGCAAAGAAAAATCATTCACCATCATTCACATTATCAAGAAATTATACGGTTTTTGAAAGTAACAGGTGCCTGTTTAGCAACTCTGGATGATGCAATAGAAATATTTAGTAGTACAATACTGAATTTTACTTGGATGTATCGTTTTGTTGGCCTTAGAGACATGAGTCTAGCTATATAGAGTGCTACTCTCTTAATTACTCAAACCCCTCCCATTTTTGGACTAAATTCTTCAATTTGTAAGAGTTTTTCACGAACAAAAACCACAAACCCCCTCCCTCAGCAATAGATTCCTGATCTAGCTATAGGTGCTCGGTACCGGTCTCGGGAATTTTTCGAGACGAAGTTGTTGTCGTAATGACTGTTTTTGTCCTAATGTACGTTTTGCTTTCCCCAACTCTGTACACTGCATGACCCAGAGTGTGTATATCAATGCAATTTAACTAGTCACAATTTTTGTGTCGCGAATCACACAAACCGAGGTGGTGTGACTAGAACAGCGAAAAAGCACTCGAATCCAACATGACTTTCCCTGAGAATCGAACCCGGGACCTTTGTGTCGATTGCACGACTTCCTAACCAACTTGGGCATTCCTACTTTTTCGATGCTTTTAAATAGTTGCGATCCGTACAAAAATAAACAGAATCCTGATTTAAAACACTTTCGCATTCACAGGAATGTCTTTAATCAAGAAATTCCAATATTTTAGATCAAATCCCACACTTTCTGAACATTCTTCCTAACTCATTTCCAACAATTCCTCTTAAAACTGCAATAAATGCTTTAATAATCGCAACTTACAATTTAATATTCATTTAATATTTCTTTATATTTCAATTATCCCGTGAACTTCACACTTCTATATTAAATATTGTACTGAAAACGACAAAAATAGACTGCAGCATCTCATTCCTTATCGCATATTTATTGATTTCTTTGTAGGAGCTCATAATTATCACTTTCTATTGAAATACTTACTGCTATCAATACACAAATATGATTTAAAACTAGTAATGAAGCGGATCACGCTTCAAAATTTCACACAAGACGAAGATCAGAAACTGATTAAAAATTTGAACAATATAAGTTTATGAAATAAAAAATGATTGTGCAAGTAATTAACTAAAATTATTTACATGGATAATAACATGTACAGTTATACTTTCAATTTTAAAGTAGCTTCGCTCGAACTGTTTTTCTTCTCACGGCAACATATTTTCATAGATATGCAGTTTCTAATGTTTGAGAAAATACAGAATATAGATCACTATACGAGCCGGGCTGAGCTTCGCTCGCCCGACTTGGGTAGATTACAGTACTTATATAGATCACTATAAAGCCGGGCTGAGCTTCCTCGACTTGGGTATCACAGTACTTATATAGATCACTTACGAGCCGGGCTGAGCTTCGATCGCCCGACTTGGGTAGATTACAGTACTTATATAGTCACTATACGAGCCGTCTGAGCTTCGCTCGCCCGACTTGGGTAGATTACAGTACTTATATAGATCACTATACGAGCCGGGCTGAGCTTCGCTCGCCCGACTTGGGTAGATCCTTAATAGATCACTATACGCAGCTCCTGAGTACAAAAATTAACATTCGTATTGTGTATATTAAAAAGTATTTTGATAAACCTTGTTAAATTCACTGTTTTCTAAAAATTAAGCACATTAATGGATAGATATTTCCAATATTACATTTAATATTTACATATACTTCAAGTATTCAAAAAAAAACTCAAAAAATGGAAAAAAAAATTTCAGAATTTCATAGGATTCGATTCCCAACTGAAGATTTTCCAACAGCCAAATCCTTATAAATTATTTCAATAATTTGGATAAAACATGCATCAATTTTAATCGAAACTTACAATTTCTTAATTGTTCAATTTAATACACGTTTCTTTATATTTCAATTATCCATTTTGTGCCTCAGTGGACTCTCATGACACTTCTCGTGTGATAAAATTGTACTGAAAACCGAAGTCAACTTTGTGTTAAATTGACTTTTCGCAGCATCTCATTGCTTAAGGCATATTTATTGATTTCTTTGTAGGAGCTCATAATTTTCACCATTTCTAGGTTGAAATTTGAACTTTTTTACGGCAAGGCTGAGGCTAAATCAATACTGTAAAACAAAAAACAATATGATTTAAATGATTCCGTTTATTTTGAGACTTATTTCTGAGTATTTTTGGGATTTCCCCAAGTGTTATTCGTACTTAAACAAGCTTATTCATTGGTTATTCCTAATAATAAACTGGGTTAGGTGTTCCTTGTGGTTGGCAGGATCGGCTGGAATCCGTTTCTACTGTTTGGTCCCTAATTTTGATTTATAAACGCCGTTCAGCTATAGTATTCCGTACAAAACTAAGATTCGAACTCAACCCGAGCCCAACATCCCTAATCCAGGTTATTCAGACCCAACAAAACTCAAAATTTTATAACATTTGCAGCAGTTTATTGTAAAATCAATAACAATATCAAAGACATTTCATTATTCAAAAATCTTCAAGTTCCACCAATTTAATTAGGATATGATGGATTAAATCTGTTTTGGAACGAATGCCATGGATGTAATCTACGATCATAAGGTGCACTTCTAACAGCCAAATTCTCATTAATGTCCAAATATTCCTCATTTGCCAATGTATAACGGCTCCATCTAACTGGAATCAATGAGTCAGTAACTGGTGTGGGATCTCCGAAGTTTGCAAAGTTTGTCCACATTCTGACCATTCTACGTCTTGTCAAAGCAGCAGCGTTTGTTGGAAGCATTGGCAATGGGAATCGTGTGACGTCAAACATGTAGAAAATGTCCTGAAATTCATGGAGACTTAGTAAATTTGATAAGGATTACATGAAAATTTTTATAGCTTACATCAGCATGTACTGCACCAGGCCAGTCCTGAGGAAATAAGAAATAATCAGTTAATTAAATTTCAAATTTATTATTTTATGGATGTGGTCAATTTCTTGGGTATACTCAAGGGATCGACACGTCAAATGAGTCGTCATCCGTCAAATACGTCTACCCAACATATACGTCGACCCATCATATACGTGCATCGACCCGTCTTATGCGTCGCCCCATCTTATGCGTCGACCCTTCATTTGCGTCGACTCGTCATATCTGTCAACCTGTCATATGCGTCGACCTGTCATATGCGTCTACCCATCATATGTGTCGACCCGTCAAATACGTCGACCCGTCAAATGCATCGACCCGTCAAATGCGTCGACTAGTCATATTCGTCGACCAGTCATATGCGTCGACCCATCATATGCGTCGACCACGTCAAATGCGTCGACCACGTCAAATGCGTCGACCACGTCAAATGCGTCGACCACGTCAAATGAGTCGTCACCCATCATATGCGTCGACCCATCATATGCGTCGACCCATCATATGCGTCGACCCATCATATGCGTCGACCCATCATATGCGTCGACCTGTCATATGCGTCGACCTGTCATATGCGTCGACCTGTCATATGCGTCGACCTGTCATATGCGTCGACCCATCATATGCGTCGAACCATCATATGCGTCGACCCATCATATGCGTCGACCTGTCATATGCGTCGTCCCGTCATATGCGTCGACCTGTCATACGCGTCGACCTATCATATGCGTCGACCTATCATACCCCGACAAATTGAACCAAAATAATGTCAATCAGTATCTCATTCTCAATGCTATTTGCATTATCACCAAAAAAACAATTATACTCACCGTCAAAAGCAATAATCTCTTAATCATATTTAATGAACCATCAAAGTCGAATTTATAATAGTAAATAGGTTGTGTTTGACGTCTTGCATGATAACGAACACAACGATCGACAGCATATGCAAAATGATGATCACTCATCATTTCTGAATAATTGAATCGTGTTTCCATTGTTGGATGTCCACCATTAAAGTAAATATTTCTCATTGTTGTTGCAACTTCATTAACTTGTGTCGTTTGACTTGGTGCAAGGTTAAATGATGGATGTACATAGAAGTGTGGATTTGTTGCAAATTGTCCCATAGCTGTGCTATCAAACAAATTCTCACGGACCATAAACAAGCTCTCAACAGACATAAATCCAATAATCAATGGCATTGTAAGGATGTCACCGCGATTCATAATATTAACAGGTGTATCAGTAAGGAATCGACTTTCGGGTGAGTTTGCTGGTTCAACATTTGGTACGAACTCAAATGGTGTAAATCCACGTGGTACGGTCAAGTCAAGCCATCCACCTTGATTGTCAACAAGTCTTTGGAATGGAATATTTCTCAATTGTGTAACAAGATCAGTTGTTGATGACCATGTAAGACCCAATCGACGTCCAAGTGCTGTAGCTTCATTTAATGGATTTGGTTGGAAGCCCCATGGTGTCGTGGTAACACCTGACTGCATAATTGCGCGATTAAACAGCTTAATTGGATAAGATAAAGCATTTAATTAAGGATTACAAATCAATTTAAATGATAAGATACATACTCCTTGGCCAAGTCTTGTCAAAAGAAGATAATGAACCTTAAAAAAATAAAAGATTATGAATTAAAATGTCTATAAGAGTTAGTCATGACGTCATCACTTACACCGACTGATCCAGCACTTTCACCAAAAACTGTAATTTGATTGACATTTCCACCAAAGCTTGCAATATTGTTTCTGACCCATTCCAAGGCTGTAATCATGTCCTTCATACCCCAATTACCTTGTGCAGCTGTATCACCCGTAGCAAGGAAGCCCAAAATTCCAAGACGATAATTTATGGTAACAACAACAACATTTCCGTCATTAATGAAGAAATCAGGTCCATAAATGAAGCTATCACCACTGCCGCCCGTAAAGGAACCACCATGAATCTATTTTTGGATCAATTATTTTTATTACAACCTTAATGTTGTGAATTATTAATCCTCAATTACTTACCCAAACCTTTTTTTGTTGTGGATCGAAAATTTTTGATGAAAAATAAGAAAAAAAAAATTAAATTTCATAAAAAATTTATAAAAATAGCCATCCATACCATAACGGGTCTATTGGCAGTCAATGATTGTGTATAAACATTAAGGAACAAACAATCTTCGGCACCGCCTGCTTCCAATCCAAACCTAATAACAAACAATTTTTTTACTCTCTTTAAATTTAATCACATTAAGGCAGGGGTGGGCAACCTTTTCATCGCGGCACACCTTAGTGGTAAGCCTCAACCGAAACCGTACATGGCGTACGGTTCCAAACATTTTTGGTGTGCCGCGACTCAAAAGTTGCCCACAACTGCATTAAAGAAATGAAAAATAATATTTTTTTGTGCTTACCATCCAGCACTTGGACATGTATTTCCATGATTCGAGGCATCACGTACACCACTCCATCCACGATGTGGAACGGGATTTCTAAATCTCAAGGCACCAACTGGTGGTTCTGTTTTTTTTAAAGTGAATTATTAAAATTTAATAATGTTTGAAGCTTGTTGAATTTAATTCATTTCCTACCTGCATAAGGAATTCCTTTGAATGCAAGGTATGTGGGTTGAGTAATACCCGATGATGTTCGAATTCCCTGAAGTTGACCTTGGGGGATTGTCACAATTGGACGATCCTGTGGAATGTTTTATGATTAATTTTACAATAATTCTTTTGAAATGGGGATTTGAAGAATTTGATGGGAATTTTTTGTTGGAGTGACGACTTTTGAGGCTGGAATGGAATTTTTTTGTGGATGTTTTGAATACAATCTAAATGTCATAGTCAGAATTGAATGCAGCGGCGGGCTTGACGGCAACTCATCAATATCTTTTTCTTAGACAAAGCTGTTCTAGGTGATTCAGAGTCTTGTTACTGCCGTAGTGACTGTAATATGAAAATATTCTCGATCTGAACACATTGTAATGTTTTGGATACGACGTTCAAATGGACAGTATGTATAAAATCTAATGGCATCCACTTGACAGTGGTTGCTACTTGGCAGTGTAAACTACTTAATAATCAGGTTATTTGAGACCATGAATCACATTTGATCTGTACAGTCAGCGAAATAAGTAAGGAGTTGCTTGAAAGTCTTTCTTGCCGACTTGATTTCTTTGTGAATATCATATCAACATGTGCCGATCTTATCGATATCTTTGTTTTGATGTTCAGCTGTTTTGTGATGTCATAAATACGTCACAGATCATATCATGTACATTATCAATATGTGTATAATAAGCCTAGCTTTAGATTGTCGCTTTGTGGCTTTCATGCTTAGTTATCACTAAGATATTTCGGAAGTCACACGATGTAGAAAAAGGCATTAAAATTTGGCTTAGACCGGCTTGATACTGGCCTTGACTAGATTCGATAAAATCCGATTCCAAGCAAGATTCACTTGGGTCTGGGATTTGTCTTTTGCTTTAAGCCATGAGTCTTCCAGGCTAGCGATTACTTGCTTCAAATGCTGATTTTACATTATTTAATCCATAGTTCCATCGTTAACTAGAAGTCACTATTGTCAATTTTACGAAATTTTATCGTGTCACCAACACAATTTTCCAAATCTTGAAGTTGACACGCATTTCATGTGAAATTCGAATCAACTTTTCATACAAAATCTAAGTAGACTTTGAGTTTCACAATTTTGAGATTGATGAACTCCTTTAATATCCATATGGGTGTTTGTGAGGCACGCGGAAGTAAATTATCGGACCGTAATTAAACTTGGTCTGAATTACGTCCATATTGGCAATAAGCACAAGATCTTCCTTTGCTCAATCCAATGAATCACAAAAATAACTCCAATTCCAATCACTTTCAATTCCAAATTCCCAGAACTTTCCATTCCAAAATTCACAAAGACTTACCTGCCCGTAGGCAATTGCAAACACAGCAGCTAAAAGGAGAAACTTGAACATTTCTCGAAGAATAAAGCCGAAAATTCAAGAAACAAATCATTTTATAGACGTGCCTTTATCTGATTGATATCTCATATCACCAAAAAACAGAGGATTATTGGAGATTTTAAACGTGAATTATCTGGAACTCGTTATCTCGGCCACACTGTTCGTTTTTATCAAAAACTGCTGTAGGATGTAAAGATAATTATCATCATTCATGGGAAATATCCACCAACACAACACAAACGGTTGAGGAATGTGTTCCGAGCTGTACATTGAAAGGTGGATTGGTGGTTGGTTAACAGATGGTATGAATTGAGATGGAAATGGAAGGAGTGTAGGATGAGTTGTGTAGGTGATGAGATCAATGGAAGATAGCTCGTTCAGAGTGTATTTGGTACGTACTTAGGAAAGGGGGAGGACGGGGTGTTTTTGGGGTCAAACCCCTTTTTTTTTGGAAAAAAAATCATCAATTTTCTTTGGCTTTTTACAAGTTGACTAATTTACTAATCGTACCCGCTGACTACGGCAACGACTACTGCCCTTTAGGCTGACTACGGCCTGACTACTGCCCTGTAGGCTGACTACGGCCTGACTACTGCCCTGTAGGCTGACTACGGCTTGACTACTGCCCTGCAGGCTGACTATGGCCTGTCTACTGCCCTATTGGCTGACTAAGGCCTGACTACTACCCTGTAGGCTGACTACGGCTTGACTACTGCTCTGTAGACTGACTACGGCCTGACTACTGCCCTGTAGGCTGACTACGGCCTGACTACTGCCCTGTAGGCTGACTACGACCTGACTACTGCCCTGTAGGCTGACTTTGGCTTGACTCCTGCCCTGAAGAATGCAATATACCCTCTCCTCGAATGTACTAGCCATCAAAAGTGAATAACCTCATAAAAACCATTCCAATCCGCATCATCATACCATAAATCACATCAGATGAACCTCCAAAAAAAAACGTAACCTCTCAGCATCACCCCTCATGTCAATAATTTACTCGGGACTTGTGTTTATTTCATATAAAAATAACAACATACCATCAAAAAAGGCATGAGAACGAGAACCAAAATGTGCTGACTGTTTGCCATATAATTTTTATAGTCCACTCATGGAACAGTTATTTAATGGACGTCCAAATATTGTCACAACCATGACAATTTTTATATATATATAAACATGTAAATAAGCGAAAATTACCAGTTAATTAAGAAGAATATTTCATTAATTATGGAAAAAAAAATGTCATCAAAAAAAAAAAAAAAAAAAAACATTAAAAATCATGAGCATTAAAAGATGATAAATTGATGCTTAATTCAGTTTTCATGTTTTAAGTACTTTAGGAATGACAAAAAAATATAAAAAAAAAAGTTTAAAAAAAAAATTATGAACAAACAAAACGCAGCGAAATTCATGATAATGAAAAACACGATGACAAGTTAATTTAAGAATTTTTTATGACATAAATCATATACAAAAAGAAGTACAGGAAAAATTATGAATGTACTCGACATTATTGAGCGACTTCAGCGCATTTTTGTTCCAGCCATCAGTAATTAGTGAAACACGAATCAATTTGATTTTAAAATTTCTAACGGTTTTTTAAAATTTAAATGTTCAAACAGAATTTAAATTATTAAATAGTTTTTTAGAATCTAAAATTTCTAACGGTTTTTTAGTATTTAAAAGTTCTTAAGGGTTTTTGAATTTAAATGTTGTAACGGTTTTTAAGGAATTTAAACTTTCTAACAATATTTGTTAATTTTAACTTTTTAACGGTTTTTTAGAAATTTGAATTTTATAAACAAAAAATAGAATTTCAAGATTTTGAAGATTTTTTAAAATTTAAATTCAAATTTAGATTTAAATTTTCTAACGCTTTATTCAAAGCAACGCTTTAAAGATAATTTTCTTTTGTTTATGAAATGAAAAATCATTAATTAACGTACATAGAGATAAATTTGACCTTCCAAACCAATTGATACCGGAATAACTCGATGGCACAAAGCTAATGCTTCAAACTAGAGCTTTCTACGAGGTCAGGTTGCCGAGATCTCGTCATTTACCCAGCCAGCAAGCCAGCAACCAGCAAGCAAGCTAACCAGTCAGTCAGTCAGCAGTCAGGCAGTCAGCCAGTCAGCCATCCAGCCAGCCAGTGCCAGTCAGTAACAGCCAGCTTTTCAAGCACCCAGCCAGCCAGTCACCAGCCAGCCACCAAGCCAGCCAGCCAGCCACCAAGCCAGACAGCCAGCCAGTCAGTCTGACAGCCAACTAGCCAGCCAAACAAACAAAGTGTATCATTAAGCACCCTTTTTTCTAAAATGCTCTAAAATCTTCCTCCCTACACGTAAAAATTAATGCTATGAGAATGTGCGCGGAGGCGCTAAGTCTCAAGAAGCAATATTATTATTGTTATTAGTGATACATACAAAAAAAAAAGACTTTTTGACTTTTTATTATTTATTCTTTTTTAACGGAGTTTGAAGACAGCAAGAAATGAGCAAGAGGATGAAAATATACACAAACTAACTAATTATGAAGGAAATATATAACATTGAAATGCTTCACAAGACAATAATAATGATGAATTATTGCCAAGACTGCTTGCCTATATTTGCTCTCTTTTATTTTGTCTTACGGCATTTAAATAAATAGAGAAATACGAAGGGAGACACACAAAATATAGGAGGAGTTGAGAAAATTAGTTCCAGATTACGCACTGAAGAGGCCAATATTGAATGTTTTGCTCATGCAAGGGAATGTGCTGTTTGGGTTTGTGTCGGAATTTGTATATTTTGAATTTTGAAAAAATAAAAACCGTTAAATTTTGAATTCTTGCATGCTACAAAAACCGTCAAATTTTGAATTCTTGCAAGTTAAAAACCGTTAAATTTTGAATTCTTGCAAGTTAAAAACCGTTAAATTTTGAATTTTTACAACCTAAAAACCGTTAAATTTTGAATTCTAGCAAAGCTAAAAACCGTTAAATTTTGAATTCTTACAAGTCTAAAAACCGTTAAATTTTGAATTCTTACAAGTCGAAAACCGGTAAATTTAAAATTCTTGCAAGCTAAAAAACCGTTAAATTTTGAATTCTTACAAGCAAAAACCGTTAAATTTTGAATTTTTACAAGCCGTTAAAACATAGTTTTCTAAAATCCGCAAAATTTTGAATTTTCGCAAGATTTTAATTGCCAATATAACTCAACAGTCCTCCCACCTTGCCACAGTTCGTGCCCCTAAATCATCATCATCAACATCCCAACCATATCGACCCAGATTCTGCTTTCTTCTTTCCTCATTTTTAATTAAACGCATATACACACAGCACATTCCTTTCCGCTCTATTTAGTTACTTTTAAGAAACTCTGGGATCTCTTCAATATTTTCTACTTCCGTTCCTGCTCGTCTCCTTTTTTTAAAAAAATATAAAATGAAAAACAACATTCAGGCAAGGCAAGCGTGCCATGGCAATATAGTGCGTTGATTTATTTCCTTTACATAAGAAATTATTAATATATCAGTATGTACACAGTGCATTAGTAGGGGAGCATCATGAGATGAAGGTTGAAAGTAAAAAATTCTTGCTTGATTTGGCATCGAAAATATTTCTTCTTCCTGACAACAACGAACCAAAAAAAAGGATTTCATCCCCATATAAATTATAATTTTTCCTGATTTCACTTTTATGGTGTGGGAAATAAAAATGAAAAAGTCATGAAGTTGAGAACCAGCACTGGGACTACCTGACATCGGAATGAAATAAAGTCTAAAAAGTTGCGAAATTCCTCGTGTTATTTGTCGATGGACTTAAGCGCATTTTTGATCCAGCGAACTATCCATAACAAGTGCACAAAAATACGCTAAGAACAAGATCCAGTAGAAATCAAGTCGCTTCCTCTACCTAAAATAAGATCCAATATAGTCCAAATCACTTCTTCAACCTTAAAATCAAGATCCAGTAGAATCCAGATCAGTTCATAATTCAGAAACATCCAGTATGATCCAGGATACTTCAGAACCCAGAATGTAAGATCCAAGTCCAGAAAACAAGATCCAGTAAAATTCAGGTCACTTCATGAGACAGAAAATCAAGATCCAGTAAGATTTAAAGTCACCATACAACAAATTCATGAATTTCATCATTTAACCGTTTTTCATATTTCAAACCTTTTAACGGTTACAACAAATTTCAAACTTTGCTCAGGAAACACTATGAAAACGATGGAAAACACTATGAAAGCAATGAATCACTGTGAAAGAAATGAAAACACTGTGAAAACAATGAAGAACATTGAAAAACATTAAATAACATTGTAAAGCAATGTAAAATATATAAAAACTTGAAAAACATTGTAAAACAATGAAAAACATTAAAGAACATTGAAAAACAATTTTAACACAATGGAAACACTTGTTTTTGTTTATGAAAATGAAATTTGTTAATTAAAGTATTTATGCGTTGATTTGAAATTTTTAAAATACCGTCGCCGCAATAACTCAACGGAACTGAGATATTCCTTCAAACCAGAGCTCTCAACCATGTCTGATTGCTGAGATTTCCAGTTCCAGCCGACCAAACAAAGTGTCTTATTAAGAAACAAGTTTCTAAAATACGTTAAAAATTCTGTTTCGTTTCATCTTTTAACCAGCAGGCACACACCCGTACCATACATAAAATATATATACAATATTTTCATACCCAGTCGAAAGAAGAAATTGAATCAAGAAAAAAAAGGATTGAAGGAAATAACCGCAAAAGGAAAGTGCGCCATAAATCAGGTTAAAGTTATTTATTTTTTCGTAATGTGAAATTAGTGTTCGAAAAATGAAAACGATCAGCAATAACCCTCCCGGGGCAAAATAATGTATAAAAAATTCATAATATTTTCTCGTTTTTTTTGGCCTGCAATTTTTTTTTTCCTTCTAATAATGAAAAAAGAAAAGGTCGAGCCTGTGCTGAGGGAATTTCCGATTGATTACTTTATTTATATGTATCTTCACATTCATTATATTTACTTTTTTACCCTACTGATGATGATGATGATGCAAAGGAAAGGAATTCTTCTTCAATAGTATCTGGGGTTGGGGAGTTGGGGAGGTCGTCGATCTGACTCGGTGACTGACCAATCGTCAAGTGTTTCACCTTCTCGTGGTACTTCCTGTTTTCACTAAGAACACCGCTGGCGACCGAAGCTGTGCCGGAATAAGTACTTTAAAGAATAGATTAAAAGCCTATTCAAACTCAAACTCCTCGCCTGTAGGGTGGCAGCCCCACAAACAGGCTAGGTATAGTAGGTTTACAACTTGCTATATCCGAAACTAAACTGTACAAAGAAAATTACAAAAGGATAATAGTATCTGGGGTTGCTTAAAAGTGACGTCAAGCAGATGAGGGGTCCGTTCATAAGGGCTAGAGACTCCAAGGTCCAGTACTTTACTCACTGCACTTTCATATAAATTCAACAAGTGCAGTGAAAGTGACACTTAGCCATTCACTTGTTACGTAACACGACTTTTTGAACCCTTATCCCCTACGAAGATTGTTACGTCATAAGTGAACGATGGCTTAGATCAAACTGATAAATAGGCAGCAACCATACCTCTCTGTGCAGTAGTAAATGTGATAAGCTTAGGAACCTAGACCAAAAATAGAGGCGTAACCCGGGGGGCCCGAGGTGTAGCCCGGTGTTGTTTGTAAGAAATTCAAAAATTTACGTGGGGTTTTGTAATTTTTGTTTCAAAAAACCATAGCAAAACGAAGAGTTGTATCCAAAATATGGGTTGAGAGGGGTTTGACCTCCTAAATCCCATTCTGAAAAAGTCTCTAGATTGGTTGAAGCATTTGATGAAGCAAAATCGTTGACGAAGCACCCTTACTCAGTCCAACAATCAACAAACTCGTACAGATCAATATGACTTCCATCAGATGACGTTGGCTTTATCACTATTTCTCGGAACTCGAAGTCAATTCAAAATTTGTATGGGAACTAGTCAATATTTTCCAACAAAATCTGATTCGACTTCAAGCTCTGCTGTTTCTGAACACCCTAAATCACTATAATTGACATCATATCCAAATAAACCCTATCTTTCCCCCCACCCCCACTTCTACAACTCTGTAAGAAAAGGCAAAGAAAGATTCCTCTTTTTTTCATAAAAATATAATATTAAATGAAAATTTATGGTTACTATTATTTGATAATGGAACACTGTGATTTCCCATCAAAGAAAGCACCATGAAAAAAGGAGGAGATGAAAGAGCAAGGGAGTATCATCGATTTTTATATGTAAATTTATGTTTGATACAAAAAAAAACATAATCTTTTATCGAATACTAAACGATGGAAATTGGAGCAAGGCGAGTTATGGCTTTTGTGAATTAATTGATGGGAAATGGAAGCGCAGTTGAGGATTTGATGGGGATTTTTGAAGAAGTTTGAAGCAATTTTAGTAGAATTTTGTAAATTAAAGAATTTAGTTGAATATGTATATTGATTAGATTATGAAATGCAATTAAGGTTCGAATCCTTCGAGTTTAATATGTTGAATTAGTCTTCATAAAATTGTTTTTTTTTTTTTTTGCAAAAATATTAGTAAGCATTGAAATTGAATTTTTTAAACTTAAATCAGCATTTTTGAATTTTTTTCAATTTTACTCCAAACAAGCCAAAGTTGAATAGAAAACAGCATCAAACTTGCCCATCCACAAACCCCACAAAATCCAAAAACACTCCCCAAAACCAAACAAATAAAAATTTCCAAATCTAAAGAAAAACAAGAAATAGAAAAGAAAACATCATTAAAGCACACTAAAATGTATCTTTAATAGATCCATAAAAATCTGCAATGAAGCTTCACTTTGTCGTCCCTTACTCATACTTTCAATATTACCTAATTATTTTCTGATGATGATTTTCTTTTCCTTCTTTATTTTATTGAAGAACATACAAAAATATCTCAAAAAAAAGCATTTCGTGCTGGTGAGTGGGAATGAAGAAGGAAAATCGTGTGGAGGGGATTGTACTTTAATGATGTCGGAGACTGTGACTTGTGGATGGAAAAGTCTTTAATTTTGTAGAATTTAAGTAAAACTTGCTCTTGTGAAGTTTATGATTTCATACAAAAATTTCAAAAAAATTGACATGATAATGTAAGGACAGTGGTGGATTCTGACTTAAGTAAGGAATTCGAACTCAAGTAAGGATTCGAACTCAAGTAAGGATTCGAACTCAAGTGAGGAATTTGAACTCAAGTAAGGATTCGAACTCAAGTAAGGATTTCGAACTCAAGTAAGGAATTCGAACTCAAGTAAGGATTTGAACTCAAGTACGTAATTCGAACTCAAGTAAGGAATTCGAACTTACAGTAAAGGATTCGAACTCAAGTAAGAAATTCGAACTCAAGTAAGGAATTCGAACTCAAGAAAGGATTCGAACTTGCAAGTAAATGTCAAGTTTCACCAAATTCTTTAGTTTTTGATACCAAACCTTCCACCATTGACGTCGAAAATCGCTTTATTAATTCCTAAACTCACCTCATTTATAAATGACGCCCACAAATACAGAAAGAAGACAAAATTATCGACGAGATGAACAGGAAAAATTTTGCTGAAATCATTATTAACTTGTTGGTATGCCATTTGTGACCTGAATTTCTAAGTAGAATCATTTACTTCTCTCTGTCCCTCAATTTTTATTTTTCCTTTGTTGCGCACTTTATTGCCATGAAGATTTTCTTCTTCCAAAAAATGTTCTTAAGTGTGAGGTCACCGCAAAATTGTGTGTAATACACATTACTACACTTTGTCAGGAGATAAAATTTATGACTTTTTTTTTCTTCTTTGCCTTCGTGTGTAAGGAAGTTAATTAACTTTATTCATTGATGCGAACGTGCATAAAGAAAAAAAATTTTTTTTTTTGTCTCCATCCACTTTTAGCTTACTGAAATTTATTTGATGCTCGTAACAAGCATGAAATATTTGTTTGTTTCTAGTTATTAATCCAATATTAATTTGAAGCATGTTCTTTTGCCTTTGCATTTTCACAATTCAACCTGTAAATTCTCGTTCTAATACAACTTTGACAGCCCGAGTGACACAAATAGGAAAATCTCGGCATCGACTATTTCATGACTCTGTCAAGGCACGATTATGGCTCGATAGGGTTCGGACAAAGCTCGATCATGACTCTTTCTAGGCTCGGTTAAGACTCGCTTAGGTTTATTCAAGGTTCGTCTATACTCTGTCATGTCTCAATTACAGCTCGACAAACTTTGGTTAAAGCTCGGTCACGACTCTCTTAAAGCTCGGCTATGGCTTGGCTATGACTCGGCTAGGACTCAACTATGGAACGGCTATGGTTCGGCAATGGTTCGGTTATGACTTTGCTATTACTCGGTTATGGCTCGGCTATGGCTTTACTATTACTCGGCTATGGCTTGGTTATCGCTCAGCTATGGCTCAACAAAGTCCGTTAAAGGTTCAGTAACGATAGTTTCAAGACTCGGTTGCAGATCTGCATAGTTCGGCCAAGATTCGGTCAAAGCTCGGTTATGGTTCGATCAAGGTTAAGTCGCAGCTCGACAATGACTCTATATAGGTTCAATTACGGCTCGGGAAAGTTATGTAACAACTCTGTCAAGACCCGGTTACAGTTCGATAAGTTTCGGTCAAGACTCGGTAACGACTCTGTTAAGGCTCGGTTACGGCTCGGACAAAGCCCGACTACAACTCGTCAAGACTCGTTCAAGGCTCGGTCACGACTATGTCAATGTACAGTCACGACTCCTATGAGGCTCCGTCATGAACACATTTACGAAAACTCTGACTAACACCAAATGACTGTCGCCTGCATTTGATGGTCATATGACTTTTACATGATTAAGCAGCGAAATAGCGGCAATAGTCAAGACTTTTACCAGCTATTTCATGGATACGACTGTTATTCAGTGTTAATAAATGAGTCCGTGATGTAAGCGAAGCATTTCCAATTTGTGTCGCTCGGTTAGGGGGTGTCTCTCAATGGAACGTATACTATATGAATTTACTGACACTGTAGTTTTGTGATAGGGAGAAGGAAAAAAAAACTTTTTTTTTTTTTTTGCCTTAACAAGCTAGCAAGCAAACGACATGAAATGAATTTTAATAATGTGCTTTTGTTTTATTAGAGTTTGTCATTCGATATGTTTATTTCATGAAAATTTTTGTGCTTATATTTCTCATAAAAGCATTAAGGAATGAGTAAAAGGAGTAAAAATACTAAACTTTTCGCATTAATTATCAATTTTAAGTTTTTGATGTTGACATTTATGAGAATTATTCGTTTTCTGCTGTCTTTTGTCGTTCGGTTTTATAAACTAAAGTCATGGATGGCATTTTCATGAAAAACTTTTATTTTTTTCTGTTTTAATTGCAACTTTTGCAATAAAATCTTGTTCGTAAGGAAACTTCTAATGCTTATGTGTGGTAGCAAATGTGGGATGCCAATTATAAACAAGGCGACGAATGAGCAAATATGTGTGATGTAGGTTAGGTTAAAGAAGTCATATTTGGTGGATGTGGCTGAATGAATGGATTTTTTGTTATGGTTTTATGGTAGACATTTGTCTTGAAGCCATCAAAAATTTTAAAATTGACATGATTTTGAAGTCATGGATACTCTATTGCGTCATCAGTGTTGGATATTATTTCTTGTTTGAATACAATGATAAGAATTGTACAATGAGCTGCAATGAGCTGAAATGTAGAGAAAACGGTTTAAGTGACCATTGTGTCACACTCTCTAGCAACCCTCAGTAGCTCAAAAGCAGGTTTCATAACCTACACGAGATACCAACCCTACACTAACCTACCAAAGATACCATCAACCCTCTTGCCCCAGACCTTGCGTACCTAGGACAGGATGAGGAAAGGTTACTAAGGACAGCTAGAATAGGGTAGGAAAGTATATTCAGGTTAGGATAAGAAACCGACCCTTAGAAGTAAGAGCACTTGACATGTAATCGAGAGAGCGTGGGTTCAAGTCTCGATTTGGATCATGTTGTTTGAATCTGTACATTTTCATCTAGAACACTGTTGTCTCAACTGCGTCCTGCGACACAATAGTGTGATATCAACAGAATGTCGTGTGTAATTTCAGTCATGCCTTATCACCAAAGTCTGTCGAGGTACAAAAATACGACGTGCACAACACTGCTCTAGAACTTTAATTGAAATAAAGATTCCGAACAACCAATATAAAAAAATTAAAAATAAACATTAGCTTTTCATACCATAAGGTCCATAGCTGCGCGTTTATATTCATTTCAACAACCAGCATACAGTAGTAATAAGAATTGACATGCTGGTAGAAATAATTGGCAAGAAGCCGCCATCTGCAGTAGGTGGCAACCTGCAGAAGTCAACTTGCGGTAGGAGAGCCACATTCATAAGGTGGACTGATAAGCGGCAAAACCCGACTTTTGCTAATTCTGATGTTCTTCATTGTTTAAAAGTGATTAGTAAGCGAAATCTTTAGTGACTTTAACTTGTTAATATCACATATCATGCACAGCTACGCATCTTTAAGGTCAAAATAGATAAATTTTATATTTTATGCAATTTTATGGAATTTAATCCAAAGGATGAAATACATAGAAAGTCTTGACATGTCAAAAATAGCCCAAGGCGAACAACTTATCAATATCTACCCATAATTGATCAAATTCTAATTAAAATTTTAAATGCTTTCAATATCTTTCGTCCCAAATCAATACCGAAATTCGCATCATAATCATAATTAGAGCATCATAATTGCTCCAAAAAACGTGCTTCATCCAAATCATCGTTGTTATTTAATTAAAAATCATGCTTATAACCTCTGCATGTCCATAATCTACCGAGAAAATTTTATTATCCCCATATCATCCTTAAATAATTAAAATAAAAGAATCTTGACCCTATTATACACAAAATTCTATCTCAACCCCAATTATATTTATTATTCATATTGTACAGTCAACATATCGTAGCTACCAAAGGTACACAAATATTTGCATACCACACATAAAATTGCAGAGAAACTTTACTTTTTTTTTAAGTTTTAACTCAGTTATTTAAAGTAACAAAATCGTATTTTAAAGAGAAGAAGAAAAACATTCTCTAATTGCATTAAATTTTCATTCTAGTTCAGAAACTTTAACACAAATAAATTGCGAGTAGAAAACTTTAAAATCAAATATTTTGCCTTTCTTTACTAACCCGAGAAAAACAAAGGTGAAGGAGTCTAGGCGCTTGCATTTGGAAGGCATTTTGAAGGAAAGCTCATTTATGACTATGTTAAAGATTCGTCCAGATCCAGGTCCAGATCACATTAGGAAGCCACAAGGAAACCAACTACATTCCAGAGCGAAGCAAATCAAATTGGAGCTTTCTCATGGATCTCAATGGTGAGTAGAAGTGGCTCGGTGGCGTAATGGTTAAGTACTTCGTTACATAAATATTACAAATCCAATTCAGTGATCATGGGTTCGAGACTCGGCATGGTCGCTGATTGTAAGATTCATATGTCCTTTTCTCGAACCATTTGTTGTAGAAACTCGGATTGCAGCCTTCATTTGTAGGCTAGAGACAATAAACTGATAAAAGCGTCATCAGAGGTGTGGTTCTAATCCCACTATAAACTGTGGGTCTCCTGATTATGGTGGTTTGACACGCCCTCACTCGTTAAACAATCATTAGCCGCGAAACGTCCTGGCGTAGTTCTGGATCTGAAAGATCTGAATAGCTAAGGTTCCAAGGTTTCTCAATGGATGTGAGAATCAGTACTCATAGAGATAGAGTCAAGTCGAATTGAGCCATCTGTTTCAAAGAAAATTTGAGTTTGTGTCGCTCGGATCAAATTGTGGCGTTAAGTATTAAATGAGTCTATATCAAGACGTTAATGCAGTCGAGACGTAGAATATTCTCATTTTGACACTTAATCGTGAGGCTGTCTTACGCCTTTAGCACTCTCAAAAACCAGACGAAGCCTTTCTTTTTTGTATCGTTCGGGTTTTCGCTATTGAAATACCAAAAAAAGTATTCTACCATAATTTCACGTGAAAAGGTAAGCAAAATCAGAGAAAAAAAAAAAATTTGCCTCACT
The DNA here is from genome assembly GCF_022539635.2 of Chironomus tepperi. Taxonomy (NCBI): domain Eukaryota; kingdom Metazoa; phylum Arthropoda; class Insecta; order Diptera; family Chironomidae; genus Chironomus; species Chironomus tepperi. Next base: position 752,133 of record NW_027226594.1, on the reverse strand, counting down.
TGTTAAGTAAAGTTAAGTTGAGTTGTTTGTTTGGTGAAGCACAAACTGAGGGGTTTTTAGCGCATTTTTGAAATTTTTTTCAAAAAGGTAGCTTAATAAGACACTTTGTTCGGTCGGCTGCCAATAAAAACTTTTAATCTAGACATCGTAGAGAGCTCGGAATGGTTTTAAAAGATCAGTTCCATAAAGTTATTGGCGCATCGGGCATTTAAAAGTTTCAAATCAAAGCATAAATGCTATAATTAACAATTTTTGATTTTCATAAACAACAACAAAAAAAACAACAACAACACGTTTTTTCATTGTTTTACAGTGTTTTTCAATGTTCTTCGATGTTTTAGCAGTGTTTACTGAACAATGTTTGAATTTTTTTGACCGTTATAAGGTTTAAATTATGAAAAACCGTTGAATGATGAAGTTCTTAAATTTGTGGAAGTTTTATATGGATCTTGTTTTTAAGATCTGGAAGTGACTTATTAATCAATTACTGATCGCTGGGACAAAAATGCGCTTAAGTCCCTCGATCAATAACACGAGGACTTTTGTAATTTTTTTTTTTGAAAAATATAATATATATTCCTGATGATGTTCTTTACAATAAATTATCGAACAAACAAATTTGCATGCAAAATATTTGTCTTTCTGCTTTTCTTTTCATGTTCGTCTTTATATTACTGCTGTAGTACCTGAGAAAGTATAGCTAACTCTCATTATTGAATCATAGATTTAGTTAGTATGAAAAAGGCTTAAGGTAATAAGAAGGTGTATATGGATGTATATACACATGCTTTTATTGTTATTGCTATTGTTGTTGTGAGTTAAGATAATATAAAGTTTGAGACATTTAAGGTAGATTTTACTGGAAGTAGCAAAAAAATAAGGCGTATTAAAAAAAGAAGTTACATTAATAACAAAAGAATACAATAATATTAAATTAATGTTTGGAAGGATTCGAACCCATTGTTTTTGAAAAATTGATGATTTTTACGACGTTTAACCAATTTGCATATAAAAAACTTTGACAGGAACTACTAATTTAATTTGAAAATATTAGTTTTAACTTGGTTTTAACAGATGCAACATTAATCGAACGACACGAATGAAGAAGGCTCTATCAAGGAGCTTTTAATGTTCCGCTAAACCTTTTAACACCAAATATAAGTTGCATCCATGTGGCAGCCTTTTGAATTCAACAAAGATCTAAACTCCCTGGATTGAAAAACTGTTTAAAAAACCAGAGAATTTTGAGCTCTAAATCAGTGGTATGCAACCATTTTTGTGCCACTGCATACGTAGGTGGTAAGTCACCATCGACATCGCAGACGACAAGCTGTTCATGACATTTCCAAAAGCCCATGAGGTTGCTAATCACTGGTTTAGAGTGTTAATAAAAGAGATTTAGCTAAGCCTACATAGCTCTGTGATGGAACCTTCTTCATGTGTCTTTTGGAACTTTAACACAACAATACTTAATTCTAGATTAATTCTCAATTCAATTAAAATAGTTGAGAAGGTAGAGGTCAAGGTTATGACCCTAATCAATCCCATTTTGATCAGTTCCATCCTCTAAAAGAACAGTATCTGAGGATAAGTTCCCCCATCTTCACTTTCATCTTTTCCTTATGTTCTCCTTTAAAGCACTCAACATCCACCTAAGCCAGTCAGTCATCCACACAGCACAACCTTAATAATTTTCAAAAAACATTTGTATTAAAACTTCTTAAAAATATTTTGTTGCTCTATTTCTTCCACATTTTTAAGGTAGAAAGAAATTGTTTATGAACAATGTTCCTTCTATCTTTCCTTAGCAAAAAAAAATGGAAGTAACATAAAAACACACCAAGAACATATACAACAAGCACAATTGAATAAAGTCATGAAGCCGTAAAATATCTTGACTAAACTTTTACCCATAAAAGTTATCGTTGATTTATTAAGGATCTTGCAAATTTGTAAGAAGAAACATTGAAAATTTTTTACTTCGCTCATACCCCGGCACTCTGTGCATACATACGTAGCTGAATTCATGTAATTTTCTTTGTCGTCTTATCTATGGAACTCCTTTATGTTCCATCTTATTCCGTTTTACAAGTTTGATGCGAATGTAAGTAAGATTAAATCAGGGGGAGTAATTATACATGTTATAACATTTTTTGGCATACATATAAGGTTCGTGTACATACATATATTAAATGCATGAAAAACTTTCTGCTTTTTTTTTGCTGTACTTTATAGCTTGAGTGTGCAATTTTATGTATTAGAAATGTGCCAGTGAATTTTTGTTGTTGGATGTGAGTCAATTAAGGATGAGAAAGTGTTTTGCATCAGAATTAATAGAATGATGCGAATTTTTCTGCATCAATAGTGTGTTCAGTGAAAAAAGATGCGAAATGTTTTGCTTCAATAATGTATTCAGTGAAAAAGAAGCAAAATTTATTGCTTCAATTTTGTATTCAGTCAAAAAGAAACGAAATTTTCTGCATCCATTGTGTATTCAGTGAAAAAAGATGCGAACTTTTATTGCTTCAATTGTGTATTCAATGAAAAAATGCGAACTTTTAAGCATAGATTATAAATTTAGTGAAAAAATAAAGATTTTTTTGCATCTATAGTGCGTTCAGTGAAAAAAGAAGCGAAATTTTCTGACTCAATTGTGTATTCAGTGAAAAAGATGCGAAATTTCTTTTCTGCTTAGGTTATGAATTCAGTTTAAAAGGATGAAAATTTTCTGCTTTAATTGCGTGTTCTGCTTAAAAAGATGCAAAATTTTCTGCATCTATTGTGTATTCAATAAAAAAAGATCCGAATTTTTTAGCATCCATTGTGGATGCAGTATTCAGTTAAAAAGATTCGAAATTTTCTGCATCAATTGTGTGTTCAGGAAAAAAATATTGGAAATGCATCATTTCTTATTTAGTGTAAAAGATGCGAAAATTATAAGATTAGTTGCTTAATGAGTAAGTAAAAGTTTATTAATTCTTTGCCTTAAAAGTATGTTCAGTAAATAGGAAGCAGTCTTTCCAGCATCGATTGTGTATTCAGTAAAAAAGATGCGGTTTTCTCGCATCAAAATAGCGTTCAATAAAAAAGACGCAAAACTTTAAAATCAACTATATATTCAGTACAAAAGAGTTAAAATTTTCGCATTACTTGTGCATTCAGTGACAAAAAAAGATGCAAAATTCTCTGCATCCATAGTGTATTCAGTTACAGAAAAAGATGCGAAACAATTTCCGCTCCAAAAATCATTCTCAACTGAAAAGACTCAACTTCCTAATACCAATTAGCCTAAAAACAACAAACTTTTCTTCTTCTTTTGGCACACCATATTCATTGATGCTACACATATTCAAATACTTCCTACTTCCCATGAAGATCAGGAATTTGCTCTTTTGACTTGCATTTTCTCTCTCGTCTTCTTGTTCATGCCATTAAGAAAAGTTTATCGAGGAATAAAACTTTTTTTTCCAAAATTTACATAAAGTTTAACGTTCAAAAATGTTCCAAAAGTGATTTAAAGCATCAAAAATATATGCAAGTCAAATATGAGGTAAAACTGTAAGTAATTAAAGTAAAATTACTTAAAAATGCACACACACGAAACTTAAATAAGTAAATTGAACATATTTTGCCTCAATTTTCTTGTAGGCACAGATGGAGTTTCCGATTTTTTTTTTTCTATTTTCGTAAACTTTTTCAATCTATTAAAACTTTTTTTTTTATTTTCGCATTCGTATTCTGCAGTTGTTTCATTCATTCTGATGAACATTCAATTACATAAATTCGAGAATTTGTCCAAGAAATGAAGAAGAGATGGAGAAATAGTCGAGAAATTCTATTCATGTCTGCCTATTAGGAAAAGGATGAGTACTCTTGTGGATAAACAGTATCAGGACTGTCATTTGGATGGACTCAGGGATGGACAATGCTACTTATGCTACTCGTGGGGGATGGATCCCTAATTAATTATGTTTAAAAGATTGAAAATATAGAAGTCAGTTGAGAATTTAAATTTTACAAAACCGTTAAAAATTTGGATTTCACAAATCTGTTATCAACTTGAATTTTTCGAAGCCGTTAAGATTTTGAAGTTTACAAAACCGTTAAAAGTTTGAATTTCACAAAAACGTTAGTAATTTGAATTCTACAGAACCGTTAAATATTTAAATTTTGGAAAACCGTTGCAAATTTATATTTTACAAAACCGTTAATATTTGAATTTTAAAAAAACCGTTAAAAATTTGAATTTTAAACACCCTTGAAAATTGGAATTTCACAAAGCCGTTGATAATTTGTACTGTACTATAATTAATATTAATAATTTGTAATTTGTATATTTGTGAATAATTTTGAATTTTACAAACCTTTTAAAGATTTAAATTTTACAAAACCGTTACAAGCAATTTCAATTTTACAAACCCATTAAAATATTTGAATTTTAAAAAACTGTTAATAATTTGAATTTTACAATAATTTTAATAAATTTGAAAATGGCAAATTCGATAGTAATTTAAATTTTGATACTTTGAATTTTACAAAACAGTTTAAATTTTGAGTTTCTAAAAGTCGTTAATTTTTCAATAATGAAATTCGAACTTACATCATGTTAAACTTAACACTTCATGGACTATACACTACAAAAATTAATAGCCATCCAGATCATATCCATTCAAATCAAATGCGTTCATCCATACCCCACACCCAACACAACTTTATCAAGTTCAAAAGCATTTTATTTTGATTTATTACGATAAATTTAATTTTGTTTGAATTTGGTTACGGCAAGAATTTTCTCATTAAAATGTATTATAATTCAAAACTTAATAAAATACAAATTTATTTCTCTCTTTTTTGTGTTGTGTGCTCAAGATGTTCTCAAAAGGTTTATAATCCAAAGAATTTAATTAAAAAGAATTTATGCTGCACAAAAAGCAAAAAAATATGAAAATTTCACATAAAAACATCTTAATTAATTCTACAAAATGCTGACCAAATTTCATGCGGTTACTTAATATATTCTGATAAATTATTACAAGGATATATCCTCGACATCATCTGATGTGAATATGTGTGTATGGATGTGCCAAAAAAAAGGGATCAAAAATTATATTAAATGTGGATTGAACAGAACAGACTGAAATTTAATCAAAAGAAAAGCAGAAGGAAGTGCTTTTATTAGAGCTTCTCATGCTTTCTTTCTTTTTTTTTGGCGCAATACGAAAAAGGCCTAAAGGAAATAAAAGAACTAGCATCGGAAAGAACATCTGCAAAAAAATTCTACAGAAGAAAAAATGTAATTTATTTATTTCTACAGCAGCCACTATTGGATTCCTTGTTCCTTGATGCTTTCTTGAACAACGAAACGAGAAAATCTGATTATCATCGAATGTTCTGGCACGAATATTGAAGTAAGGAAAGATGAAAATTGTTCGTATAACAATTACAATTTTATTGAATTGCTTTTATACTCAATTCTTCTCATTCAACTAAGGACTGGGATGGGAGATGTAAGTTTCAATTTTCAGGATACTTGAAAGGATTTGTTCAAACATGCCAATTGCAATTGAAAATTGTTCGATTGATTGTGGAAAGTTGAAAACTTCCAAGCTTGTTCAAAATGGATGAGAAAAAAGTTCAACAATGGATATGCAAACTGAATGATTGAGGAAAATTCTTATAGTGCTGATCTTATCGGATATCAAGTTTTAAATAGACTGGCTTACTTTTTCAACAGTCTATTAAATACAGATAGCAAAAGTTGAGAAATTATGATTCAAAACCAGACGTAAATTAATTTTCAAAATTAGACTAGTCTTGAATCTGGAGATCAAACGACACGATACAGCAGAACAGAGGATTTGCTTTGCCAGTCATTAAGGCTGTCGACTGAACATCGACTTGACATCAACTAATAGAAAGTAAGGTTTCTCAATGTCTCGATTTCGTTGAATTTTAGAGACCGAAACCAAGATTCCATAGGAATTCTTCAAAGTTTCGGTACGTACCAAACATACCAAAACCGAGACCAAGGCTTACCCGTCTCGAATGGAAGTCAAGAGAACAAGAGTTTATTTTTCAAATTGAGGCTGCCACTCCACTTCATATTCAAAAAAGGACAAGAGATAAAATACACCTAGCTAGTCTCGAATCCAAGATCGCTTGGTCGGTGATGGTATAATTAGGTATCAAAGCACTTAACCCTTCCGCCACCAAGCCACTTCGAATAACTTTGAAAGATTCAATTAAAATGCATTACAAATCTCATTGTCAACTTAAATTTGCATTCTAAACTCCTGTTTAAAGACCAAACGATAAAATCCACCGAATTATTATTTTTTTTATTCCTGACAAACCCCAACAACACCACAATATGATGTTTTCAACCACAAAATATTAAAAGTTAATGATATTTACTGTACCTTCATCATCATCAAAAACCTGTGTGTGGAAGTCATTCTTCTCAATAAAATTCAATCTCGCAAATCTCAAATAAAAGCATGAAGATTTGAGAATCGAAAAATAAAATTTTTTCGTATAGGTATGAATGTTCCTTTTGCTTTCCTAAACATCGAGCAGAATGTCGAGCAAAAGCAGAGTTGCAAAACAGGCATTTGTGACAGGCAGAAACCGTACAAATTCTTGATAATTTTTATGGTTTTTCTTACAAAACAGACACCAGTAACAGGCAGAAACCGTACAAATTCGCATGGTTTTTCTTACAAAACAGGTATCTGTGACAGACAAAAACCGTTCAAATTCTTGATCATTTGTATGGTTTTCTTTACAAAACAGACATCTGTGACAGGCAGAAACCGTACAAATTCTTGATAATTTGTATGGTTTTTCTTACAAAAAATACACCTCTGACAGGCAGAAACCGTACAAATTCTTGATAATTTGTATGGTTTTCTTACAAAACAGGCACCTTTTTACAGGCACATGTGGCAGACAGAAACCGAATTATCAAGAATTTGTGTATGGTTTTATAAGAAGTTATTCACAGGTGCCTGTTTAGCAACTCTGCTACAGAAGTAAAGAAAAACACAGTCAGACTATATATAAATATTTTTGTGATGATGTGAAAATGAATAATGTGTTTTTATGGAATAAATATTTTTCAATCAAAATAACGAGAGAGAGAGAGAGGATAGAAAGAGCTAACAAAAATATTATTTTCCATCATGAGATGGGTTTTACTGTAAACCCATTCATTCATATGCCAAAAAATAAAGTGTAAAAAAAAAATGAAATATCGACTACTTCGAAATCGGAAGGCAAAAAAGATATTTTATTTTTAAATAACTCAACTAGACATTTACAAATGAGTCACATTACGTTGAAACATATGTTTTTTTTTTTTATTTTGCCGACCAGAATGTAAGTACAGTGCTTTTTTTTCGGGAGCACATTATATGCGATATATATTTTACTATAGTAAAAATATATTACATACTCGACATGAGAAAGTGGCAAAAGTTTTTCTTCTTCATTTTCTCATTTCTACGCCATACCATAGCTGTTGGGTGCTGTTCAGGGACGTATTCAGATATTTTTGATGCCCCTGGGCAATGTGGTGGGAGAGGAGCGGTTGTGTGCTGTTGGTTTTGAATTTTTGTTTGATTCTATCAACAGTCTTGTCTTCTTAAATGTTTGTGAATGCGGGAGCCTTGTGCTGCATTTAGCCTTAAACCGTCATGTACCAATCCACATCTCTCCCACTTGTCCCTCTGCCCCCTACCACATCCCCTTCTCTGAAGAACGAGGACTGAGAAACTGTGGAACTGTGTAACTGCAGAACTGCGGAACTGAGAAACTGAGGAACTGAGGAACTGAGGAACTGAGGGACTTAGGGACTGAGGGACTGAGGAACTGCGGAACTGAGGAACTGCGGAACTGCGGAACTGCAGAACTGCGGAACTGTAGAACTGCGGAACTGCAGAACTGAGGAACTGCGGAACTGCGGAACTGCGGAACTGCAGAACTGCGGAACTGTAGAACTGCTGAACTGCAGAACTGCGGAACTGTGGAACTGCGGAACTGCAGAACTGCGGAACTGCAGAACTGCGGAACTGTGGAACTGCGGAACTTAGGAACTGAGAAACTGAGGAACTGAGGACTGAGTTCGGGTCTGCCCAATGTCCTTGAGTCACGGTATACAATTCATGGCATTTCCAAACACTTTTGCCACGACATACAGGTTGCCCATCACTGCCTTAAGCTCTGTCTCAGAAAGTTCAAGCAAATTGAAGAATGAGTCCTTGACCAACATCCACTCCCCATCCCCTAATTCACCCCTGGCACTTCACTGATACATTACAAACGAAATAAAAAAAAAATGGAAAAAGGGGCACAAAGAAGATAAAGTACAAAAGATAAAAGGAGGAAAGAGTGAGTGAAAAAAAAAAGAAATTTCATCAATCTATAGCCAAGCATCAACGTTGAAAAATGAGTAAAAAATATTGCATTGTGTTTCTCATCCATCTCACCAAGTTTTATGCCCATCCTTTTTTTCTCTCCTTTTTGTCTGTTATAAATTTCGCCACATTGCTTACAATTTTCTTGTTATCTTCACTTTCTTATTGTGGAATTGTGTACGTACACATCCATGCCATGCCGAAAAAGAAGGTGGAGATGAAAAGAAATTAAATAAATAAAAAATAAGCTCTTGATACATGAAGATAGGTTCGTGATAAGGGGTTGATGGTTAAAGTCATGATTGGGACTCTTTAAACATTTAGAAGGTGAAAAGATTGCGGAGCGAGTTAGGTCTTGAACTTTTGGGATTTTGGAGGTTATTAATTGAAGGATATTTGGTGTTTAATTTGTATGTTGACTTTTGGTACTTAGATTTATGTGATATCATCTAAAATAGTAGATTTTATTCAAACATCCGACTAGATTTCGTTCAATTATCGGACAAAAATTCGGTCAGTTTTCGGACTAGAATTCGGTCAGTTTTCGGACTAGAATTCGGTCAGTTATCGGACTAGAATTCGGTCAGTTATCGGACAAGAATTCGTTCAGTTATCGGACTAGAATTCGGTCAGTTATTGGACTAGAATTCGGTCAGTTATCGGACTAGAATTCGGTCAGTTATTGGACTAGAATTCGGTCAGTTATCGGACTAGAATTCGGTCAGTTATTGGACTAGAATTCAGTCAGTTATCGGACTAGAATTCGGTCAGTTATCTGACTAGAATTCGGTCAGTTATCGGACTAGAATTCGGACAGTTATCTGACTAGAATTCGGTCAGTTATCTGACTAGAATTCGTTCAGTTATCCGGCTAGAATTCGGTCAGTTATCGGACTAGAATTCGGTTAGGAATCGGACTCGAATTCGGTCAGTTATCGGACTAGAATTTGGTCACTTTTCGGACAAGAATTCGGTCAGTTATCGGACTAGATTTCATTCAATTATCCGACAAGATTTCATTCAATTATCCGACTAGATTACCTTTAGTTATCCGATTATCCGACTAGATTTCGTTCATTTGTCCGACTATATTTAGTAATCCGAATAGCATCAATTCAATTAGTCGACAGCAACACACAATCCATGTAACTACCTCAATGCTCCTCAGAACCAATCAGTTACAAAACATTCATTCCTTAATCAAAATCCAACATACAATTTTAATCTGAATTCATCAAATCTAATAGCATTAAAATTTTATTTATATTTTTTTCATCCCATCAATTTTCCATCATATCTCCTCATGCTATGCTAAAATAAGAGAAATTTCTCATTTAAAAGAAAGACAAAGACAAACTTTCAATCGATATTCAATGACATAGATAAAATGTAATTTAGATATGAAGACAGAATTGCTTGCTTGAAATAATCCTCAGCATTCTTATTGTCGTAGTTTATCGAAAAAAAGACAAAAAAAAGGAGCTCATAAGACGAGAAAAAAATGAGGAAAATCTCTTATAATAAGACGAAAGTTAAATAAACATGCAGAAAAGGATGTGAATATTCTTATATTTAGTGCAATTTTTTGATAAAAATGACAGTTATAGCTTCACTTTGATCGGCTAGTTGGCTGGATTGTTGGATGGATAGGTGGCTGTATGACTGGCTAGATGGCTGAGTGGCGGGCTGGCTGTCTGGATGGTAGGCCAGGTGGCAGGGTCAAACACGAGATCTCAGCAACCAGACATCGTAGAGAGCTCTGGTTTGAAGCATTAGCTTCGTGTCATCGAGTTACTGGCTTATCGATTGTTTTTATGGCTAACAACTATGGTTTAATGCTTTAATTAATGATTTTTCAATTTTCCATACAAATTTCCACGTGTCTTTTGAAGCCTTTGAAGCCCCTTAAAATTTTGAATTTTTTTCGACCGTTAATTTTTGAAAAAAAATTAACCGTTATTTTTCATACAATTTTCAGCTCATTTTCTAATGCTTGGCTATTTGAATTTTATTATGCAGCATAATTTATGCTTACTATCTGTTAGTTAAATTCTAATCGCTGGCCAAAAATGCGCCTAAGTCACTCGATCAATAGCAATAAGACTTCCATCATTTTTTGTATTAAAAAATAAGTCCTCCCCATCATACATGTATCCAATAATAATGGGGTAGTAATATTATGAGCTACAGATATACTAAAATAGCTAAATATGTTCTATGATATGCTTAAACATGCAAACAATTCCTCCCGTACATCCTTTATTTTCATCTTAATATAAAAAATTGTTATTGAACTTTTTTTTCTTCTCCCCATTTCACATTATATTGTGTTTTTTTATTCAGAGGAAAGAAAAAGGAAGGAAATGAGGAGATAAAAATCGAGAATTGATAAGGCACAAAAATAATGTGGTTGAATAGTTGAATGTTTTTCATCAAAAAATTGGAGAAAATTTTATTTTCCAATAAAAATCTTAAATCTTAGGAGTTTCTGGATTTGAGAGTTTATGGTGGAATAGAAACGCATAAATTGGGGAATTGGGTGCTGAATTTAGATTATGAGTAGTCCTAAAAATGGTGTTTTAAATTTGAATATGCTGGACAATTTATGTCATGATGTCAGACATTACTCTATTTCAGTGTTGTCCAAACATAATTGCGTAACAGCACACCTTGATGGTACGCCTCTAACAAAATCACACCCAGCATTAGTTCCATTGCATTTCCAGTCAATTTTCGGGACACTTGAGTGTCCCATGCACCATACTTTGAACAAAACTGCCCTGTAAAATTGTTCAGAGATTTGGTTTTTAGTGAGATTCGAACCCGCGCACTCATTGAAAGAATTTGGAAAAAGCCATGCTGATGTCCAGCCAGGCGCCTTATCACTTGACCAAGGAAACCTTTATTATCGCACGGGCAGAAATAGTTATTTAAAGTTCGATACCTCAGCTGAAATCTAAGTTCAGACAACAAATGTAGCATTTGATGCTTAGACATCCCCCTCATTGAATATATCGTCGTAATAAATCCTTGTATCAGTAAATTCAAGTTAACTTCAATCTCTGATAAAAGTTGAAAACTCCAGTCAAAAGCTTGATATAACTAGAAATACGGTCGACTAGGAGCGCAGTCATAATATGTTTAAAAGGGAGGGGGGTTGAGGGATCTGAAGCATCTCCAATCGTCTCCTGAATACTACCCTTAAGTCGACTTATATTAACCTATTTTTAGGACTCCCTTAGCCTGACTGTAATGCTGTCAACTTGCTGAGAACTTTGTAGAAATTTTAATTTATTCTTGAATGCTCAAAAAACGGTATTGTGCATTGCTCCTAGCAAAATATTATGCAGAATCAAGACGCTATTAAGACACTATTACGAGAAAAAATACACTTGACATTTAATCAGCCACAGAATCAGACTCCAGTCTCCTTAACCTTTCAAATTCAACAAAACCATCAATACTTCAACAATACTTTAAGAACAACACGACAACATACCAACAATGCGCCCAAACAAAGCATCAAGATACAATCCAATCATTTGACAAAATGTCAAATGTCTAATCTTATTGCAACTTCAAAATCCATCTCTAAAAATATCATAAAAACAGAAGGGCTGATGAAAGATTTTTTTGAAAAAATAAAGAATCCTTTTACTTTCCGGTACGATAACAAGTTCCTCAATTGAATGCAATTTTTCACATAGACATAAATCAACCTTCCCCAAGCACGCATAAAATAATATATAGCAATAGATGAGATCACATTTTGTATATTTTGATTGCATATTCATGTATGAATCAGGGATAATTGATGACATATACTCTTTGGGATGATTTAAGACGATTTAAATGGGAAAAGAACTCTCAAATCGGATCTTAACACCAACACACACAAGAAAAGAGTGAAAGTAATAGCAAGGAACGACTGAATAAATAGCATGAAATGTGCGTAGGCAATAATCTCTTAAGAACTTTCTCTCATATTCATATTTTATTTATTTACTGTGAAAAAAAGCATTTTTAATTAACTTTTTTCTTCCATATAACCTCTGAGATTCTACTTCCATATCCTCTTATGTCGTTAAGTTGCTTGTGAAAATCACACCCACTCAAAAAGCATAGTCTGAAAAATCGAAGATGAAAAAAAATACAAAAGTACTTGGTCTTGTCGAGTCAGTTCAGCGCATTTTAGTGCCAGTGATCAGATATTGATTAGTAAATAGTAAAAAACAAAATCCAGGTCTGAGTAGTGCAACAAAATTGTCAACAAAATGAGATCCGGTTGACTTCAGGTCACTTTAAGGCATACAAACCGAAATCAAACTACTGGATATCATCATTAGAATCCAGATCACTTACAAAATATGATCCAGTAAGATCCGGATCACTTCCAGACCTGCAAAACGTGATCCAGTAAGGTCCAAGTTACTTGCTCGACTAAAAAAACAAGATCCAGTGAGGTTCATGTCACTTCCTTGACCAAAAAACATGATCCAGTGAGGTCCAAGTCACTTTCCCAACCTAAAATCAAGATCCAGTAGGGTCCAAGTCACTTCTTCGACCACAAAATAAGATCCAGTAAGATCCAGTTCACTTCTCGATCCACAAAACAAGGTCCAATAAGATTCAGGTCACTTCCAGATCTACAAAACAAGATCCAGAGAGGTCCAAGTCAACATACTAGAAATTTAAGAATTTCACGATTTTTAACGAATTTTCATAATTCAAACTACACGATAAACTCAAACTTTATTCATGAAACACTGTAAAAATATCGAAAAACATTGAAGAACATTGAAAAGCAATGAAAACTTGTTGTTTTTGTCTATCAAAATGAAAATCTGTTAATTATAGTATTTATGCGTTGATTTGAAAGTTTTAAATGCCTGGAATCCCAATAGCCGTTATGGAAATGACAGTCAAACGAACAAAATGTCTTATTAAGGTATCTTTTTGCCACAAATTCCCAAAATTCTCTGATAAGTCCTTCAATATTAAAAACACATGCTACGATGAAGGAGCATAAGGAATGTCTTGTGTGTGCCTAAATATCATCGAAAAAATAATCAATATTTTTCTGCGTAAACAAATATGTTCTGGGGGATCCATAAATATTTGAACAAGTTTCCAATATGATGGAATTTATAATAAGAAAAAAATTCTTTTCAGTCATACTTTTTTTGTGATGTGCGTGCACACACACACACACACACACGCATACTCATATTAATGAGATTTTGATGATCTTCCCCCCTTTTTTTGGCTTTAACCTTAAAAAATGGCAGTAAAAAAAATTTAATAAAATATTTCATAAAATATAAAACTTTAATACACACAACAAGAACAAGAAGGAGCTATAAGAATGGGAATGTAAGTAAAGGTATTAAATTCCTGTTTATATCTAACTTATTTACTTTTTACATTCGAGTGTGCTTAAGGATGATGTTGTTGAGGATGATTTTGTTTTGGAGGGGCGGCAGTATGAAATATTTATGATTGAAATGTCAGTTAGTTTCTCCATTGAGAGTACATCCCTTATCTTCATAATGGAAAAAAAGCTAAAGGTAGAAAAATAAAGCATGTAGAGCTGTAAAATAAATTTGAAAATTGTGACTAGTTTTTGAGGCTAGAACGCATTTTTCTGCCTCAAAAATGTATTCAGTAACAGAATTTCTGCCTCAAAAGTGCGTACAGTAACAAAATTTCTGCTTCAATTGTGTATTCAGTAACAAAATTTTCTGCTTGAAAGTGTGTTCAGTAACAAAATTTCTGCTTTAAAAGTGCGGTCAGTGACTAAATTTCTGCCTCATTAGAGCGTTCAGTACCAAAATTTTCTGCCTCAAAAGTGTATTCAGTAACAAAATTTCTGCCTCAAAAGTGAATTCAGTAACAAAATTTCTGCCTCAAATGGACGTTCAGTAACAAAATTTCTGCCTCAGAAGTGCATTCAGTAACGAAATTTCAGTCTCAAAAGTGCATTCAGTAACAAAATGTCTACCACAAAAGTGCTTTCAGCTACAAAAATTTCTGCCTCAAAAATGTATTCAGTAACAAAATTTCTGCCTCAAAAATGTATTCAGTAATAAAAATTTCTGCCTCAAAACTACGTTCAGTAACAAAATTTTTGCCTCAAAAGTGCGTTCAGTGACTAAATTGCTGCCTCAATTGTGTATTCAGTAACAAAATTTCTGCCTCAAAAGTGCGTTCAGTAACAAAATTTCTGCCTCAGTGAGTTCAGTAACAACAAAAATGTATTAATTCAACAGAAATTGCCTCAATAAATGCGTTCAATGAATTTGTTTTCCTCCAACTTCCATAAGTGTCATAAAACTCTTCAACTTTTTCGTTGACAAATCTGATCCAAAACAATCTCAAACTCAATTTACTTTCCAAAATTCAGCTTAAAAAATCTTTTTTTTTTCTCATCTTCTTATTTTTCAAAAACAAGTCAAGTCAAGAAAGAGGAACAAGAAAGAAATGAATGAAAAAGTAGACGCGTAGGAGTGAGGAAAACTTTAAATCCATTTAAATTCAGTTCATTACTTTAATTGAGCCAAATAAATATTTTTCGTGCTCGTTACAATTGAGAAAAGACTTTCCACGCTATATTCCCATAAATGAATTTCCGAGATTATTTCGAGTTCGAGATCTATCAGGAGAGGCATTAGAGACAAATCTAAACAAATAACTGAGAATGAATTTGAGCTGATTGAAACTTGACAATTTTTATATAAATTACAGCATGAAAATAAAACCAGATTTTCGGCACCAAAGCCATGCTCATTAATTTCGTAGATTAGACAATGAAGCATTCCACTGTGAATGAGTAAGGAATTTACTAATGTGCGATAAGGGAGGGCAATACGGAAATGATGTCAATTAGAAGATGGGATTGGGAAACTTGTCGAAAATTAGAAAGAAATATGTTATTTTGAAGATTTCTATGTATTTTGGTTTGAAAAAGTCGCATGCCATTGACAAAAACTGGATGCGCAAGCTTGCGCACAAAATATTGGCGCAGATGATTGCGCATTTACATGCGCATGACTGCGCATTAAATAAAAATAAAAATCTGAAGACCTGGTGATTGTATCTCAAGTTGAGCTCTTTTCTATAATCATAAGGTTATGTCACATAGTCATATGCTGTATGTCACATAGTCACAAAATGCATGATACATTATAGAATAATACAACTTCAGACTTCGCCTAACTCTTCACAAAAACTCATACATCATTTTTTAATGTCCCCTAAGACACTAAACAATAATAAACAACCATGCAATGATTGGGAAAATAAATTTTTATTTTCATATTGTGATTCGCAATTTTTTTTTATCTCCTCTTTTCTCGCATTCCCTTCTTCTTAACTATCTATCTATCTTTTCATACTATGCTATTTGCCATTAAAATTTTTGTTGTAAATGAAGAGATATAGGAATTAGTTACATAACGTCAGATTAATGATACAACATCTCAACTCACTCTCCCCATCTCATTTCTTAACTTACTAAAGCATCCATACATAAATATAAGTAAGTAGACAGTCAGATCTAACACACACTAAATGAGGATTGCTATGGCTTTCTTCTCGCAATTTTCTTTTATTTTATTTTTTTATATTTATATTTTCCTTCTTATTTGATGAGGAACAATGAAGAAGAAATAAGAATTGAAAACATTAATAAGACATAAACAATCATTAATCCTTACGAAATAGATATCTCGAGGTTTTTGGCTTCCTTTCAATCGTAAACAAAGCTTAGAAAGAAAAATTTTTCTTCCATTTCTCTAATTTTATTTCTCTTATCATTCTTAGACTTGATGCGATGTAATTGCTTATAAATACAGTTTTCTTTATTAGTTCTGTTCTCATTAGGGAGAAAAATGGGTTTTTTGGATGTTCATAAAAAATGGAAGAGATTAAATTTTAGAGAATTGCTTCTTTAAGAGATTTGAGAGATGCTGGATGTGGAAGAGAGATGCAAGGAATGATGCGAAAACTTCTAGATCTAAAGTGTATTCAGTAACAAAATTTTCTGCCTCAAAAGTGTATTCAGTAACAAAATGTCTGCCTCAAATGAAGCGAAATTTCTGCTTGAACAGTGTATTCAGTAACAAAATTTCTGCCTCAAAAGTGCATTCAGTAACAAAATTTTCTGCTTCAAATTTGCATTCAGTAACAAAATTTCTGCCTCAAAAATGTATTCAGTAACAAAATTTCTACCTCAAAAGTGTATTCAGTAACCAAATTTTCTGCCTCAAAAATGTATTCAGTAACAAAGTGTCTGCCTCAAAAGAAGCAAAATTTCTGCGTCAAAAGTGCGTTCAGTATCAAAAATTTCTGCTTCAAAAGTGCGTTCAGTAATCAAAATTTTTTTGCTTCAAAAGTGAATTCTGTAACAAAAATTTTCTGCCTCAAAAGTGTATTCAGTAACAAAATTTTCTGCATCAAAATTGCATTCAGTAACAAAATTTCTGTCTCAAAAGAAACAAAATTTTCTGCCTCAAAAGTGCATTCAGTAACAAAAACTCAGTAAAACCAGCTCCAATAAAATAATCATTCCCCAAACCTCAACAGAAACCAGACAAACTTCATAACGACTTCAACTTTAATTAACAAAAGCATTAAATTTAATTATCATCCCCATCATATCTGAAGAGCATCCTCAATCTAGTTTTCGAAATCTAATATGAGTAGATCTGAAATATGAATGTAGTTATTGTGGGGAGTAGAAATAAGAAATGTAATTGACTTTTTCTCCTTTACTTCATTACTTTTTCCTTAAATTTCTCTCTTTTATCCCTTGCAGCTTCATTTCCCTCCGTCTCTATGTGGTCAATGAATGACTCTTATGACTACTTTAAGTGAATTCTTATAATGAACTTCTCCACTTAAGATGGAAGAAATGGAAGAAAATTTGTGCAATTAGATGAACGTCAGATTAGCAATAATGATCCTTCAAATATTAATAAAATTATATTTTTATCTGCTTCATCTCAATATGTAATTGAAAGCAGAAGGTTGCTTAGCGCATTTTTGAAAAACACAAATGCTCTTAATAATACTCTTTGTTCAGCTGGGTGGCTGGATGGCTGAATGACTGACTAGCTGGGTGGTTGGCTAGCTGGGAGTCTTGGTGGCTGGCTGGGTAGCTGGTTGACTGGTTGTTTAACTGGCTGACTGGATGGCTGGCTTGGTAGCTGACTGGGTAGCTAGCTGGCTTGGTAGCTGGGTGGCTGGGTAGCTTGATGACTTCTTGACTGACTTACTGCCTGACTAGCTGACTGGCTGGCTGGCTGGGTGAGGGACAAGATCTCGGCATCCAGACATCGTAGAAAACTCTAATTTGAAGCATTAGCTCAGTGCCATCGAGTTATTCCGGTATCAATTGATTTGGAAGCCCAAATCCATCTCTATGTACGTTAATTAATGATTTTTCATTTCAAAAACTAAAGAATAACATTTTGAAGCGTTCCTTTCAATAAATTTGAATTTTTAACAACCGTTAGAAAATTTAAATTCTAAAATACCGTTAAATGATAAAAATTCTTTAACGTTTATAAATTTATTTTGAAGTGATTTCAAGCTTACTGAGTCTAATTTTGTAACCAATTATTGATCACTGGGACAAAAATGCGCTAAAGTCACTCGATAATGTCGAGTACTTTTGTAATTTTTTTTCCTTCATATTTTTTAAAGAGTGGAAAAGTTTTTTAATATTGTAATTTTTTTGTTCTCTTGTTGAGGCATCGAGTACTCAACATTCAGCAAATAGCATATCGAAGAAGAAGAGCCAAAAGTTTTTTCGGGACCTAAAGATTGAAATTGTTCTTAATGTTAAAGTTGGGAAAACGCATTTGCCTTCCATAGAATTATTGTGCTATTAAAAATTATTCCTTAAAATTTTATGGTAAATTGCTTTTTTGGATGATTTTAATCATCTAATTTGACGAGATAAGAAGATGCTTTTGAGATTGAATGAGGGGAGATGATGGCATTGAAGTTTGTGTGTATTTTAAAGCTTGAATGGGAATTCTAAAGCTTAAATGAGACTTTATGCTTATTACTTAATGTTATTGATTCGGGGAATTCAGATGATGTAGAATGTTTACGGATAACAAGTAAAGATGATTTATTGATGTTGGATTAGGAGCGCAGGAGTGTAATGTTCTTAGTGTATAACTCTTTATGACTTTTCATAACAATAAAATCATTAAAAAGTTAGTTATAAGCAAGATTCAACTCTAATCCACAAATATCTAATTCTGTGAATGATTGATAGTTACTCAAATGTCAAGCACCGATCTAACTTTTTGTTGGTGAATGTTACCAAGACTATATAAAATCAGCTTGTTCACGATCAGAGCTCGAAGTCGACTCAAATATTGTAGGAATAAGTCGATATCACTGTGAATAAAATTCGAGGTTCGCATCAAGCCAAGTAATACCTTGAATAAATTAACTTTCAAACGATCTGGTTATTGAGGAATAAGACAGCGAAACAACAGAAGTGGCGTAGTCGTTAGAGTGTCAGACAGCTGACCCTAACAACCCGGGTTCGATCCCAGAGAAAGTCAAGTCGGATTTGAGTGCTTTTTCACTGTTTCCAGTCACAAGAACTCAGTTTGTGTGTTCGCAGCTCACAAATTGTTAGAATCATTGCATTCTAGGTACATTGCATTGAAAATAATAGGAAAAAAGTGTTCCTAAGAGAGCGTGACTCTGAATTCCAAATGGATTTGACCAAATCCGGTTTCATTCTGAAATTACGCTGGCCTGAGACTATTTTTGAATTTTCCACCCAGTTTAGATGCTCTAAAACTTCACGCTCTTCCGTTGTAAGGAAAATATTGGAAATTATACCAGTGACTGTTCTAACTAAATGTAGTATTTTAATTAAGGGTTAGACCAGTGGACAACGTTTTATTTTTCGTGGCTCACCATAGTGGTAAGCTTTGACCTAAACCGCACACGACATGCGGTATATTGCATTTGCATAAAATTTTGGCACACAGATTACTCAATAGCTAATTAACCTATTAGTTAGACACTATAATAAGAATCTTAATATTCAACAACTATCCAAAATGTATACCAATTACCCATAATCTTACATATTGACTTATAAAGAGTATTTATCAAGTATTTATCCTTAAATAATAACAACAGACAAGTACTTTGAGTACAAAATTTGATTTACCTTTCAGAAACTTTCTCTCCACTTTGACCTTTTGTCGAACCTCCCAACATTGTTAATATCCAACACAAAAAGCAGAAAAAATCACGAAACACGAAAGTTTGCTTGATTTCTGCTTGTTTTTTAAAATTAATTATTATTCAAGATTTTTTTATGTTTCTCCCACAATCGAGTCTTAAATGAAATTCTGCTTACCGTGGGTAGTAAAAAATGAAAAATTGTGTCTTTAAAATACTTTTATTCATAATAAAATTTCATTGCTTATCATAAATCGTGCAAAAAACGTGAACATTTTTTTTCCATAAAATTTGATAAGGTCAGGAACCATATCAACCACGACATGGATGTTGCTTTATACAAGGTGAAATGTTGATGAAATTATTATTTTTAGACATAAAATAATGAGAAATTTTGGTTCCTTTATGTAACATGAGAATCTACTGACAGTAATTCATTTTGATCAATGTCCTGGGAAGTTGAATATGTCATGGAAGCTTACATTAATTAATTTCTATGAATAGATTGATGAATAGGAACAGGTGGGTGGATAGAGAAAATGTCAGAAGTATGTTGGAAAATTATGTCAAATGATTCTGTACAAGTTTGGTTTCTTAAGAATCGCCAATGAGGAAGACTCTTAATTGGCAAATTGGATTGGATATTTTTTTGTGCTTCAGTGGAATTGGATGTTAACTTCTACGCAAAAGAGAGCCTGCAATGCTCTCGATATTATCATGAATGAAACTAATAACTTACTATTTGGAAGGAATGTAGCGTGTAAAAGGCGAGAAAATGCAGTTTCAGCTCGAGTGACTCTAGCATGAAACCTGATCCGAGCAGATATTAGATTTGGTCACGAATAGTCAAAACAAATCAGTTAATCAAGGTGCGAATTATTGTTTTTTTAACAACACTCAGTTTCTCAATATATTGAGATACCAGCCTCTGGTGGGAATCGAACCTACATTCTTACACAAGAATAGGTTTCAGAATTTCGTTCTGTTGTCTAACCACTCGACTACTGAGACCTTAATCTCGCAGTGACAGATTCACCATTAAATGAGTTGATACCCCAGATATCACTCCAATTTGACATTCTACGTCAAGAATCTCGTTTTGTGGTATGGTATAGGAAATCCAATCTCGAAAATTTCGAATGCTGCAATAATTCATAGACCGAAAACTGGATTTTGGCATTTAATATCATCTTTGTGTCCAAAATTGAGTGTGGATTCTTTCTATTGAAAAATCAGTAACAAATATTATTTTTGGATCAATTGATGTAATTGCTGTTATAGTCAAATCATAGGCGTATTCGGAGGTTCCTGATTAGACCTACAAGGATAGAGTAGATCAGTTTTGGGCAACCATTTATTTTTTGCAGCACTTCTTAATGATTAGCCTAGAAACTGCACATTGCATACGTTTCATGGAATTTACAAATATTTTTGGAGCCACACAGGTTGACCACCAATTTGGTAGATCCTTCGAATTTCTGAAAATTTGCATATAATGCTCATTTACAAAGAGCATTTTCAAGTAATAATTCCAGCGATAATTCACAAAATATGTATTTAGTGGAATTAATCATATTCCAATAAATCAATTAAGATAACTCACGGCAACGCTCATCTTGTCAGGCATCTTCATTAAAATTAAGGAATAAACAGCTAAATTAATTTAGCATAACACTAAATAAACCTCAACCAAATCCCCAACCCCAGCTCTAACCGAATTCCAAACCATGAACTCGACCAAATAAACACAAGACAAACTGGAATCCAACATTCAACCTCCAACATGCAAATTTCCAGTACCACAAAAAGTCCAAATGATATTGAGTGAAATGAAAAAAAAAAAACTTTTTTTTTCTATCTTCAAAAAGATTCTTTTAATTTTTTTTTTTGTGTATCTCAATGGTAAAATTTTTGTGTGGAAAGTTGAAAGAATTGTGCGGATTTTTTTTTATTCTGGCTATGCTTGTTCAAATACATACAGAGAGAATCAGAAAGAGAAGTAAAAAAAATTCTTGAAATGCTCTTTGGGTGAAAACTTTTTTAATAACTCAAAAAAATAGAATAAAAAGAACCGAGGAATATAGATTGAAACAATTTGCAAATTCAGTCACTTTAGATGATATAAAATGCAGGTGCTGTTGATGATATTAAGATAAATGAATGACGGAATATTTAAATTAATAGATGAATTTTTTGCCATTTCATTTAATGGCAAGGTAGGAATGGGGAAAAAAAGGCGAGGAAAAATTTAAGTGCCTTGAAGGAAGAATTGAGGCTTATTAGTTCATTTTGATCGGATTGTTGGCTGGGTGGTTGAGAAAAGTGTAAAATCTCAGTAATAAAGCATTGTAGAGAGCTTGGATTTGAAGCATTAGCTCTGTGCCATCGAGTTAAGTTATGATTAATTAGTTTTGTAGCTTAAAATCATGAAAAAATGCTTAAATTGTTAATTTTTAAATTAAATATGGAAAACACGTGTTTTTTTGATCTTCAAAAATTTGAAATTTTTCCTGGCCGTTTACTTTTGAAAGCAATTTGGCTGTTAATTTTCAATCAGTTTTAGACTTTTTTAAGTAAAAAATGCAAAAACACGTGTTTTTTGATCTTCGAAAATTTTAAAATATTTTGACCGTTAATTTTTGAAAGCAATTATGCTGTTAATTTTCAATCAATTTTTAATTTAAATTTGCGTAAAACAAGTGTATTTTGAACTTCAAAAATTTGAAAATATTATGACAGTTGATTTTGAATTAAATTTTTCCGTTAATTTTCAATGAGTTTTGTCGAATTTCAAACGACTAAATTAGTTCATCTAGATAAAAATGCGCTGAAACTGCTCAACCAGTCCATCAACAACAAGGACTTTTAGCATTTTTTTATGAAAATTCATTTTCCCTAAAGAGAGCAAGAAAAAAAAATTGCAAAACTTTTATTTTTCTCATAATAGTCTCATTGCTACTGAGCAATTTTCTACCACCGTTGCAAAAAAAAATATACACAAAAAAAAAGTTTGAAAATGAAGACACAGAAATAAAAAGTAGGAACACGGAAAAAGTTTTTCTGCATTTATTAAATTTTCCTCCTTTTTTTTTGTTTAAATTCAATTTTCATACTGACTTAACAAAGTAACTTTGCAAACAACTTGATTTAAATGCGCTTTATTCATTTTCCTTCATTTTCCTTTCATGAGAAAATTGCTGAAAGTCATTTGAAGAAAAATTATTTAAATTGGCGTAATTTTCAATTTTTTTTCTAGTTTTATTTTTCTTTTTTTGCACTTCAGTAACCACGAAAAGAGAGAAAATAAAAAGAGCTGAGTGAAATGGAACTTCAGTTTCTTTTAACGACAATGAGGAAAAATGTCATCGACTCGAGTGCAATATAACATACTGAGCATGAAGAGGGAAAAAAATTAATTTCAATTTTGATTAAAAAAGTTGACTCATATGCTCAACTCATGGATTGAAGTGGAGGGATATAGGTGCAGGGGTGTGGTATTGAGTCGTATGTGCTTTTTAGAGCTTGAAGGATAATGGAAATATTTAACAAAGCTTTTGTCCAAAACTGTAGGATTGCTGGGCAAAACTGAATGTGCCTTGCGGTTCTTGGCCGAACCCTAATTTGTTCAACTAAGCTTCTAGAGAATAAAGTGCTTAAGAACATAGTCCGAATGAGACTCGAACCACGCCCTCTTAATTAAATTCCAAGTGAACTAACTTTTCTGAGCTACTGGGGGATGCTAGAGACTGTGACACAATGCTCATTTAAACGTTCTTTCTCTATACTAATTGCTCAATGCACAGCTCTTATCGTTGTATTGGATCAAGTCACAAAATCCAACAAATTCAAACTCATGATCAATCATAAGCTTATGATCAAGTAAAGCATGAATTCATATGCAAGTATGTACATTAATCAACAACTATAGGCCTGCACTCTCTAAATATCGAATATATTCAACATAATCACTATTTTCTATGGTTCAGTCAAGAATTACACACCTGCATTTCCTGCATTTTGGATTCACAGGACTGCATTACTGAGCTGTACCTCTTGGTTCGTTCAAGACTGCAGAGCTGCGTTTTTTGTCCGCAAGCTTACTATTTTCAATGACATCTAGTGCTTTCCTATCTATCTATACAGACAAATAGCATTTTCATGAATTTGCTTACAAAATTGGTTATGATCCCTAATCTGCTCAATCATATGAATTGAGTACTCCAACGAGCAAGTTCATTTAGATGAGTATGCTCATTCTCGAATAGCACCAATCGGTTAATCGTTCAAGAATCTAGATCCAGTCCAATGTGACTCTGACTTGCCATATCAGCCAAAGAGACCTTCTTTAGAAGCCTTAGAGACCTTTAGGTCCCATAGTGTTCTTTTTGTAACATGAAGGCCTGTTAGGGTTGATGCCAGATGCAGTGTAAATCCTGTACAATCCCAGAGTCACTGGGAGTCAATGAGAGTCACTCAGACCTGGTCCCAGATTTTGAATCAATTAACCAACTTTTTATATTCGAAATACAAGCTCTAAGAGACAGCTAATCAAAATATATATACCAATACCAAACCCCTTAACTAACTAAGAATATCGAATGAGAAAAAGTAAATCGCATAAGTGAAGCTATTAACTGAAGTGTAGATGAGCATCGAACACTAAAAGAAGAAGAAGAAGCAAAAAAAAATTAATAAAGAGAAAAAAATAATTGACTTCATATGGTTGTCGTTGCTAGTTAACAGATAATGATCGAGGAAATTAAGATTTTAATCGAAAATAGATGTTCATTCACTCATGAACAGAGTAAATATGGGAATAGATAGGAAAAGATGGGGAAAGGTAAAATAATGAAAGAAAAATATTGAACATACAGCATATAGAAAGTATGTGACAAATACAGTATATATCTAGTGATTATTATGATAAAGATGAGCATGAGCTAAAAAATATGATGTGCAACAAGTTAATCTGAAAGGAGGTAAGATTTATTATTATACTCGATTCCGTATTCTCACGGGACTTCTTTTCTTTGTGTTTCTACTTATTATGTGTCTTCCTTCCTTCCTCCTTTTTTTGCCAAAATTTATTCTTTTTCGGTTGCATCTCAAATATTTATTTCTGTTTGCTTACTTCATTCTTATTTATTAAATTTTCTTTTGGTACACAAGCAGTGACTTGAACATTTTTTTCATGTCTATGCTGAATAATCTTCTTATTTCATTTTTCGAAAAATGAAATCATTGACATGCCTTCTCTTCTTCCTCGTTTCTCCTTTTTATTATTAAATTTTTCATTCTGTGCATATACATGTGTTCTACTTTCTTTGAGTTTAGTGTAGACACTCGATTTGTAAATATCTGTTTTTGGGGTATATATAAATTGGTATAAATCTTATTTGTTTGAATGCTTAGCTTGTGTTCTGCACAATAAAGTCTCTGGGTTCAATAAGCTTGAAGAATTTTTTTTGAAATTTTCATGCTGGTTCTAGAGATCAGCAGTAATCTTTGACGTTAATATTGTACCTGCTTTCAATTAAACAATAGTTACTAAGCAAGCAAATGTGAACGAGAAGTTTAGAGCATTTCGATTCCGAAATTTCACCTCCCTGATGCTCATTTTAAGCTTCTGTCATATCAACAGCACCCTTTATGAGAGAAGATCAATCTCTAGTAGGATTCGAACTCACATACTCACCAAAAGAGAAATACAGATTTCAAGTCTATTGTCTAACCTAGTTTATCCAATCGACCACAGAAACCTTATCCTCGAACTGACTGATTCACCTATATATGGCTCGATATCTTTGATTCCACTCTGCTCAGACATCACAAGTGACTTCACACAAATGATTTCACATCATATGTTTAAATAAGTATCATTGATTATCGTGTTTGAAATAATTCAGCCTCTGGTGGACAACAATACATTATATCTGGTTAAAGACTAGTCAATGTCTAGTTAATGACTAGTTCTAACGGTTTTTTAACAAGTCTCGAATCCAGTATCAAGAGTCCATCTTACAAATGATTTTTATCATTTAACAGCTTTTAATAATTCAAATTTTTTGCGATTTAAGACTAATCGATGTCAGATAAGCTCGATAAGACAAATCTAATGCTTCAAAATAGAGCTATGTACGATTTGTGGTTACCGAGATCTCGCGAGACGCTTAACCCAGCGTTCCAGAAGAACTAGATAAGTGTCAGGGTAAGTGTATTATTATATGCCCCTTTTGAGCAATTGTATTCAGCAAAATTCTTCAGTTCAGAACATCCAGCAACAATAAATCTAGAGTTTGCTATCGTAATCTACGACAGAATCTCAATACTTACAAAACTAAGCAATATATCTCAACGCTATTGCACTATTTCACTATATAACCTCAAATCAGCTCAAATCCTTTAGCAAGAAAATAATCAGCACTACCAACAACCAGTCCTCCGAGATACAATAAATCAGAGATACAACAATCCGAAGATGTATTGTCTCCCCCTAGATGTTAAGTCAATGGTGTTTCATATTGTTTGCAAACAAAACCTACAGCAAGAACCATGCAACGTGATTGTACTTTCAATTTCTTCTTATTTCTCAAATTTCTCATTGCTGCTCACATTTTCATTCACCATCATCGCCAACGTCTTTAAAAATAATCTGAAATAAACACACAGACACAAAAAAAAGATGCTCATAAAAAAGTAGAAGATGAAGGAAGTGTGTCGAAATTTTAAGAGAAATGAGGAAAAAATTTGGATGTCATTCAATGTTGATGAAACATCCGCATCTCTCTTTTTCTCCCCTTTCAATATATTGTAATCTAGTAAATTTACTTTCGTAGATCCTTACTTTATGAAATAAAAACATTGTGTCGGAGTGAATCTGTTATGTAATAGACGATAATCACATTTTCATATTATAATTCTTTACATTTTCCACTCCATATACTTTTTTTACGTGCATATTTCTGAAAGGTAAAGACACTATTGTTCAAGTTTTGTCTGCCTGGCTGTCCGTCTGGCTGTCTAGCTGTTTGTCTGTCTGTCTGTCTGGCTGTCTGTATGTGTGGCTGTCTGACTATATGACTGTCTGACTGTCTGACTGTCTGACTGTCTGACTGTCTGACTGTCTGACTGTCTGACTGTCTGACTGTCTGACTGTCTGACTGTCTGACTGTCTGACTGTCTGACTGTCTGACTGTCTGACTGTCTGACTGTCTGACTGTCTGACTGTCTGACTGTCTGACTGTCTGACTGTCTGACTGTCTGACTGTCTGTCTATCTGTCAGTTTGTCGGTCTGGTTAACTGGCTGTCTGTCTATCCGTCTGTCTGTTCGACTGTTGCTTAACTACTCTACCAGTTCAAGCTTTTTTGATGCGGTTTTTTGCTTATTATGTGTATTTAGCTTAGATAGATGACTGGGGCTTGGTATCGGAAATTGGCAAGTGGAAGCCAGTGATAAAGCCAGCTTCAGGCAACTCCTACGAGAAGACTGGGAGGTCATGGATCACAACTGATCTGTACGACCAGCGAAGTAAGTAAGCAATCACGATAACTGCCGAATAAACCAAATTGATTGGTGCTTGGGAAGTTAATTTAGGAACGCAAAAGAAGTGTTGGTGCACGGAGAAGGAAGCAGAACAACAACAAAAGAAGTTAAGGTTAATTAAATTTAGTTTTTTCAAAAACATCATCATCATTTAATTTACCCATACGTTTTACGTACGAATTTTTTACGTAAGCCTTAAAAATGACTTTTTTTTGATATTCTCTCAGATTATAGGTTCAAATCTAAAATTTTTCAACTTTTTTTTCTCGAATTTTTAAATTTTATTATAGAATTTTCCAATTTTCCGATTGTATTCTTAGTGGGAAAAATGCGCTTCCGTCGGTCACGAGTGCCCACGTCTATACTAGTTTTCTACCTCTACAATATGCAGATATAATACGAAGTATATCATGTAGAATTATAGAAAAAAAGTGTATACTCGAACATCATTAAACACTTGACTTGAAGCATATTATTATACTTCTTCATCTAGAGCAGGAAATACCGAATAAATATTTTTTTCCTTCTTACTGCTTTTAAAAGAATTTAAAATTTCTTAGTGCTGTGCTAAATCCTTCTTGTGCTTTTTTTATTCTCACTGAAAAAAAAGAGTATAAAACACGAGATGTGCTTTACCATACACACAATTTTTATGTGGAGTTTTAGATGTAAGTAAATATCGTCGCAAGGTAGGTATCAACTGAATGAGATTGGATGAAGTTTATTTCCTGCTTTCGCCTTTTTTTTACACATTTTTCGCTTAAAACATTTTTACCGATGAAGTGGAAAAAATTAGTGATAGGGATTTGTGCTTGTGCATGAATTGGGACGCATTTTGGTGTGGATGCTGTGAGAATTTTGGGAATCCTTGCTGAATTTAACAGAATTCTTTAAGATGTTTGAAAGATTCGCTTCTTGTGGGAGTCGAACTTACGTCTAATGCAGAAGAAATCATTACCAATTCCGAGATTTCTGCCTACACGCTCAGCTACAGATGTCTTGCTCTCTCCTACTCGATGTTGGTAGATTTACCTACATATAACTCGATATAGATGCCCATAGTTACTACTGAAGCATATATGGTGATAGTATCAAGCTTTTTGTGGATGGTGAGAGATTCTGAGAAAGGACCAAAGAATTTCTGGATTGGATGTGTAGAAAAGGATGCTAAAGTGCTTAACATTCCGAACTGACAGAAGCACTCGAAGGATAGAGCCGGCTTTAGACTCCCTCCGAGCGATAATTGGTCCACGTACGTCTCAGTCAAGGAAGTTAGTAAGTAAGTAACTCGATAATTCAAACAAGGTCTGAACTGTATTCGGTTTGACCCACAATCCTTCCTCCCATCCTCTGGATACGTCCCTGTTTGTGATTAGTGGTTATTATGAATATGTTCCTTTCAAACTCAAACTACTCTTACTTACCTCCTTACCTAGCTGGTCATACAAATCAATTATGATCCATGGTCTCCCATAGAAGTTGCCTAAAACTGGCTATATCGCTGGCTTCTGCTTGCCAATTCAAAATTCCAGATGCAATGCTTTCTCTATGGTCACTTTCCTTCCATTAATAACTACTCAAAGTCTCTATAGAATAGCAATTTCAAAGTGTGGCAAGGTAATAGGCTACCTAGATAGATGGATAGTATACCCAATCCATAGGGTTAACCCCTGATTCCTATTTCATAGTTCATTTACTTCCCCACTAAGACAAACCTCCTCACATCCCCTCATTTACCATATTACATGACAAATCCTCAAAAAAAGGATGCAAACACAAAAAAAATTGTTTTCATTGGAATCGAGTGAAATGGAAGCAGAATGAGTAAAAAAATTCAATTTGGCGGCAAACGAGCACGTTTAAAACTGATTAGTATCATTTTAAGCTACTTAATACCTACGAGTTGAGTGCTTCATGCGGAAAAATAGTATGATACTGTATAATAGAATTGATATGTAGGTAACAGATAGATATATAGATAGATAGATACACAGTATGTAGATGTGCAGTAGCTGAGAAAGTGAAATAAATCGAATGGAAGAACGGAAAAATTCAATAGAATTAAATTTTGTATCTCATGAGACATTTTCAAGCTTTATTTTTTCGCTAAATTTGCTTTAGATTTAATTAACTTTTTTCTTATTCCATTGCTTCATGCTTTGCTGTTTACGAAAAAAATGAAAGCTTTAATTAAAATTAATTGAATCTTGAGCATAAGCGTACTTATTAATTTCACCTTAATTTTTTTTCTTTCTTGCTTCCTTTGAAATGGAAGAATAGAAATGAAAATGAAAATCAAAAGGCAAACAATATGGAAAATTTTATCCACCAATGACTTTCGTTGGAATTAATTCAAGAATGTTTATTCATTTATTTTACGTTTTTTTGTGTCGAGTCTTGGCTGGAAAAATTATTATTATCACACTTTAGCTGTTTTCATTATCATTAAAGTACACATTCATTTACTTAATAGAGCTTTATGGAAGCTTACAGCAATATTTGTTCCCTTTTGTTGCATTTTCTTCGAAAATATTTAACAAGTGCGGTTTTGTTTACACTTTTTCCATTCATTAGACAGGATTTTGTGTTAATCTGGGAGAAAAAAGGGACGATTTTAAGTTGGAGTTTGAATTTTTGTTGGTCGATGTCTTTTATAAAGACTAATATTTATAGAATAGCTAATTAAACATTGAATAAGCTTAAAAGAATCAAGAAAAAAAATAACGAACTTTACGAAATTGAAATTTAACTGTCATTTATAGTTTGAAACATCTAAAACCCTTCAAATGCAATATTCAAAACCACACAAAATTGTAAGGTTTTAGAGAAAAAAACACGAGAGAAAATCAATAAAACAGAAAAATGTTAATTAAAATCAGGAATAGAGTGAGTTAAAGTAAAAAGGATAAATAAACTAAATCAGGAATGTCAAAATACCGTCGAATTGATCAAACTGGCTTATGAAATAAGCTAATAATATGGAATCTAAATAGTTGCAGTCAAAAACCAATCAAGTTACTAAATGAATGTTGAAGTCATATGCCTAATCCATTGTTAGAGCTGAATTAAAGTTTTGCCCTCTACTGCCATATCAACTGAGCTCGTAAGTATGTAAAACACAGCAGCAATCACTTAAAATCCAGAATATGCGCTTATTTTTCTCGTCTACACTCCAACTTTATCATAAACTTTATTTTTCTTATTTAGCAAAAGTGATTAAAATGTTTATTTTTATCTTTTTGTCTTTTTCTTTTCATACATTTTATCATCATGCTCACTTACTTAGTAATACAAAAGGTAAAAGAAAAACAGAAAAGATTACAAAGAATTTGTGATATAAATGATGTAATATGGAATTAAGGATGAAAGGTTAAAAAAATACTATCAAGAGGAATGAAACGAATGAGAAAATTGGATACGATAAGCACGAGGAGGCAATTTTTCTAAGTTTTTCAGGACAAAAGTTTTTTCACTCTTTATTGCCAAGAAAAAAAGTTTTTCATTCTGCAATACAGTATAACTTGACATCTTAAAATATTGAAAATGTTTTGCCATTTTCACAATCTTGTTGATCATCAGGCATCAAATTAATGACAATTCCTCAAAAGAACCATTATTTATGCTTATCAGAGTCTGTTTTTTTGGCAACAGTTTCTTGAGCTTGATGTCAGCCGTCAACCAAGCAATCCTTATTTTATATGACTTCTTTTACATAGTTGTGTGCCAAGTGAAAAGCTTATGAAGCCAATCAGGATTAGATATTTATAGAAGAAGTGCAAACTTTGCATTGGAAGGGATTTGAAGAATTTAAAAGTTGGAAGTCAATAACCAGGAGTAACGACAAGCAACTAAACAAGATCGGGATTACAAATAGTCTTTTTATAGCCAATGACAAACAAGACTAGACTAGTTAATTGGCAATGTGGACTATGAATCGATCTAAAGATTAAACAAAGGATTAAATTTTGAATTGTAAGTCTTCTGCATTAGCAAATCAGCCATTTTGGCAGCATTTCCCTAATACTGCGTACTTTTCTATATATGGACAGAATTCTGCTTCATTGGATTCTATTGGCTATTGACTATCTTGTCTACAACTCAGGAATCCAGAACAAGTCCATAACACCCGAATTCTCAATCATGTCCTATTGGCACACCCCAAAAAACACTTTTTATCCCATTTTCATTCTAATTTCCTCATTCTTGTTCATATCAAATGAAAAATTGAATTGTCAACGAGGCAAAACAAGGAGAAAAATGAAAAACAAAAGGTGAAAATCACAAACAAAAAAAAAGTAGGAATAAAGGAAAAGAAAAACACGTCAAGTAAGTGGAAAAGAAAATCTGAATAAAATACGATATGGCATTAAGGTGCGATTTAAAACTATTCCATCTTCTTCAAGTTGTTGTTTTCATTCTTTTCATCTTCACATTTCAATCTCGCTTTTTTTTGTGATTTCTTTATTGCCTTTTTTTCTATTTGCCTCCATCCCGTACCCCTCTGTGCTTGTTTTTTTTTTTTGCTGATACTCTACTTACTTCACATCAAGTGATAAATGAAATGGCATTTCTTTCTTATTTTGAGCAAGCAAAAAAAAATGAAAAGATACTGAATGAACAGGAGATGATAATAAAAATGCTTTTTTTTCTACTTCTTTTATTCCTTCATCGCTCAACTCATCGTCGACAGTCATCACTTGTTTCTAGCAATAATTTTCAATAGAAATGAACTGTGATGTTTGGTTTGACTTATAAATTAAAGTTCAGAAAAAGTTGTGATATTTGTCATTTCAATTATGATTCCTGAGTGACACATCAAGACGATGACGTTGTAGAAGCATTCGTCTAGAAGGTCGAATGAACGTCATTTGAAGGATTTTTCTGAATATCGTCTGTCATATGAAAGTTTTTTTCTCGAAATATCGTCATTATGTTGTCCAAGTTTATGACGTTGTTCAGGTTGACGTGACTTCGAGTGGACAAAAATACGTAATAACTAGTTGATGTCTTGTTCTAACGTATATATGTCCATTCGGGCACGTTGCGTAACGAATGTTTATACGACGTCATCATCATATTGCGTCTTACTTACTTCGATAGCCGTACAGATCAACTGTGATTCATCTGCTAATTGCCAGTACCAAATTTAACTGTCTCTATCGACGGCTTCCTTCCAGGAGTTCTTTGGTCTACCATCAAATTGTGTCAATTGGGATATTTTGACAATCATTTATACTTACTTTCTGAGGGAATGTTTAATGCTCCTATGCAGACTACTTAAGTTACAACACAATGCTTTCCATCTGAATCTGTTACCTTACGTACATACTTACTGGAACCATGATCTGATGTGGATGCTCCATCTAACTTTGACATGGAACGGACAAATTATCCGTTTTTGCATCTTACTAACATGGAATCTTGGAAAAAGAATTGCAAAACAGGTGTCTGTGACAGGCAAAACCGTACAATTTCTCGATAATTTATTAGGTTTTTCGCACAAAACCGTACAAATTATTAATAATTTGTATGGTTTTTGCCTGTCACAGGCACCTGTTTTGCAACTCTGCTTGGAGCCACTCTACGAAATGTTGTTTTTGGAGCTCTAGAACGTATTCTTCCTGGTGGGTGACTTTGCTACCTAATTTGTACCAGAGTTGAATAACAGGCACCTGTTACAGACAGAAACCGTACAATTTCTTGATAATTTGTACAGTTTTTCCCTATCTTCCTGTTATGGAACTCTGGTTTGTACAAATTCTCTATCCTCACGTTGAGCTGACATTCTTTCAGACAATGCTGTACATATGTATCCATAGAAAAATTCAAGGGACAGTATTGTTATATAAGTAAATTAATCTTATACAGCATGAATTGTATAAGGCTTCTCCTAAGAGTAGGAAGTCAATAATAATTCACTATAGTGATTTTGCACAAATTTCTCAGAATCAATTATCTAAGCCTTCCAACCATACTTTATTGGATTTTCCAAGGATTTATAAATGAATTAAGAGTAGCAGATATAAAAAGTTCTGGAAAAATGAAGAACTTACTTAATTTATTTTGAAGTTACATCCCAGGTATTTATCACGAATTTCATTATGAAAGTTACTAAGTAAATGACAGTTCCAAGAATCTTGTATTTATCTCATATTGACATTCCACAACAACTTCTGTGTAAAAAGCTACATTATCAAACAATATCTTTAGGCACAAAATGCGCCTTTACTCATCCCAAACAAAAGACACAATTTTCCCTTCATCCATTCTTCCACTTCTTTTCTTCTTTCTCTGTTGTAACAAGATACATCATTTGATAGAGGAATGTCTTTCATTCACTGTACTTATTTTTACTACAATAACTTACTATTGTGAATTGTTGTTAACAAGCTTTCTTTTACATTCTTTTCTTGTAAATGAAATATGTATTCCGGACCTAATTTATTTCCTAATTTTTCTTCTCTTCTTGCCATTTCGTTTTTTTTTATGAATATCATTCTGTTTGTTGCCGTTTAACATTGGCATATTACAAAACAAAAAAAAAAGGGGTCAAAGTGGCAGCAGCATTGTTTCATGCTTGATGCTTCATTCTTATACTTCTTACATTTTTTTTGTTTTGTTCCTTTTGTTTGAACGCAACGAAGTTACTTCAAAGTGTATTTTGACTCATTCTCTTTTAGACAGGGTTGTTCACTGGTTAGGTAGTTGGCTTTGCTTGGAATCAGCAATATACTTTTTCGCTATCGGGACCGGGACTGAGATTTCGAGAAAGCATATTCAGCATTCATCTTACATTTTAACAGATGGCATCTGGTTATAGGTAAAATAGCCATTCTTCTGCAAAAAGCAGGTCATCAAACATCAATACGCCTTAAGATTCTCAGTGGATCAATAGGAACTAATCATCAAGACATCAACAAGGAGATTCAGATGAGGAAGTAAGCATGGATTGGACATACCATTCGTAAAAGGAATGTCAGAGAGAATGTCAATGGAGAGAAACAAACACTGGTTGGAATTCGCAAGGTAAAAATCGCCCTTGAGCTCCAAAAGCTACATGGCGCAGAACAGTGATGAAAGAATGTCAGCTCAACTTGTGGACAGAGAATGTGTACAAAAAAGGGTTTGCCATGATGCGCAGGCCTGCATTTTAAATTGTTCCCGATGCGCATCTAATTTTGGCAAACCCTAGTACAAAGTAGGTGACAGAACCAGTCACAGAGTCAGATGACACCATGCATAGCCAAAGAGTCACAAAAGAAGTGCTTGTGACAGGCAAAAACCTTACAATTTCTTGATAACTTTTATGGTCACAGGTGCCTCATTTGCAACTCTATATAGCAATTTATAGCAATAGTCAATATAGCAGTAGATTCCACATAGAAGCATGGTTACAGTAAGCAAGGCACGCTTCATATCGATCATACCTGAATCACCATAATGCCAATTGCATGAAGCCAGCTTCGTCTGCATTTTGAGTGATTTCAGCACCGCGTCAATCTCCGGCTTCCCGTCTATTTACAGCTATCAAATATCATCCCTGTCTTTCGCCTTTCTTATCCTTGATCTGCATGATGATTTTGCATTATAACGCATGATATAACAAACAACATATCCCTTCTCATTTCCTCTTATCTTTCACTTTACTTGATGATGGCTGGATGTTTACTGTATAATGAAATGATATGTATGTCAAAAAATATATATATATATTCAACTAACTTTTGTATGCACTAAGAGAAAAAGCATAAAAGCAGCACATAAAGTGTGAAAAAAAATAGAATATATTAAAATGAAATTTGAGAATTTCGTTTGTAATTTCCTTATTATAAAGGAATATATACATCGTAGTCGATAACACATGTATGCAAATATAGCAAATAACAGAGAGAAAGAAGGAAGAAATTTTTGTGGATGGAGTGGGAGGAAGAAGATGAATATCTAGCATATTGAAGTGAAATTGAAGGAGTGAGATGAAAATTTGTTTTATCACGAAATGTTGATCATGCAAAATATATATATATATATGTGGATGTAGATAGATTTAGCGCACAAATTTAATCAACAATGAAGCAGAATGAGAATAAGGAAATTGCAAAGTGATGTGAATCACAATAAACAATCGTGTACTTGCTACTTCACAAAATGCAATGAGACAAGGTGTGGGAACTAGTATGATGACAAATTTTGGTAGGTATTTGTAAGGGATAATGTAATCTGAGTTAGAATAGGAGTGAGTCTAGTCTTGTCGTCATTGATAGGCTGCCTATTGATTAGAGGCAGTCTGTGTAGTTTCTTACTTACTTCGTACAGATCAATTGGTCGTACAGATCAATTGTAATCAATGACTTCCCATAGGTGTCGCATGTAACTGGCTCTATCGCTAGCTTATAAATAGTTCTGCAAATACTACGAGTCGTAGGTCCTGTGCGCTTAAGATCAAAGCTTGCCATTAAGGTGTGCTGCGAATAATACAAGGTTGCCCACTACTAAATTAGGGTAGTGAACAAGTAGCAGAGAGGTTACAGTTTCGGCTCCTGGTCAGAGCGAATTCTAGACTTCGATATCAGGTCTAGGATTAACATTCTTAGGCTATCCACAAAAGCAAGCGATATCAGGTTTATGGTTAACTCAAATAAGGCAACTCTCAAACCTAAAGATCCTGAAATGCAGTCTCTTGTGTTATAATTTGAACAACTGGTCCTGACTCAAGTGGACAAAAACGTTATAACTTGTTGATTTCAAGGTAATGTCCAGTCTAGGACTAATTCTAACGTATTTTTGTTCACTTGGGTAATCTACGATAGTTGATCTCAAATGGCTCTATATCAGTGTTGTCTAAGCTTTTCTGTGCAACGGCGTATCTTGATAGTAAGCCAATACCGAAAGTACTAGTGTGCCGCAACACACAGTATGGACAACACTGCTCTATAGCTCTATAGTATTATATTGTAGAATCCGAATTCCAATTCTTCTTTTACTCCTTCATAGATTTCTTCATTAGATGTCTTCGAATTTGTCTAAAACAAAATAAGAATATCGAGAAGAAAGAAACTTTTATAAATTAAAGGAAGAAAGTCATTATTTTCACTTCCAAGACTCTCAACATTACAGAACTTTCGCATCAGCATCTAAAAGCATATCATACATGCAATTTTCAAAACTTTCTCCATAATTTTCCATCCACTGACAATACCTTAATATAAGAACAAACATACAGACATGTATTTATATGAAAATTGAACAACAAGAAGACAAATACAGAGAAGATTCGTAACTACTTTTGTGCAAAAAAAGCATCTTTTTGTCTGTTGTTACCTTTCTACAATACTTATTCCTATACAGAACTGATAAAAAGAAAAACAAGGAATGAGCGAGATATAGAACAGCAAAAGAGATTCTCAGATTTCAATTGCACACTTTGCCATAGCGAACTGAATTAAGGAAATTGCATTGCAAAATAACACGAGTTCCATTAAGTTTTTCACAAACTATTTGCTTGAAGCAATATATACAAAAAGCAAGCTTGACTCTCGCTTACAGTATTTTTCGAATTTCCTGTAAATGATAGTGACGACGACATCGAGAGAGAGAAACGGAATGATGATGATGATGAGGATCCCATCACTTTCTGCTGCTAAAGGAATGAGGTAAAGTGACAGAAAATTTACATTATCATTGCACTTTTCCATGACATCTGAGCTTCTTGCTCGTGTAAATAAAACGAATATTTTATGACATTGCAAACATTTCGTAAAAAAATTCCTCGACTTGCCATCCTGTGAATGCAGCCATAATGTATCTTAAATTTTATGCTTTTTCAATTCTCTCAAATATTTGAGTTTGGAGTTTACCTTTTCCATTTCTTTGGTTTGGATGGGATTTTTTTTTATAACTCTAGCCATCAAGCTGTTTAACTGTACATTTCAAATATTAAGTTCTCTATTCAGTGGTGTAGTTGGGAGGTGGAAGAATTGGGTTCGCGGAAATGAAATTAATATCAGGATAAGTAAGAATGACAGAATTACTGACTTACTTACTTCTTTGGTCAAACAGATCAATTGTGATTCATGGTCCATCCATGATAAAATGTTATTGTTTAGTATACGAAATTCCGTATGGTCGAGTGTACTCTGTTTGAACACATCTATATATCTTGGGTCCATCTTAGACGTCTGCTAAAGCTCGCTCTGTCATTGCCTTCCGTATTCCAATTGTCAATAATAAATGCAATACTATCTCTATCGACAGCTTCTCTCTGTAAGTTCCTGAACCTTCCTCGTACACTTGATTGTGGAAGTGTTTGTAATACAAATTTTGTGAAATAGAATCAGTAGCTTAACTAGTAGAAGTGGTTGACGATTCACTGCAGAGTAGTAGTGTCGTGTTTGGTATCACATGCGTCGACTTAGATTAGATTAGGTAGATTTACAAGGAGAACTTAATAGAGTATTCACAGAATATGATGCGGTGCGTATGAATCTCGAGAGTGTAATATACACTAAAATTAGTTAATATTCAGTTGATATCTAGTTCCAAATAGTTTTTGTCACTCAAGATTGTCGACTAGTTACATTGCAGGACTCATCAAGTCTGTTTAAAGTAATAGCTTAGGATTATAGCTGTAAGTCTAAAGCAGTGATGTCCAAATTTATTAGAGCCACCGTACATCTTGGCAATAAGCCATGTCCAAAACTACATACCGCATACGGTTCACGATGGAATACAAAATAGACAGCAATAGTCTTAAGAGCATATGTATAATATGAAGAGTCTTTGCAAGTGCACAGTGTTTCGGTGCGCAGTGTCACGACTCGATGTACAATGAGAACTGGATAGATCCTCAACAACATATAATAGTTCCGAATCCTTCAAAAAATCCCTTACTTTACCTCTGTTTTCTTCATTTCTCTTTCTCTATCGAAGTATATCAGAACTACAACAAACATAATTTATTTAAGTGGTTGTTCCTTAACCCCAATAATGATATTGTACTCCCCATTTTTTTTTCTTCTCTTTCCTGTGCTGATATCGAAGTGATTGCACTGTACATAAACGATTTTTCTACCTCAAACTCAATTCTCAAAATCTCAATTCAGTTATGGGTATATCCATCGATGCTTTAGGGTAATTTTTTTCTATTCTTTTTTCGTGTATTGCTGCTTCTGTATCTACGCTCGCCCATCTTTACCTTTTATTACAACGAATATTACACAATTGTGATTAGATTAAATGAACACCAATTCTTCTCTGTTTCATCTTCTTGAGGTAATAAAATTATCATAAGGAAGCCACTTGAGTGTATTATTTCTATTCGATAAACAATAATAATCACGATAATAAAAATACAATTCGGTATAATAATTGTAACAGACTTGAAATGTACGTAATAATAGCAATAAATGCTGTTCCTACTGTTGATGTGATTCTTGCTCCGGAAATCGTACAAGGTGTTTTACGGATTCAACATTATATGAGCGAAAATCAATTAATAGACTTATTTAGAGACTTAAGTGCCAATTACACACTAATTGAATCTCGAGATTTAAACAATCAATTTTACCTGATTACGGATATTCACATATTAGATTATGTTTACGTGTGAAATTGCTGCTAAAATAATGATGAGCAAGTAATTTTTATATAGAAGATTATCATCCGATTTGTGGCTATGGTTTTGTGGTTGAATTATTGATTTTTGTCAATTTTTGATGATTATTGTACAAAACAGTAATATAATCCCGTTAACTTGATGTGAGCTTTAACAATTCTTCATTCTCACTGAATTTGATTCTAAAATTGACTGAACTATTGATTTTCATGCTTCTGTATTTAATTTGCTTCAGGATTTTGACTTTTGCTGGTTATTTGCTGTTTTTGATCCAGATTAAGTTGAAATTTAGTTTCAGACTTCAAATCTGAAAAGAAAAACTCAAAAATCAAGTTCAATTTGTTGATTTCCTCAATGTAATGTACTGTAACTAAATTGATACTTAGCGTAACCTACAAATGCTTCTTTTTTTGGCTTAAAGAGATCTATTTTGTAAAGAAAAGTTTAAAATTCGATTAAAAAAGAGGCACAATAACACATCTTTATAGACTTTCATTTTCAAAACAAATGAGATAAATCTTTTCTTTCTTTATTTCTGTCCGTACTCTAATTTTATTCAAAAATAGCGGTAATAAACTATGTAAAAAGATGTTACAAATGAAAATTGTAACAAATTATTGTATTTTAATGATGATTATATTATATTTAACAAATCGTATTTCGGTAGGTGTAATTTAAAAAAAGTAATTCGGTGAGTACATAAAAGTAGCACCTCGTTGATGGGAAAATATTATACTTTTTGGCATATTTTATTATGAATGAAATTAACTGTTTGATTACTTTGTTTTGTTTTGGTTGATGAAGGGAATTTAAAATGCATTAAGAGTCATTTGAATGAAAGCTAATTTATGAATATAATTTCAAATTAATCAAAAAATCATTCAATTATTTGAAATCAAGGGCAGTTTTAGAAATTGTCATAGTAATTACAATTTTTTCAAATTTATTGATTTTAAATTGGATTTAAATTGAAAATTACGAATTTTGAATCTTGTTAAAAAGTTCGATTTCTTAGGATACATAATATTTTTGTTTGAAATTCTTACAATCTTAGACTTTAAATTCTTAAACTTTAAAATTTCAATTCATGAAAAATTTAAATTTAAAACTTAAACTGAAATTTTTAAATTCAAAATCAATTTTAAGTCTTTAATTTGAAAATTTTTCTCTTCACTGTTATTGTAATATTTTCAATTTTCAATTTTTAAATTTCATGAAAAAAGTTCAAAAATTAAAATTTTAAAGCAATTTTTCAAATGTTTCATTTTTTTTCCAAAATTGATTTAAATTTTTTTGAAACAAAATTTTTAAATTTTAAAATTTGAGTTTTTTGAAATTTTTTAAATACTTTTTCAAACGAATTTTAAATTTAAAATTTTTAAAAATTTAAATTGAAATTTTAGAAAATAATTTAAATTTTTAAAATTTCAAAAATTCAAATTTGAAAAAGATTTTTTAAAATATTATTTTTAAAATTTCTAAATTTCTTAATTCCAAAACTTTTTTAAAATAAAAATTTCTGCATTCATAAATAAAAAATAAATAAAAAATAAACTCTTTTTTAAAATTGTTGATTTTTTAAAATTTCCAAAAAATTTCTAACAACTCAATTATAGAAAAATGCGTCATTAATCCCACCTCAAACATACTTCAAAGACAGCTATAACAAAAAGTTTTTTATTTATACATATTTTTTGGCAATTAACACATAAATCACAAGCATCTCTTTGTGGCTTTCTATTCAGAGAAATTTATGTTTCGCACATTATAATGTGTTTTGAAATTAATGTAACACATCATTCGTTTCACACAAACATTTAAAAAATAAAAGATGTTAAAAATTAATTTATTACATAGTCAATTTAAAATATTATGTTCAAGCATTAAAGGAACTCTCTCCAATCCTCAGATTACACTCAAAATATAATGTGAGTAGCCAAGTTGAAGTAAACAAGCTTTATGCCATAATTTTGTGCAACATAGAACGAGTGTGGTTAATTTGGGTTTATGCATGTTTATGTTTACCAATATAAAGAATTTTTTTCCATTGGTTTTTAAGGTTATGTCTAAAAATGAAGCATACTGAGGATTGTTGCTATGCAAATAACTAGAATTTTTTTTGAAAAATTATTTTAAATTTGAAAATTGCATCTCAAAAAAAGGAGAGATTTATAAGTCCCACACTTGACCATTGCATTGTGGTGAATACTTTAATCTTATCTTCATTTCTACATGAACGAGACGAGGAATTTTTTTTATTTATTTTTTTTTACCGAGCAAAAGTTTTTTAAAAGGAGACCGAAGTATTTTCTGCAAACTGAATTGGATTTTTGTTTGAAATTAAATTAAATGAAAAATGGAATGGATTTTGTAATTTAAAGGAGAAAATTCTTGCATAATAAATTTCAACTAATTTACTTTCAATCTTCATGATTTACTTTGAAGCTATAATTAAAATAACGGAAATAAAAATTTCAAATTTATTTTATAGAAAAGCTTGAAATAATTCGGAACAAATTTGCTATAAAAACGTATCGTTCAATAATTTTTCAAATAAAAATTGGATGAAAATGTTGAACACAAGAAGCATAAACAATTCAAGTTTTACAAACAAGTAGCATATTCAATTCAAGTTTTGCATGCAAGTTGGATATTGTATACAACTTTTGAATACAAGAAACATATCCAATACAATGTTTGAATACAAGAAAATCATTCAATACAATATTTTAGCGCAAGTTTCATGTCCAACCTACAACATCATTTTATATAAAAATTGTACAAATTTTCAGACCAATGCAAGTTTTTCTTGAAATTGAATTGTATAAAAGATTGTACAAAAGATCCAGAATTGTACAATTTTTAATATTCAAGTCCATTGTTCAAGATTGTTACCAATTTCAACTCTTTCATCCAACAAACTGAACAATATTTGTTTCCAAACTATTTTGTTGATAGTAATGTTAGCTGCATGAAACTTGTTCAACACTTGCTTTATGTTTCTCATCCATTCAACGTTGTCATGTCTTTTTAAACCTCTCTTTGATTGCTTACCTTGCTTGTGTGTTGTAGCAAATGTAAAATTGTACTGAATTTTTGGATAAATCAAAGATTAGCAATAATAAAATATCTTCAACAACCTGCCTACTTAGATGTTAATTGGCCGATATCTGACCAAAAAATGTTAAAAATATGAACTTTGCTTTGAATTTTGATCTTTTGTTATTTGTCAAATTCAGAATTTCGGTTAAAATTTTCCAATTTTAAATCTCATTCCTGAAAAAATTATCAACTCTTTAATTCATTGAATTCCTCAAATCCCCTCCAAGTCCTGCAAGCAATCTTCATTCTATCCAACTTTAAGCAATTCACAACTTCCAATATCTTTTATTAAGCTTTCAAAGCTTACTACAAATTTAAATAATTTTTCCTATAATTTTTTTTTTTTTGAAAATTAAGCTTATTCACTAAGTTCAGTTTGATTATCTTTAGACTTAACTACAACTAATCGTTTATCGTCATTTTGGATTTCTAATTCTAAACGACTAATTTGCCATTTATCTTTGTCAGTTGGTCTGTCAGCCCAAAAGTACATTGTGCCTTTGTTTTGTGAACCTTTTACTTTCACTTCAAAGTGTGCTCCTGTGCTGTTTGCAAAATTTGGTTCGCCGACATCAAGTCCTACTTCCTTTATTGGTTCACCAAGAAGGTATTTACAGCCTGGAAATGAGAAATGTTATCACAAGTTCCAGTAAAATGTCAAATTTCAGCAAAACTAAACTGACAGCATTTTTCCATTACCTTCATGTGTTCTTAATATCTTCATGGAATCTCTAAAGTATTCAGTCTGCCTCACTCTTTCTAAAATGTTTAAAATAATTGATTTTTGTGAAAATTTTTCATATTAATTTTTAAAATCATGAATTTTACCTTTAAGCATGCTTCTCATGATCATTACGCAAGTCATTCCACCAACCGCTATATACACGCTGGCCTTCCATAGGAACCTATTAGAGAACATTGACATATTTGCAGAGAATTTTAATTATTTAATATTTTCTTTGGTCACTTGTTCGGCGAAAAAATTGTAAACAAAAACTTGTTGAACCCTGAAAATACAAGTAATAATGCGCTAAATTGACAATGTAAGGAACTTCAGCGCATTTTTATAAAATTGTACTGTTAATCATTAATTAATAATGCGGCTCAATTAAGAAAATCTATAAAGTTTCACTTTTAACGGCTTTCAAAATTTGAAATGTATGGTTTTGAAAATTTTGAACCTTTTAACAGTCAGTCGGACAGAATAATTTAGTCTGCATTTTTTCAAACAATCTACCTAATATTTACAAACAGCTCCAACCACGAGGCATTTCAAAATTTAATTAAATTTCTCAATAAATACGATTTAAAATGGG
The DNA here is from genome assembly GCF_022539635.2 of Chironomus tepperi. NCBI lineage: Eukaryota > Metazoa > Arthropoda > Insecta > Diptera > Chironomidae > Chironomus > Chironomus tepperi. The sequence continues at coordinate 708,926 of NW_027226594.1, read as the reverse complement.
TAGAAGACATAGAAAACCGAATCCTTTTGCTCAAAGGAAGAGATACAACAAGGTAAGCAGTATTAATACTTTCTTTATATCAATAATTATTGGAATCTGAAATTTATTAGGATAAAGTGCCAATGGTACCTTTTGATCGTCGTTCTGAGCCATATCAAGAAATTGTTCGCGAAAATGCCAACTTTGAGATTTATTACAAGCATGAAAAAGTCTGTCCAGAAGATCAATATGATAAATTCATCGCTGCTTTGAAAGCAAATTTACCTGTAAGTTGTTTTTGTAATTTATGTCTAACGGATTCGACCATTGACAATGACGTATTGGACATAGCATTAATGATCGATTGACATAAATTAATTTCAATTTAATTTAATTCCAGACGACATTTAGAATCACTGCATTTAAAGGAGAATCTAAGCGCTTACTTGAAATAGTCAAAGAAAAGCTGTTTACTGACTATATTGCTGCTCTTAAGGACTTGGAAGAATATGATGAAGAACAATTGAAGCCGAAAAGCTTATGCTGGTATCCGGATGAGCTTGCATGGCAATTGCAATTGACTAGAAAGGATATTCGACGTTCTGAAAAGCTTTTCCGTCTTCACAACTTCCTGATTGCTGAAACTAAAAGTGGAAATATCTCTAGACAAGAATGTGTTTCTATGATTCCACCGGTAAGTGACAAAATTGTCTTCCTAAGATATTTATGGCTATATCCAATTTAATTCACTATTTTAGATCCTCCTTGACGTCCAAAGCCATCATAAATGCGTAGATTTATGTGCAAGTCCAGGAAGTAAGACTGCTCAAATTATTGAAGCACTTCATCATACAAGCAAAGGAAAAATCCCATCTGGATATGTCATAGCAAATGATATTGACAATAAACGTTGCTACATGTTGGTCCATCAAGCCAAAAGATTAAATTCTCCATGCTGTCTCATCACAAACACTGATGCTGGTCGTTTCCCAAATCTTTTTGATAAAGAGAATAAAATAATTAAATTTGATCGAATACTTGCTGACGTTCCATGCAGTGGTGATGGAACTTTACGTAAAAATCCAGACATTTGGTTAAAATGGAGTCCAGGACATGCCATTGGTCTTCATGGAATGCAATATAGAATTGCTAGACGTGGTGCTGAAATGCTCGCTGTTGGTGGTCGAATGGTATACAGCACATGTAGCATAAATCCATTAGAAAATGAAGCTGTAATCAGTCGATTGATTCGTGAATGTGACGGAGCATTGGAAATTGTTGATGCTTCATCATATGTCAAAGGATTAATCTACAATAAAGGAATGACAACATGGGAACCAGCAACAAAAGATTTAAAATTCTTTAAAAGCTTCGATGAAGTTCCAGTTGAGTCACAAACAATTATTCATAAGGAAATGTTCCCACCAGACGCAGAAACAGCAGCAAAATACAAATTAGAGAATTGTATTCGAGTTCTGCCTCATCAACAAGATACGGGAGCTTTCTTCATTGCCCTGCTTGAGAAGAAGTCACTCCTACCATGGGAAAAAGAAGTTGATGATAAAGCTATTGAAACAGCTGCTCGTAAAACAGTTGAAACAACTGAGAAGAATGACGAGGAACAGCCAGAAAATCCCAAGAAAAAGAGAAAAATTCATTATGGATATCGAGAAGATCCTTTTGTGTTTTTTGAAGCCAATGAAGAGATTTTCACATCAATTAAGAAGTTCTACGAATTAAGCGATGATTTTGATCCTACATGCTTGTTGACTAGATGTATAGGTGGCAAGAAAAAGAACATTTATTTATGTTCAACTGAAATGCGTGACATCCTGACTAAAAATGAAGATATTATTAAAATTATTAATTCAGGTGTCAAGACATTCTCTCGATGTGACAATAACAGAAATATGGAATGTAGTTTCCGTTTAGCTAATGAAGGACTTCATAATATTGATCAATTTGTTGGAAATAGACGTAGAATACATGTTGAAAAGGACGATTTGGTCAAGATTTTAAATAATTTAAATCCAATGGATCCACCAAAAATTCGAGATTTATCAGAGACAGTACAGAAGCAACATAGCGTAATTCCATCCGGAAGTTGTATTATTCATTATAAGGACGAGACAATTGAATTACATTTGGTCGGTTGGAGAGGAACTTCCACTTTTAGAGCTTATATTGATGTTGATGACTCAGTTCATATGCTGAGATTACTTGGAAGTGATATATCTAAATACGGTGAGTAATTCTGACGAAAATGTATTAATTTTTGTTCTGTCTAATAAGCTTGTTTACAAGTTGCATATGACGATGAATTGTAAAAACAAACACAATGTAGGTAGCAATTTTATTCGTGCTGTATAATATTCGATGCAAAAAGTATTGTTATGAAGGAAGGATTTAACGACTTTGGATATTTTGAATTTTAACGGTTTTCAAAATTTTAAATCAACTGCAGTTCAAGAATTGAACTGAAAATTTGAATTTTACTTTAACGGTTTTCCAAAATTTAAATCATTTGAAGTTCAAAAATTGAGCTTAAATTTTAAATTTTTGAACTCAAATTTAACATCTTTCAAATATTCAAATTTAAACCATTTTCTCAATTTTGTCTGTAAAGTTCAAAAATTGAACTTCACAGTTCATAAATTGAACTTTCAGTAATTCAAATAAATTCCAAACGGTTTTTTTTTAAAAAAATATTAAATTAATTAATCAAACACCAAAACTTAAAATCAGTAAATTACCTGTGTAGAACAGTCTACCTAACATCAAGTGGACTTTGAGCTTTTTAAATTACTAAATACAGAATCAATCATTTTTAAACATTTCCAATTCATCAATTACCTGCAAAAAAAAAGTCTGACAATATTTTTTATCACGTTATTTCTTTTCATTCATTTACAGAAACAAATAAGTTTGAAGAAAAGGCAAAACGTGAAAAAACAACAACAGCTGATGACGACACAAACATTGAGAATAATGGAAAGGAAAACACCGATAATGTGGGAATTTCCGAACGTACAGAAGAGGAATTATTGGGCGAAGATGAACTAATGGATGAAAATCCACAGGATTTGACAGAAGCAGCCGAAGACGAACTTTTAGCTGATTAATTAAATTAATGTTTTTTTGATAAGAATTTTAAATGTTATGTCACTAACAAAAAGATAATGAAATAATATGAAGGATGAAAAAATGGAAATAAAATTAACGCATCATAAAAATTTGAAAGCATACATATTTTGTTGCTGATTTTTGCGGCTGTAGTTGTGTTGGCGATTATTTACTTTTTACTCTTGAAATTCAATTTTTTTTTGGTTGAGATCATGTACAAGAATTTTTTTTAATTAAATACGATCAAGTCTAGCCACACAAAAAAAATCCTTAATGTAATGACAAATTATACTTTATTAAATCGTAGAATGAATAGTGATTATCGAATAAGTCAACGTAAAATTGTAGTTATTGTGATTGTGACATTAATACTCTTCATATATGCTCTAAACCGTAATTCATCGTGTGATAATTATGAATCCTTATCAAAGGAATCTCAACATTTAGATAACAATTTGCCAATTATTTATGCTGTAACACCGACTTATTATCGTCCTGTACAAAAGGCTGAGTTAACAAGGTAACAAGATAACTTCCTCTTTATTACATGACTTTATACTCTTTTTTTTTGTGTCTTGCTGTACACATCACATTAATTGTCTTTTTTATTTATTACAAGGTTATCGCATTTATTTCGTTTGGTACCCAACCTGTTTTGGGTGAGTTATTATTTCTCACAATTATTTTTTTGATCTTTTAATGATAACTTTTATCCTTCACACGTCTCAGGTAATTGTTGAAGATGCAGAAGAGACGAGTGCCTTAGTGAGAAATTTAGTTAATCGAGCTGGTCTATCAAATCGAGCTGTTTTGTTGCATGCGAAAACACCAACGGATTTTAAACTTACGAATAAGGTAAGCTTGCTGCGTTTTGTTGATTAATGGATGTCTATTGTTGTATTGTTAATTAATTTTCTGCTTTTTTTGCTCATTTTAGGATCCTCATTGGTCGAAGTAAGTTCATTGATATTGCTTAGACATGCTAATTTTAAGTACTGTAAATGTTAATGTTTATAGCTATTAAATTAAGCTTAAATATTTATTGTTATGTATCATGACATGATATGAATTAATTATTGAAATTTATTTGATTCTTATATTTTTGAGTGGATCTGATCCCACTATAAACCGTAGGTCTATTGAGTACAGAGATCCATCGCATCCTCCATCATTAAACAATCATTAACCGCGAAACGTCATACTGTAGCTCTGGATCTCAATAGCCAAAATTTTTTTCTTATTTTTAAAAGGAAGTGGCTTTAAATTCTGATGACTTGATTTCGTCACATAGAAACAATTGAAATTTTATTTCACAAAATGTGAAAGCTTTCGATTTCATGAATATTACACCATAATGATAAAAAGCATGAAATTAATTTAGCTCTGCATTATGGGATATCTTTAGATTGAAGAAATTTTTAACGATTTTTCAAAAATTTAAATTGAAGGATCAAAATGTGAACTTCAAATTGAACTTGGTTTGAATTTTGAACTTTTTTTGGCGAATTCAAATTTTGAACTTGTGAAGTTGAGTTCATATTTTGAACTTTAAATTGATCTTGGTTTAAATTTTGAACTTTTTTGGAAGGGAATTCAAATTTTAAACTTTACGCTAGACTTGGTTTGTGTTTTAAACTGGTAAAATTAAGTTCAATTTGAGCTTGGTTTGAGTTTTGAACTTTTTAGTTCAAAATCAAATTTTGAACTTTTAGTTTGTGTTTTAAACTTTTTAATTCAAATATTGAACTGCCTTGCATGTTGAGCTTAAGAGACTGAATTTGAATATTGAACTTTATAGTTGAAGAAAGCTCAAAATTTGATTTTCTTATTGAATCTAATTTTAAATCCAAAATTGAACGAATTGATAGATTTAACAACTTGCAATTTTCGAGATAATATCTTTTTAAACAGATGTTAAGAACCATGACTCATAACAATCATGCAAAAAAGTATAGAATCGCTCCAAAACATGCTAGGTCAAGAAACAATCGGGAATTTCCAAAAAAATAATTTTTGCCAATGATGAAATCACTTCCTAGAAACGTATTAGGATGCACTTCGGTACTTACAAGATTTTAAAACCTTTGTTTTGTTGCAATCTTTATCACCCCAATATTAATTCATTTGCAAATATTCTTTATGGTCAATTCTACCTTCAATCCCTATATCTATCTATTGAATACCCCATTGAAAAACTAAAGCAGATGTATTACAACCGAGTCAAAGTTCACAATGGATATGAAAATTTATGGGTGTGAGAAGAGAGGGGATGAAAAGCATGTGGATATGTTGTGCATATTGCAGACAATTTTCTTACCCTTAAAAGTAAGAATTGACAGATTTTTAAACAACAAAAGACATCAAAAATTCCAAAATACAGCAACAACATATCCATAATTATATACATCCTTAACATTAACTCAAGCTCTATCCTAACTAATAAAAATCAATAAATTACAGACCACGAGGAGTTGAACAACGAAATGAAGCGCTAAAATGGATCAGAAAGAAAGTAAAACACGAACCAGGACATGCTATCGTATATTTTATGGATGATGATAATAGCTATAGCGTGGAATTATTTGAAGAAATGTCAAAAATTCAAAGATCAAGAGTTGGAGTATGGCCAGTTGGATTGGTAGGTGCTATGTATGTCGAAAAGCCAATCGTTGAAAATGGCAAGGTTGTTGGATTCAACAGGTGGGTAATCAAGAAGAAATTTTTTTATTTTTTTCGTACAAAAATAAAATAAAAAAAAAATTATTTTCAATACGGTATGTCTTTTGTAGCATGTGGAGACCTGAACGACCTTTCCCAATAGATATGGCAGGCTTTGCAATTAGCACTGATTTGCTCGAATCAAATCCAAGCGCCATGTTTAGTTATGAGGTGCAGAAAGGCTATCAAGAATCTGAAATTTTACGACATGTTACGACACGCGACAAATTGCAGCCGATTGCATCGAATCAAATACTTGTTTGGCATACGAGAACTGAGGCATCGAAACTAGATAATGAAACAAAATTAGCCAAGAAGGGTCTTCCTCAATCCGATAATGATATGATTATTTAGGTTTTTTTATGTTTTAATTTAATTATAAACGAAATCTACCTTAAAGTATTTTTTATTTTGAAATAAATGAAAATCTCGTAACTGACAAACTTAATTTGAATTTCTTTTTGTTGCTCACACATATATATGTAATTATTGGTCTACAGTTTTATGGACGATTCTGCAGATTGTAGGAAAATGAAATTTATGTTGCTCAAAATAAAATAATTAAATTTTGGAATGAAGGTAAGTACATCAACGGAAATTTTTCATTTGAATGGTTTTTTGTTATGTAATAATGAGGTAAGATTTAAAATTTCTTGATTTTTTAGAAAATCGCATACATTTAGTGAGTCTTTCAAGTTGACATTTGATAATTTAATGGATTTAGATGGTTTTGAGTTGTTTAAAGTTGTTAAAGAGTTAGTAAATTATAGTAAAAAGCCATAAAATTCAATAAAATTTCATTAAAGTTCAAAAGTTTAGTTCATTTTTCCATAACAAAGTAAACTTTTGAATCTTAAATTTTCGTTAAATTCTCCAAAAGTTTCTTTAATTTTGGAAACTTTTTAGATTGTTTATAGATTTTAGTGACTGAAAATCATTCTAAACCTCAAAATATTTAGTTAATCACTTGAAATTATCAATATCACCTTAAAAACCCAAAAATTTCTAACAAAATAAATTCTGACAAACTCAACGATTATCAAAAATTTAAAAGTGTTCCAAAAAAGTGAAAAACTGAAAAAAGTTCAAAAAATAATCATAACAATCGAAAACTTTTGCTTTGTGGAATCTGCTCCATTGAAAATTTGATATTTTTATTTTATTTAAAGAATTAGCCATCAATAACAGTCGTTAGGTAGTAAAAAAGTTTCCAAAGTTACTGTTTACAGTCAATACTATCGGAAAATAACATTAATTATTAATAACTAGTGAAAATTTAGTGATTTAAAGTGAAAAATATTAAAGTGGTAAGAAAAATCAAATATTCCCGCGACGAGAATTGCCCAATTTTCAGTAGCTTAGTGCAACATGTAGCTCTATTATTCACTTCGCTACAAGTCTCTTCGAAGTCAGTAACTAAAAATTTTACTTCGGGGAATTTATTATTTTTTCTCTAATTAACCAACTTTAAAAAATCCAAAATTGCCTAATATCGTGGCCTTTCGTTATACACTACCAGGAAATAATCGGGATAAGTGAAAACAAGGACCCAAAATTGATGAAAAAATAGAAAAAAAGTTATAAAAAAAAAGTCAAGAGTGCGAAGTGAAATTTTCATTTTTTTTTTTTGTTCGTCGTTAATCAGAAGGAAAAAAAAGTTTAATTTTCTTGATGAAAAAAAAGGCAATCTATCTCAATATTACCACAAATTAAGTACATCGGAATTTAATAGACATCCTGAACCTACTCGTCCAGGACCTAGAAAATTCTCGTATCGTCCATAACGTTATCAAATGCGTGGCAAATAGTTCGTGAAATCATAGAAGAAAAATTTTTTTTTTCACAAAAGCTGAAATTTTCTTCTGAAAAAAGAGAAAAAAAAATCGCGAGTGTTACAAAAAAAAATCCCCAATCGTATATACACACACATAAGCCATAATAAAATCAAAATCAAAAAAAATAATACAAACGTAATAAGGGGGAATTAAAAGAAAAAAGAGATATCCATCCACAAAAAAAAAAAAAAATAACGAGAATTAAGAAAAAAAAATATTACCTGTGTAAATATCTATCTATATATATATTTAGTGCTTAATTGTGTATGTGACATATTAATTTTATAAGAGCAAAAAGCAAAAAAAAAAAAAATATATATATAATATAATATAATTAATATCAAAAAAAATAAAATAAAATAAGTTACAAGAAATAAAAAGAAGGAATACTACATAAGTAATAAATAATTTAATCATCTATAGTACGAGAGCAGTAAATTATAAAACACACAAAAAAAAAGAGAAAGAGAGACAGAGAGTGAGAACCATAAAAGAAAAAAAAAATAGTCGTATTAAGGAACGGGTCAGTGTGGTGTGATAAGATGGCTTCCAGTCTGACGGCCGATTCATTCTTCAACTTATCCACTCAACAGCAACAGAAAAATAATTACAATAAGGAATACATTTATGTTAAGCTCACGGATTCTGCATTGCGTGCCATTGAAGAATTTTTAAAGAATCAAGTGGGTACCAGCTTCAAATTTCATAACGTTTGCGAACTGTCTGTGAACTTTTTTTTTTTTTCTTCTATATATATCTTTTCTTATTTTTTTATTTTTTTCGTCAATAAGACGTACTTAGTATAATGGAAAGAAATGAGACGAAATAATAGTCATAATATATAGTAAAATTGAAATTTTATTTCATATACAATCGTCCAGATTGATTGTACTGCAAATTAAATCATTGAATTTCAATCTTTCCGTGCTTCGCAAAAAAATAACTTTATAATATATATATAAAAACTATATATTCATTCGAAAACAACCAAGCAAAAATTTTCTCTTTTTGTTATAAGAAATATAAAAAAAAATGAACGTAAATGGCATATACACGTAGCAAAGCACCAACTTTGGTGTGTAAGCAACAATATCTTTAAAGGCGCCCTGATTAATATGTGTATGTTAAAAATGTATATAATCGTCGATGAAACAAAATAATTTGTGTGTGTGTGTGTGCATTTGGATGAATAAAAAAAATATTGTACATATGGGATGGTTGGATGATTGGCTAGTTACTTGCTGTTTGGTGCAATAATAATAAGAAAATGAATAAAAAAAAAGTAAGAGGAGAGTGTGTATGAATGAAAAAAAAAAAGACCAATAATGTTGTTTAATTAAATTAAAATATAAATTATAAAATCAGGTCTGATCCATATTGCGAAATAATTTTTTTGTTGAAAATAATGCAATAGTGCAATACTAAGACTGTATAGATAATTTTTTAATGTCATAAAGTGGTAGCTAGATAAGAAAATGTAGTATAATTAAGTTGATGTGAGAGTGCATGGCTGTATGAATGTCATTGAAACTCGTAAAATCAGATTTTATAGTTTAACGGATATGAAAAATTTGAATTTTATGCTTCAAAAAGTATTGAAAATTTAACTGTCACTAAGAATTCAAAAAACCTTCAACTGCAATTTTCAAAAAATAACGGTCATTTAAAATTTAAAAATTATGCAAAAAATTCTAATCCACCTTCCCCCGTCTGTGTCCCTGAATTGGCAGACACATGAGTGAGTGCGAGACACACAAAGATTAATGAACATTATTATCAATACAATACAATTTTTTTTTTTGTCGAGTATGAATGAGCAGCAGCTGTATCCAGTTATCAGCAAATAGCAAACAGCATTATTGCGTGAATGAAATTCCAATCAAGGTGGTGAAAAAAAAAAAACGATATCCAAATGAAAAAAAAAAATCATACGAAATTGATGGAGAAAAAGAGAAAGAGGCCAACAAACATGAGAAAGTTAACGGAATGGTGAAATGGAATTATTTAGGTCATAGACGAACTGTTGATCCTAATAAAGTCAAAGGCATGGCGAAAACAGATATATGTATAACGCACATACATATATATTTAGGTTGATAGATCGAGTCCACACACAAAAATAAGTTAAATAGAAATAATTGAAAATGAATAACAAGTTGCAATTTCATAACACGGTTTCATCGCGTGCACTGTAAACGCATTAATTTTGTGGTATTTCGCGACCTTTTGTTTTGTTTTTATATATTTTTAAAAATATTTTTTTCTTTTTTTTTTCGAAAGAAAAAGATATTCAAGTGTACAGTCATAAAAGAATGCATATTAGGTCAGTTATAAGGAAATTTTTTTTTTGAATATTTTAAGCATGACCAGCCTTGAGCATTCTTCCAAAAAAAATTAGTAACTTTTTATTATGTCAAATTAATGCTGTCACGTGAAAATTAGAGAAATATAAATTGGAATTTGAAAGTTACTTTGTTTTGAAAGTGAAATTATTAATATTTGAATTCTTTTTAAGGAAACGAGTCGGAAAAAAAAGGTTTCCGTGACAAAAAAATAGAATTTTTTTTTGAGGCTAGAGTAAATTACCCAAATAAAAGAACTTTTTCTTTCATTTTGACATGTCTGTGAAATGTATGTTAATTGAAACGATCAATAACTTAATATAGTATGGATTTAGAATTGACTACTAACATACTAAATGTCATAATTAAAAGCTATATAAAAATCATCCCTTTCCCTCTCTTTGTAACGTATAATTATTTTAATTCAAAAAAACTCAATCGTATCGTATTTGTGAATGTTTTTTGGATATGTGTGCTTTTTTTTTCAAGGGGAAAATGACTTGATGGAATTTTTTTTTTTTTTTGTTTCTCTCTTTTTCAAATTTCTACAGTTTTTTTTTTGCAAAGTCTTATTCACAATTGTTTTCTTACGGATTTCGAGTTGTCTTACAACATTATGTAAGGTTACACGGTCGAATTTCGGAACTGAATGTAGATTTTTTATTCAACTTAAATTAACATCTTTTGATTTAAAATTATGTAAAAATAAATCTAGCAACAATTTTTTAATTTATAAAATTGATTACGGTTTTTTAGATGCTATCAATTAATTTCTATTTCCTTGTAACATTTTGCGTGCATTAATTTATGGATTAACAAGGTTGTTGTAAAAGTGCATTTAAAATTTTTTGTCGTTTTTTGTGAAAGTTAATAAAAAAATAAATATAGCCTTCAATTGTTGAGATAAACAACTGTAGTTAAATGACAATATGATAAAAATTTACATTAAAAGTTCTACAAGTCATTTAAAATTTTAATATTGTCAGATTATTACCTGACATTAGAGCTTTAAAATTGTCAAATTTTAAACTGACATTAAAGCTTAAAGTCAAATTCGAGATTCAGAATTCGAGCCTAAAAATTGCCAGATTTTACACTAAAATCAAAGTTTGAAGTCAAGTTCGAGCTTTGAATGACTTATTAAACGTTTAAAACTATTTACCGTTATTTAAACGTACGTAAAATTAAAGAAATCTTTCAAAAACGTACGTTTTATTGTACGTGAAAGTTGTACGTAAATGCATTTGACGACGTTTAACGTAAATGTCTTATTTGAATATTTCAATGCATTTTTCAGTATTTTAATATTTTATTAAATATTCTAAATAATATTAAAATCTTAAATTCTTAAATAATTTTATTAGTCTCTAGAAATTGTTCATTTCAATACATGACACTTAAGTATTACGTACGTATCTTAACGTATATCAGACCTCGAAGTCGTCTTGGTTTTTGTATGGGAGTCAAGTAAACTTAAGTCGACGTTTTCATACAAAGTTCGAGTCAGCTTCGAGCTCTACTTAATTAGTATACGTACGTGTTTTAACGTATTACCTTACGTAGTTTCTCTTACGTAATAATTTTACGTACGTATTTTTACGTAACACTTTACGTACGTTTTCCCATACTATCTTTACGTACAATAATTGCATACAAGTTCAAAATATTCAAACTTAATCTAAATTTCTCAACTTAAAATTCAAATTAAAATGAAATGTCAATCTTTTTTTAAAAATAGAAAATTTAAAACAAATCAAATTCTTCATGTTCACACATAATCTACAACCCACGTAGATTTCTATTACATAAAAATAAAAACCTGATAAAGTTTCAAAGATTTCTTTAATGAACAGTTTCACATATTTTTTAGGTTAGATTTCACATTAAAAGAGATTTTTTTTTTATTTTTTCAATTCACCTCACTTCCCCCTTCGAAGCTTTCATGTCATTCGTTGTACAATGTCTAATAATATAAAATAAAAATTTGAAATGAAATATTCACTTAGACATAACCATCAATGAAATAATAATGAAAAAAAAGATGATACCTGATTGTGGCAAAAAAAAAAAAATTGTAACTTGAATATGTGTGTAGATTTGCGTGATTTATTTTCGTGCGCTTGACTCACAATGTTCGCCATTGTTTCAATGATCTTATTTTATTTTTTTTTTGTGTTTAGTAATTTTCATATTTAATAACGCTCATCCTTTCCTCCATTATTTCAATGATGTTTCGTAAATAATGGTTTTGAATGAAAAACTAATTTTATTTTCGCAATGATAAAAATTCATTTGAATGAAAAAAACATGAAAAAATTGTGTGTGACGTTATAGGAAATTCTTAGTGACATTTAATGAATTTTTGTGTGTACGAGGTGTGTTATTTTTGTGAATAAGAGTCAGCAGTTTTAAGATATACATGTGTAATATAAGTTTAGTTATCCCACAGAGTACAAGCACAGTAGATAGTTATAGTAAGTTACCTTGACGGGGCCCTCAGATATATATGCACAAATATATATACACAAAATATCATGTGTCAGTATGTGAAAAAAAAATTACACATTTTGCATTTTTATTTCGTCTTTTTATTCATTCGAATGTATAAAATACACATAGATATAATATATAGGTACTGAAACAAACAAGTAAGCAGGCTCATAACAAATTTGCACAATATTTATATATATATATTCATTTTCAAAAACGCAACAACCTTCTGAACATTTTTTTTTTCTAGTCTGTAATTGTGAGTGTGCAATATACGTAGATTCAACGTGATGGTTGTTGTATGTCTGAGATTTTTTTTTCTATGGTGTTGTTGTTGCTGGTGCCATTTAGAGTTATTTTTGATATACATTTTGTTGTTGTTGTTGTTTTCGTGGTGCAAAATGTTAGTTTGGAATTTCCAATATATTATTTTTTTTTTATATGACTAAGTTTTAATATCATAGGAAAAATGTTTTTAATTTGTTGTTGTCATGTCGGGATGAAGATGATAATTATCTCCTATGCACACACAAGTTCTCTTTATATTATTGTTAAACAATAAACAAACTATGAAAATGTTAATGAACTTCCAGGCACATAAAAAAAAATATGGAAGAATTAATTAAATATGCTGCATTGCCATTTTTAAAAAAAATGCGATCAAGTTTGCTTCGTTGGTTTTGCGATTATGCAAAAAAAAAAAAATTATGGTCCCATTTCTGATGCAATTATATTTTATTATATATTCACTATAGACCACAAAGCGAAGCTTTGACCTTTTAATTTTTTTTTCAACTTGCTATTGAACACAAATTTGTGTATTTCAATTCTTTTTTTTCCATTAATTTGTATTTATATTTTTTTTATTTTTTTGTTCAACTCGCTGAGCTCTTTTACATATTTTAATTTTAAAAATGTCATTCTTTTGCTGACATATTATGAAGACAGTTCGCAATCGTTCACAAAACGACTTCTCAATGAAAAAAAAAGCAAAAAAAAAAAAATGTTATGAAAAAAAAGAAAAAAAAAATAGAAATTATGAGAAGTGTTTCGCATGGTACTAGTGTTAATGATTCTTAAACGTAACAAAAAAAATTATATTCACAGAACAAGTATGGATCTACAAACCCATCGATACAATTTCTTGGAAACGAAGGTGTAAGTATAACTGCATATTTATTATTTATACATTATTTTTTTAAAATGGAGTAAATGATTTTAAAATTTTGCTCACTTTCACGAGATTTCTAGGAATTTTTGAGATAACATTTTTATTTTATTTATTGCTGTTTTATTGGATTTTCACTTCTGAAGAAAAAGAGTTAATTAAAATTGTTTGAATTAACTTTTTAAGTACGTAAGAATCTAATTTTGGACATGAATTAATTTAATACCTACATTCAAATTATTTATAAAAGTTAAAATTAAATGAAAGGTCAACAAAATTTTTAGAGCACAAAACTCGCAAAAATGTTCAATGAAAATGAAAAATTTTTCTACATTTATTGACTAATTTTAATTTATTAATCGTTGTGGCAAAACCAATAGTTTTTGGTGGATTTCAAATTGAACTTTAGACAGTACATACATCAAGGTTTCTAAATTTTCAAAAATAAATTACTTATTTTAAGTAAAAATCCACAAAATCACTTTGAAGTTATTCTATTGAGTTCATTAAAGCAACAAAGTTGCATTTTGCTGAATGCTTGACATTTTGTGTCATCAGATAGCCTTGACTACCTTTAGTATAGTCTAAAGTAGATCCCACACATCTAGGACAATGCAATTGAAGCTTTAAAAGAGGAGAATGATGAATATTTAGTAAGATTGCCTCTGGTCCAGATGAAATTCAATGGGAAGAGGAGGAGGAACTTAAAATATGTCATTTTTTGGAATTCTGCTGTAGATAGCGGATCTTATGCTCTGTGCTGCAATTCATTAGATTGCTGTGCTAGATTATTAGTGTCCTAACATGTTTTAAGGACTTCACATACTTCTCAGTCCAAGAACTCCTCTCAGTTCTCTAAATATCATTCATTAATAGACTATTGCAATTCTATCAACTTAAATTAAAGCTCAACTACTTCATTATCATGAAAGTGACCTTCTAAACCTGCAATTAAGTCAGATAAATTAAAAAAACTCAATTTGCAGCTATATCTTCCTTATATCAAGCAACTTAATCCTTCAGATTCATTTTTCTGTCAACAATTTCTCAATTTACTTCATGAATCATAATCTAAACTAATATCTGATAGCAAATCTTGCAAAATGAATTTATTCATCCAGTTTAATCATCGAATCATTCATGACATTTCGATTAAATGACGCTAAAGTTTCTCTATTTTCGGTAGAGTAGTAATTGTAATACTTTATATCCGGATAGTGAGTTGTGGCCTTTAATAGTGTTTTTTTTTTCTCAATTATTCATCGAAAATTACTCGTAGCGTATTATGTACGATAAATTTAGTGTAATTATTCATTTATAAATTTGTAAAAGCTTTTTTAAAATAAATTCATGAAAATTCCTAGATTCTCTAAAAGTTGCTCAAAAATTCTCGAAAATCATTTACCCTATAACTTCTTTCTCTTAAAAATAAGTAAGAAAAGAAAGAAAATCCGTTCATTTAAGTTTTATTTTTTAAATAATACAATATTATGTACACACAAAATTGCATAATTGACATGGAACACGATACAACATTGCCTGCCTGATGTGAATGGAGTGAGATGGAGTGCATTTCTTTCTTGGTGCTCCAGCTTACGTGCATACCGAAAAGCTTCCATAATATATATCTATATGGCTTACGCTTGACTTTCTGTGTTAGTGCTTTTGAAAATAAAAAAAAAAAATAACAATTTTACATCCGTGATTGAATTAGTGGCGGGTGCGCTAAAAAAGCATACAATGGACATGCATGCAATTTTTTTTTTAATATTTCTTCTTTATTTCTTCATTTATGAGAAGGTTAAAATTACGACGTTAGCATTTATTTTTTTAATAAATAAGGTTACTCTTTTAATGCCACACGAAAAAAAATATGTAAAAGTATTTTATTTAGTGTGTCTCACTCGCTGACTGACTGACTGGTTTTTATATTCCTTGTACTTCAACATCCATTGCAAATCAATTTATTTTTGTCAAAAATTTAACATTTTCATGTACGCAAAATATATAAATTGCAGACAATGTAAAAAAATAAGATTTTTTTTGTTGTTTTAAGAAGAAAAAGAAAGAATCCAATCTAAAAAGTATCCAAGGTTGGATCATACTGTAAGCATGAATATTATTGTTGTTCATGTGTGAAAGAGATGGAATGATTAAATGCGTCAAGATTGGGTCGATGGGATTTTTTTTTTAAATAATAATTTTTAATTCCCCAACTTCAATATAATGTCTTCAATGCCTTAATGTCGTTGTAATGGTGTTATTTAGCAGTATTAATTTCATTTTTTTTTCTCATATTTAGATATAAATATGATTGTACCAAATGTGCTAGTGTTTATACATGTTTGCCATGCAGAAAACCACTGGCACTGGAGATACAAAAAAAGAATATATATCCATCGAAACCAGTTTACGATTTAAAAAAAATTTATTTATATTTTTTTTTCATATTTTAAATTCAACAGCTCTATGGAGCTCACCACTAAGACCTTAAACATTTATTTTTTTTTCCTCTCGATGCCATTACTGCCGCAATTCAGCTTTATGTCTCATGGCTGAAAAAGTATTTATTTCTTGAGAGACCTTAACGTTGTTTTTGTTATTTTTTATTTTTTTACATTTCTGACGAAAGATCCAATGAAAATTGCAATCAAAAAAGATCTTTGAATGTTGAAAAAAACAAGAGGAGGAATGCAATTTCAATTATTTTAATATTTTTTTTCCTCTCTCCATCGATATCTAGTTTTGTGTGTCTCTTTGAAAGTCATTTAGAAAACCAAAAAAAAAGAGATTCGTTTCAATCCTCACGTCTTACGGAAATTTAATGTTTTCTGTCACATAATATGTGTGATTGAGTGTCTTTGTTCTTAATTGTCATTAGGTTCTACAACATATTTTTCGTGTGTTTCGTGTTGATAAATTTAAGAACAGCTTATCAATCATTCTAGAAACAAAAAAAATTTATATAAATAACTTGATTAGCAAAAAAAAAAAAAAAGTACTTGAAGACAAGAATTCTGTCAAAATACGTAATAGGAAAATAAAAATTAAGTAACAAGAGATAGAGATTGTATATAAAAATTATATATTTTTTTTTCTCAATCCAATTCTTTCTCTCATAAAGTTATGTACAACTCGACACAACAACCACAAAAAAATATATATTTATATATACATTTTTATTTCATGCTCCTCTAAATCAGTTTACATGTATTTTTACTTTATTTTTTTTATATAAATGTTGGTTTTATTAACGCATTTTTTTACCGTAACAATGTGATGTTAGGTGCAGTTTGACTCAAATGGCAAGATTCATGCTCTTCATTGTGTTAAAAATATCTCTCAAAATTTTTTCGACTAGCTTTTACTGCCCATGAGAATGGAAATTCTTAAAAAAAGTCATGAACATTCTCGTTGCTTTTTTTCGAAGGCTTTTTAATGAAAATTATTTCACGTGTCGCTTTGTCTCTGTCGGCGACAAATTGTAAATGAGACAGATATGTATTTATTTAATAAAAAAAAAAAAAATATTCTGTAAAATACCAGAATAAAAAGTCAATACAGATCTGAATATTCTCACTCATCGAATGAATTCTATTAGTTAACCGGGAATAAAATAAAAATAAATAACTCAATTGAGTCTGTCTGATATTGTAGTGGAGGAGGTTTTGAGGTTATTAGCATCATATCTCACTTTCTAAAACCTGTTAACCCTAGTTGCTTCTAAAAAAAAACTATCAAATAAATGATAAAAAAAATTGTAAAACAGCTGTTTCAATTTGAAACATGTTTTTCCGAGACATGATTTCCTGTCTCTGTAAATGTCTATGCTTTAGTTGATCAAATTTTCTATATCGAAGCTTTCCAAAAAAGAATTGGCAGGAATTTTAGATATTTTGCCATTTTTTGCTATCTAAAACTGCTAAAAATAGCTGTGATTGTGCTCCATGGCCTCGAAAGCTTAAGTCTAATTCCTTAAATTGTCACAAAGCTTAAAACCCCTTTCCCATAAGAATACAACCTTTCAATTGTCATTTAGAATATTTTTAGCTATTTTAAGACATTATTAATTCAAGGCTGAGAATCTAAGTATTTAATTCCTTTGTAGCTATTAATATTATACCTTGAGCTGACACAATGTCAAATAGAATAAATGTCCTAAAGTTTTCATTGTGATTTCCTGACTTTTCACGCAATAAAACGCAGTTAAAAGGTGATTGTCATGAGGAAAAATGCACAAACGACAGGATGGCGCTTGATATTGATTTATAAGCCTTAAGAGCACTTTAGAAGTCTATGAAATGATTTTTATAAGAGAATATTGAATGATTCATATCTAGAATGATATTCGACAATGTTTTTTGGCAAAAACTTTATTGATTTGCATTTTTTAATTTTTGAGACACTTCCAAAAGTCTCTGGAATGTTGAAAAGTTTGTTCCTTATTGAATAAGGCCCTATTCTACTATTCATGGCTCGACTGTACTCCGAGTGGACAAAAAACCATTAGAACTAGTCATTAACTTGCCTTTGACTAATCATAACGTATTTTTGTCCATTCGGATATGTATAGCTACAAACTTGAGTTTGTGGAACCTACCATGAAACGTCAAGTTTATTGCTAGACATACAGACGACTTACTGCAGTCCATCCCACTTGGGATCGATTAAATCAATGAATCCAGAGTTGAAAGAGGACATTGAAATTGTGTTACTGAAATGATGGCTTCAATTGAGTCTTTTACATTCTTAAAAGACACTCCATTCCATTTCCAATGGATCTTAGATCCAAAATCCACAAAATCTATTATTCAGTGCAATTTAACCATTTCTCAATTCACAATCTGGCAACAAAACGAAGAACCACTACTTTCATCAAAAAAATACAGAAAAAAGTTGCTATGTGGCACATAAAATCTAGTCATTGAAGCCTTAAGATTGCAATACATCTGAGCATGCTTTTTCAATTACTTTCCATACATAGTTGAGATACTTGAACAATACAATTGTCCTCAATGTCCAAATGAATATCCTTGAAAATCGATGAAAGTATCCAAACATCCATCGAATAAATTTTTTTTAAGTGGCTGTTCAGAACTATACCAGTGTTCCTTAATTGTTGACATTATATGATCAATAATATTTCATTAACTTGTCCATAAAACGAGAAAGAACAGAACCAATTAAAAATTTTATTTTTTATTTTCTCCATCTTCACACAAAAGACCTTCAATTCCATTTCGCAAAAATATGTATACGTACACCTCGAAAATAATAAAAAAAAAACTATTTCAAGCACTCAATTCCATAGAAAAAAAAGCGTTGTTGCCATATTGACAGCAATTCATTGAGCCAGTACTTGTTTTAATTTCAAATCCAATCTTAAATACATGCTTACTTCTTATTACTTTACTTTACTTATGTCTATATAATAATCATTTTAAAATATATATTTCTCTCTATCACTCCATGATTGTTTTGCTACGTGAACTTTTTTAGGAAAAAAAAGAAGGAACAACACACAAAAAAAAGAATTGACAGATTATGTTGATCATCTTTTTTGTAACCTGAACCCTCTTCTTACTTCCTTTAATAGAATGAATAGCATTTGCTAAAATGTCACTTTTTTCATACATTTCAATTGATTATTTTTTAAAGTATGCCTGTTACAAACTTTTTAGTGAAGGCAAAGAGATATACATGTATAAAATACTTTCACTTGGAATGCACAAAAACACACATACACAACGGCACAGCGTTTATTTGGAACCCATGCTTTATTTTTGCTATTTTATTACTATGTATGTGCATGGAGTTGGATGTGACGTAATGTCATGTCGCGGAAAAAAAATATTAAAATTTCAATTATTTTTGAGATTTTTTTTTCCTTTCTTTTCTTATTTATTGAAATCTCTTTCTTATTCTTCCTTTTGTTACTCATGCGAGTGATAAAAGTGGAAATATTTTTTGACATTGTGCTAATGAAATATTTTTTTTTTTCGTCTATATCTATTTTTAGTTCTTGTCATTTCCATCACTCGGTAATAATGGCAGCAGCAGTCAACAGATGGAACAAAAATTTAGCTTTCAATTAACGGATATGGAGGAAACACAGGGATCATTTGAATGCCTTCAGCAAGCAAATGGATCAATGAATGTACTTGGTCCAGTACAATATAAAATGCGTGTTCAAGCACAAGAGGATGTTTATGAGAATACGCGAATTAGTATGGCACGGGCAGCTCAAAATCAAAAAAATAAATGGTGAGTTAATTTATTATTATTGTTAAAATCAAAAGGCTAAAAATGATGATAACAATATAGGTTATCTATACTATATATGTGTATATTGCAAAAGCAACAAGCACCTTCGGAAGGAAATAATTAGTACAGAAAAAAAGCAAGCAAAACTAAGGATTCATTAACATTCTTTTCAATACTTTTTTTGTTCACATTCATTTGTTCATCACCAACCATTATATTTACTTATTTACTTTTTTGTTTGCCTCGTTTCGTTTCGTTTCAATTTAGTCGTTATCTCATGTTAAATTGTGGTGAACAATAGTCTACTGATAACGGCCTGTTTCGTTTACTTATAAGTTATAACGTGGGAACCTATTTCACATAATATAGAAGTATTTTGTGTTCAATGCTTCTTCGGGTTTATGAGCTTTTCGGTTTGCATTCATTTTTGTTACAAAATATCATTTACTTCTCTCATGCTTTTATGCATAGTGAATAAGAAACTTGAATATTCACCACAATGTGATTGTGGTATAGAATTGGAGTAAAGTAACCTCAAGGTAGTTGGTGAATCTCGGATGGATTTATCGACCCCATTTAAAATTGTCACAAAACTTTAGTTTATTATCGGTTGTACGGAAGTTGTTTTCATATTAATGGCAAGAAACACTTGTCATCTATTAATGCCAAGTATATTTATTTGTTTAAGATGATGACTGTAAAAAAAATGATAAATTTTCCATTATAATATATAATATATGGAAAAACTTCTTTGATCATTTATTCATATTTGCTTTAATTCTGAGAAATTTGTTCAATTCTTATGAAAAAAGCTTTATTTTAAAATTTCAATATTTGTTTTTATTTAAAACAGATTATTGTTCATCCAAAACTCCCATAAAGCTTTTTAAGAGTGTAAATATGGAAGAACCAATACCTTTTAAATAGAACAGAATTTTTTTTTACGACTTTACTTCATGATTTCAAAATAAAAAAAATCTGAATAAATGAATATTTCTTCTTTATTTTGTTTACAACTTTTTTGCTACACATGCAGTCTGCCATTATTTAAAGTCAATAAAAAAATGTTTAAAAGTTGTAAGAGAGACATTTTTCCGTGACAGTTTATCAGGAAGGAATTGATCGATATTTCTTAAAGTAAATTATATTTACTTTGTATTCAGGTGTTGCATGGATAAAAAAACATGTTTTAAAGGAACTGACAAAAAAAAAGGTTAATGAATGGAAATTAAAATGAAATTCATCATTTTAGGGATTCCCTCAATTTTTTTGTATATTTATTTAATGATTAAAGAATTTTTCTGAAAAAACTTCTTTTTTTTTTGTTTTGAAAACAATTGAAAAAGTTGCTAATCAAAATGCTTATCGACAAACGAGTTAAATTTTATTTTATGAATGTAGATTAGCACAATATGTTATGTTATCAAATTAGCACAAATTGGGGGTAATTTATTCTTGGAATATTGTTTTTTATGTCAGGTGCATTTGTTATTAATTTTAATTGAGCTCTTGTACTCATTTTAAGTTATCAAAAAACTGATATTTCGTTTGAAAAGCTTAACTTTTAGTCTAGAAATTATTTAAAAATATATGTCATTAAACAGTAATATTTGAAATAGGATTTAAATGAATATAGAATTAATTTTCTAATTTAAATATTAATTTGTTGCAAGAAAAGATTATAAATTAATCCTTTTAAAAATATTCAATTAATTAGCACAAAAACAGCTCCTTAATATTTTTGTTTACGATAGGCACGTGTAAATCAGCTGAGAACTATCCAGACTGTATTAGTAACTTAAGCTTAAATTCACGATATAAATAAAAATAAGAAAAATTTAATGCATTTTAAAAACTATTAAAATTTCAAATCCCTATAACTTTAAAACGTGCACTAGTCGTTCAACGACATGCAAATAGGTATATAAACATTCAGACTTAGTAACATGAATAATGCTAAATATTTCCAATTTTAAAAGCACGATATTCTAAATGTCACGCGTTCAAGCTTATCATTTAACACCTGAAAAGACTCAATTTATTCGTGATAACGCTACCCGGCAATTTTTTTAGATGATATGCGACCAAATTAATCACAATAAATTTTCTTTGATAAAAGCCTTAAAATTTACTTTATGAGTCATTAAAGTGCGGAGACATTAATCGAATTAAATTCAATCCAATTTGTAATTTTGTTGTCCATGCGAAAACAAAAATTTTTTAAAAGTATTTAAACCTTCAGATTTAGTTTCAGATTTTACGCTGAATTTTTCACCTTAATTACTATAATTCGCCTAAATTTCTCAACCTTAACATATTGTGCCATGCTTATTAAGCTTTTTTTCATGGATATAAAGTTACTTATAGGAAGCTCAATTAAACTTAATCTAAATAGGATATAAAACAGTAATTGAATATTCGTCATGGCTTGACATTTGACAGGTTTTTTTGAAAACAACGTTTCAAGTACCAAAATTATTGAACGGAAGTTGATTTCTTGTTTGAACGATAAGTGTAATATTACCAAACTCTACCTTCATTGATAAATTTTTGTCATTATGAAATTATATTTTCATTGGACATATGATAAGATGGGAAAATTTAACGGAAGTAATGATTAATAATTATTTTGATTGACTTATCTTTAGATAAAATAATGAAAATTGTCTTTCCGCAACTCTTAAAATCATTTAAGGTGATTGTTTTTCAATGCTGTAGTTTTTTCTGTTTAATTGTATGTAAAGATGTATAGGTACGGATAGGCGATAAAAAAAAATGAAACAAGTTCATCGTTCTGTACCAGTATTTTTATATATGACGTTCATAATGAACTGAAAATTGAAGGGGGGGTTGAACCTTTAGAATCTGAATAATTTAGAGCAGTGCTCGATGGTGATTTGGATTTTGGATGGGCACAGTCGACTCGATATTAAATTCAAATTGACTTTGAGTTCTGATTTTAAATAATTTAGCACCAAAAAAATAAAGAAAAACACTTCGCAGTTATTAATGAAAATTCCTATTATTTTTTAGGATTCGAACCTTAGACTTTAAAAATTCTTGTTACATTATCCTTATCCTGTCAAGCCATTAAGCTTCTTTGACACATTCAGTCAATTTTGAATAAAAGGACTTCACCTAAAATTCAAGAAACCTATTTGAAGAAGATATTTCCTTCATTAAGTATTGTAATGAGGAAGAAAATATTTCATGACATTTTCTGAAATGAGGTGCATATTTCTGTTCTTCTTTCACGTATTCAAATTCGCTATGAGTGCGTTAAATTGCAACATTAATAATTCCTCTCTTCATACTCACATATTGCACTTACTTTATGTACGTAATGTAATTTGAATTTTTTGTATACGATTCAGCAACTTATTTTTCACTTCTTGTTGTTGTTGTTTTTGTGTGTATGAATATTTGAAGAGAAGCGTTTGGAACAGAAAAAAAAAAATTGTGTGTTCTTTATTTCACAAATGTTGGAGACACATGAGAAGAAGTGACTTCTTTTCATATATAATAAAATACTCAAGGCAAGTCATTGCCGTCCATTGGAAAGGTTTTTGCTATTTTGTTGTTTTTTTTTTCTATTTGACGCTATAAAAAAAGTCTGACTAAAAGAAAGAGAATGAATATTATATCGGATAATGAACAAAAAAAAATCTTAAATTACAATAGTATTGGGTTTTCCCATTTTTACGTATGCAGTGTCATGCAACTCAAAGTTCCCTTTATTATTATACACTTACTACTTACAAATTATTATCATTCTATAGTAAAAACTTGTGTTATCAGTAACATAATAATTTCCTCTTCACGTGTGTGATTTTTTTTCTTTCTTGCCACTTAATTGTCTGTGCCCAAAAATAAAAATTAATATTACGTTCAATTGTGTTCTGTTATCAATACTTCTTCAACCTCGGTAATTAAATTTCTTTTTTTTTCTGGTTCTTCTGTATCGGATGGGTTTGCACTTTTAATGGGGATTTTTATGACAAGGTGGGAAAATTTTGGGAAATTTTCAAGAAAATGATTACAAAATTTCAAATTAAATTGCATTAAAATTCAAAACTGTTCTTTAGATCTCAATGCTGAATCAATTTCTACATAGAATCCACTTTTTATACAATAACCGAGTCGAATTTCTCTAACCGAACGGCATTCTCTTAAAACTGTCTAGATCCACAAATAACAGGAATATTTCGGGAAAATATTTGATGCTGCTGTTTCATACTAGATTGCCTTCATGCCCATTCATACATACTAGCCGAGCGGCACAACCGCATTTTTCTTCTTAAAAATGAATCGAAGTTAGCCGTCGTGGCAACTTCGCATCTTAACATCAATACGTCGACGTAGCGGTAATCTACCGAACACTTTGTGCTGTTCGGAACTACTTACTGTCCATAATAAATTGCCATCCATTGGATTTCTCCGGAATTATGAATCGATTATGTCCTAAAGTTAGCTGATCTTCTTGTTCATCTTTTTTTTTGAAGTATTAAAAAGTGAAATTTTATTTTTTTTTCAACTACTGACCGAAAAGAAGTGAGAAGAAAATGGAAAGAAATACAGTTTAGCTTACGAAATTTTAATTTTTTATTGTTGTTGTAGTCAGTAGTTAAAGACATACAGTGGCGAATTTTTTTTTATGCATCGATTGGTAATTTTTGTGTGATTATTGTGTAAGCAATGAAAGCTATTTTTCAATCTACAATATATTTATATATATATATATACTCAACAAATAATGTGATTACCTTGCCTTAGTTAACTACACGACTTTTAATGTCCATAAAGTTTTGTTTTTGAACGAAAAAAAAAATAAAAAAAAATATGAAATAAGGTATATCTTGAAGTATTTAAAAGAGCCTTGCTCGGTGCTTTTTCAATTTTTAATTTGCATTTTTGATGAAGGAAATTTGAAATATTTTCAAAGACAAGTAAGTGAGTGTCTTACATAAATGTCCATTACCAATTGTACTTTATTGAACAGTTAATAATAGCTTGTCGTAAAAGAGAACAAATTTTTAAATGTCTGAAATATATAAAAAAAAAGCCATAAACCCATTCGGACGAAATGGGTCGACAAAAAAAAGTAAAATAGCTCGACAATTCTTAGAAAGAAAAAAAAATGAGACACAAGAAGAAGGCAGGCACTGAGAGAGAAGTAAAATTGCAAATTGCGTAGGTGGGATGTGAAGACAGAGAGTCGCGGCATGTGCTATTACCACTAAGTATGAGACTTTTTTATATTTTTTTATCTAAAAGTACGCCAGTCAGACACTGTCAGTATAAATATTGAGGAGAGGCACTGAACTAAAAAAACTCTAAAAATATTGTACATTGAGAGGAAATGAGAAGAAAAATCTTGTGATCGCATTTTTTCGTGCTTACTAGCCTCTTCTCACTCAATTGTCTTCTTGTTTTCAAAAATTCCATATTATGACTTCTATATTGGATTCAAAATGTGCGTTTTTCTTTTGTAAATGACATATACATATGAGGCAGGCCTTTTGTATATCGGTTATTATGTCAAATTGATTTTTTATTAGCATTTTTAGTTACTACTTATCTTTATCATACACATTATTTTTTGTTACAAGAAATTCTATTGCTGTATACAGTCAGCAGTATTTATTGGCATTTATATGACTTAAAAAAGATGTGTAAAAATGGAACGTGATAGCAATTTGTGAGACAACACGAAATAAACGTGTAATAACTCATGGAAAAACCTTGATGGGGGGAATAGTTAGACTCATGACAATGTCTGCAGTTTTTATTATACTTTATTCTTCCTGTTTACTCTAAAATATCGTAAAATAACTTCCAAAAAATATATAAAACAACAACACAGAGACGAGATTTCATTTATGTGAATAGAAAAACCAGAACAATTCATTGCAATAGCTTAAGAAATTATAAAGAAACATGAAACATTGCATGACACTTCCATTAAATATTTTTTTTTGCTTCTCTCTTACTTCTTATTATTTTTCGTGTCATTGTGTTGTGGCTGAACAGCTCACATTTGTAGATTTTTACATATACAGCTGTAAAATGTTCCATATGATGTGACTGTATACAGCAATAGTATGTGTGCATTTATATTATATAGCGATAACGGCAATGAAATTAATCATATTCACGAAATAAAAAAAAAATATCATTCCGCGGTCGAGCATAAAGTTGTTATAAAAAATAAATTAAAATTTAAGACAAAAAAGGGATTTATGGCAGGCGTTATACGATATTTATTAGTTTCTAAGGAGTTCCCATAATTGCTAATTGGTCCCACGTGTGATCAGTTAAGTTTCCTTTCTTTTTTTTTTTGTTCCTATCTACACCGCTCTCGCATAATCTCACGAACTGGAAATGTAGTCGACTCTATGTTTATCACATACATAAGAAAACGATTTTTTTTTTTATATAAATTTTATGCATATTGGCAGACAGAAGTGAGCTAATTTAAACCTCTTTTTTTTCATATTCATACGAAAAAAAAAGAATGTTTTAAAAAAAATGTCAGATAATGTCTATGTAATTTTTGCTATACATTATATTTTTGTGCAAAAAAAAAAAAAGCAGGTTTCGCTTTCAGGTGTGAGAGCTAGTTTATCTGTTCCATTAAGAATTGATCTTGTTCGATGATTAATTTCAATGTGAAAATGTGTATAATTTTATAAAAATAAACCTGCTATATATAATGAAATGGTAAAAGGCAGCTTAAAAAAGATAATTGTTCTTATATAAACACTGCATGCCTTTTTATTGTTGTCGCAAATTTGTTCTTGTGATTTAAGACGAAAATCAGGTTTTTTATTTTTATGAAATGTTTTTTTCATATTCAGGGATTGGAATCGATTTTTATCTCTTGTAAAGGTTGAACTAAAATATCCAAATTCTCATGCTGTGCTTTTTGCAAAAAAGGTTTAATTTTATTCAATAAATTTTTTTTGTTTACTTGAAAATTACAAAGTTTCATTCAAAATAATCTTTTTTAATTCAATCGGTTTTCATTTTCTGTAAACACTTTGCCTAACAACTTAAACCACAATATTTAATATTTCATAACGATTAACCGAGTACTTGTAAATGTTACAATGTTATTTTTTGAATATTCTACTGCATTTAATATTTCTTTTTATTATTCATAACATAAAGAAGCGAATGAAATGAAAAATATTTAGTTTTGCACGCAGTTTGTTTACTTTTTTCTGTAAAGGAACGCGCAAATAGAATATTTTTTTGATATGATAATTTTTTTTGTTCCACTGGAATGTTTGTTTCATGCAGTATTGCTGACATTTTGACGTAAAAAGACAAAACATTGAGTCGAATTGTGTGAAAGACACGTGCGATTTTTGTGATTTACGTTTGGATGTTTTTTAGTTGAACTTTGAGTCATACTTATTCATTGTGGGCTATTGGATATTGTTTAATGAGCTTTAAAAAACTTGATTAAATTGATGAAGAGGAATGGTCCTGTAGTTTTAGTATTGGAGCTTAATGAGGATTGATAATTGGTAGAGAAATAGTTATTGTTAGTGTGGATATGGATGATGAGGCATAAGAAGTCTTAGAAGATAGATATGAATATTCTGCACAAAATTAAGTTGGTGTTATGAATCGTAATCTATATAGACAAGGGTCTCAGGACTGAGCAGCACATTGAGACAATTTCCTTACAGACAATGAGCATTCTCATCTAAATGATTGTGTTTATGAGTAAACTCAATCAATATAATTGAGCTTTGTCAATTTTGTGAGCAACCTCATGAACATGATCCATGTCTATTCAGGAAACTGCGTTTTTAGCGAAAAAAATGGGTCGAAATGGGCCGTCACAGTGCCAACAGAGCCAATTCACGTATTACCATTAATTCGGCAACGTAGCAATACAGTAGCAAACACATTGTGCTGTTCGGGATTGATCTACAAATTAATGATCAGATAATTACTCTAAAAACCAGTAAAAACCCACTAAAACTGTATAATACGTACGAAATATCAGTTAAAGAATCAATTTATTCATTTTGTTTTCATTTAGTCCAGCATATTCTAAATTAGATTTTCAAACATTATCTTATTTTATATTTGTTTATCACAAATTCAACTCCAACTCATATTTTAACTCATTCAATAAATATTTGAATTTCCTTTAATTCTTAGTAAAATTTACGTTATTTGATATTATTGAAATGAAATTTTTTTTGGAGATAGAATCTGTTAAAATTGTAATTTGAATAAGACCCAATTTAACTCTTATTATTATTGTTTGAATTATTTTAATCATATTTAAATGTAATTCTATATCCAGTTGATATTCAGATGAACTTTATGTCAACAATTGAGGTAGATTCAAAGCAAAAAGGATTAAAAAACAAAAATTAATCAATTCTTATTAAAACCAAACTTATTAATAAGTGTGAAAGAACTGATAACAAGCTTATTTTTATTATTAGAGGGTTAAACACCTAGCAAAATTATAGCGATAAACAGCCAAAAAAATCAATAATGTACTTTTGCAGAGGTTGTTTGAAGTTTATTGCAGTTCTATTTATTTTATATAATTCTAAAACGCTAAAAGTCGTGAATTATTTCTCAAATATATAAAAAAAAAAGTTCTTTCTATTCTCAAAAAAATATAAATTCAGTGAGCAAATTTAAATTAAATTGGATTTCATTTGTAGTTGTATGCTCTTTTTATATATAATTGAACATAGCTGATATGATCACAAAAAACTGGCAACATAAAGACGATTGGGAAAATTTCCAAAAATATATGTTCATGTATGTTGAGCATGAAATAACATTGCCTGAGGAATAATTATCATGTTATTTACCTAATTACAATAATTTTATAGACATTTTTTATTTTAAGACTTTAAAATCCACCCCTGAAGTTATTTTTATACCTACTCGAATATGTTATTTCATAATATGTTGTACGTTCGAAAGGTGATCGATGGTTCCATTTTTTTTACCATTCATGTATGCTTCATTTAAAGGGAAATAAGTATTGAATCAAGTAGAACATTGTTCACAAATAAAATCAAATAAGGTTTCTCCTACAAAGAAGTATAAAAAGAAGAAAAGAATCATGCAGACATGTGTTCAAGATAAAAAGTAGAAAGAAGAAAGGAATAAAGAATAAAAAAAAATACTCGTAAGTGTGTAAGAAGCGAAATAAACAACAAAAGGAACCTAGAACAGATGTTTTTTTCGTTAAAAAGTGTACCATAAATAAATAATGTAAAAAAATCAAAGGAAAACGACCAAGAAAGAAGAAATTGAGAGAATTTTTTTATAATATTTTGGAAAGGTGTTCAATGTGATGAATAAAAGAAGAGGAAGAAGATGAGGAATAGAGAAAAAATTCAGTTACTTTTAACGCACTTTACTCTCTGCTGCCTGCTTCTTGTGTTTCATGTCTCCAATATTCAATCTTTATAGCCCTCATCAGATTATTGCTGCTTTTATTTTATGCCTCATAGTCTTTCATTTCATACACACAATCTCTTTTTGTTAACTTCTTTTTGAAGGTTATTTGGTGATTTCGGAAATTATTGGTACACAACTTATCTCTCTGGCCATTTATACATTTTGCTTACTTGCCTGGTTACTTTCTTGTCTATGTATAGGTTATGTGCGTGTCTGCTAGTTGTTGCATTTACATTTTTTTTTTATTTTATAAGACATAATACGTTTCTTTTGTTGAACAAAAAAAAAAATATTTACTATTTCTTTTATTGCAACATTCATTAAACACATATTATTTATTCACATCCAATTTCAACAGCCAATAGATGAGATTGAGCGAGCTATGAGAGAGAGAAAATAAAAAAATTAAAATTATATTTTCTATTACTTGTAAAACGTCGTCATATCAATATATGTAGAAAGTTTTTCATTTTGGGGTAGTATTAATAAACGGTTTCGGGTCACAGATGTTGCGCAACTTGCCTTTCTTTCGCTCTCGTTTGAGACAAATTTTTGTTATTGCTCTTGATCTACATGCAAGCATGAGAAGTTATTGATAGAATATATATATAATGAGTATAAATTCATGTGTGGGACTTTTTATTATCAGTAACAAAAAAAAAACAGCAGTAGCAAAGAAAACTTTTTTTTAGTGTGTAGATAATGGTGTGATGAAAGATCAAAGCGCATTACTACTAACTGACAAGTAGTTGACTTTGGTCGTTGAAAAAAAAATATATAAAATGTCATAAAACATTTATTATTGAATTGTCAAATTATTTGGGAGTCATTTGGAATGTGATGTCTGGGATTTGGAAGGGTAGACAAAAGGATTATAATGATGTATCCGTAATGACGTAGACATAAGGATCTATTGACAAACACTTGGAAGTCACACTGAGTTTTGACTTTGTATGAATCTAATTTGGCGATGTCTGGCATAGACAGGGGATTCTAATGATCTGTTCCTGGCATATACATATGTAGGGCTCTATCGACAGTCATTTGGTAGTCACACTGAGTTTTGACTTTGTATGAATCCAATTTGGTGATGTCTGGCATTTCGAGGGTTATAGAGACAGAGGATTAAAGAGATGCATTCCTGGCGTAGACATAATGCTCTATTGACAGTCATTTGGAAGCCATACTGAGTTTGTCCTTTGTATGAATCCAATATCAAGGAAGCTAAAGTGCCTTACTGAGTTGGCAGTTGCGGGTCACGAATATAATGCTTGAAGATCTCAGCATTATTAGCTGGAGGCACTGCGGTTAACAATCTGTTGTGTCACATCCTTTAGACCAACAGTTTATTGTGGGATCCAAACCACTTGCGGGTCACAAAAGGTGACATTGAATTTGAATTTCTAGGCTCAAATCTCACCAGCCTAGTGATTTTCAGGAGATCCAGATCTCCAGATTCTTAGATACAGCAAGCTTAAGATTTTAAAAACTAAGAATTTGACACGTACATCATAATATAGTATCAAGTTTAAATATCAAGTTCAAACTAAACATTTTCAAACGATCCCCCCAGTCAAAAACCGAATATTCAGCAAATAAACCCAATAAATTTTCAAGTCCATCCACCCATGTCTAATCAGACATGCAAAATTGACACCAAGCCCCCATTTGTCGACACGATAGAAATTCTCTTATTTTTAAAAAAAGTCTCCCGATTGCTATTTACTTTTATATTTATATTTTCTTCTCTTCTGTGAAAATGTCACATTTGGTTGTATTAGTAATAATCTGTTTCTTATCAGGTGGCTTCTATTTGCCTTTGTATTTGAAAGAAGATGAAGAAAAAGAAGAAGTAAAAAAAAAATCTGAAGGAAAATAAAAAAATAGTCAGTTTCATATGTATTTTGTTTTGCTCTGTAACTTTGTTGATACAGCTGTATATGAACACTCTTTTTTTTTGACGTCAATTAAAGTAATTTCTTCTTCTTTTTGTCGTCGTTTCTTCTTGTCGACTTTACTTGTTACTTGTTTTGATCGAGGTGGTAAATGAACAGCAAAAGGAAGAAATGGAAAGAAAAGTGTATACAGGCAGGCACAAAAAAAAAATAGTATACGGAAAGTTTAAAAAAGAGAAGGAAGACAGAAACGTACATTTTTAATGACCTTGAGATGATTTTCATTTTCTTCGTATTCGTCATTATGAGTCAATATTTTTATGGTTTTATAATACGCTTTATCTATATTCGATCTTACTATATAGAAAAATAAGTTATATTTTTTGTTTACATTATCTCACAAATACAGCACTTAATTGTGAATTTCTGATGCGTGCTTAAAATTCTTATCTTATTTTCATCTATATAATGCTGTGTTAGAGATTAGAGTTGGGGTGATTTGGTGATATATTGGATATTTTAAGCGCTTTTACTTTATCAGGAAGTGGTTGGGATTTAGATATTGATAAATTTTTATACGTTTTCTCAGAATTTTGAAATTAGAGCCAAAGTTTGTTCGAAACTAAGCCATGAAAATTGTACTCTTGATATTTTAACATCAATCCAGTGATTATGAAATGTATTAGTAATTATATGTACCTTAGCGACACAAATGAAGAAGGCTTATCGCCATGGAGCTATTCAGATTCCGTAAAAGTTCTTTTATATACACAAAATGAAGTCACTTCCTTGTGGAGGGCAAATGGCAATCATATGGATGTCAAATGGAGACGGCTTCCTCTTGATGTTAATAAGAGAGCTTTAAAAAAAGCCTAAAGTTTCGTGACAGATTTTTCTTCATTTGTGTCGCTCCTGGTAATTAGACTTATGGACTATATCCCTAGCATACAAAGAGAATGCTCACATTAATGAGAATATTCCAAGAATGCAATTTTCATACAAATGAGCATGCTCACAAAAGTTAGTATGTCCAGATTATGCTCTTTGTCTGTTAGGGTATCTTATTTGGAACTTACATCCCATTCAGAATTGCAAACACAGATGTCTGTGACAGGTGAAAAATCTGTCACAGTTATGGCCTACGAACAGGCATTCTCAATTACAAGCAAATTTATTGTTTCTGCGAAAGAAGTCAAACCTTTTTCTAGATCTTTTGGCTTAAACGCTAGACTAATCATCTCGTCACTGATATCAATAACATATTCCAGAATATTTTCCTTTATCTTCCTGACTGAGCACTTGAATGTCGGTTTTATCTTCATTTGACATGTTTAATTTATTGGATTCTTAAATCTTAAATGTTATCTTCTAACTTTCCAAATTATATCAATGAATTGACCAAGTCATGCCACATAAGAACTAAATAAATTAATCCGGACCAATAAATACACAATAATTTTATATTTAGGAACATTTCTTCAGTAATAAGGAAATATTGCTACCTAATTAACTGTTAAGTCACAAAAAAAGTATGTTTATTAATCAACATATTATTAGCAGTAAAACATGGCAGAAATTGACTATTTCTAATTATCCCACTCGTAGCTTATTCCATATAATCTCCATGCAATAAAAAAAAATAAAGCATGCAGGTGCTGTGCAGCTAAATTATCTCATATTTACGCAATCACGCCTGCAATAAATGATATCAAAATTACATTGTATAGGTGAAAAAAAAGAGATTTCTAAGAAGGGGGACGGGATGCCATAATCTTATCGTCTCCTGAACATTTTTTTTCTTTTCCACCAATTGGAAGCCTGCGTAGTACTCAATTACGAACAAAATATATTCATTCACTCTCAATTCATGAATGAAAATCACTTCCTCACAGTTACCTATATAAAAAGGCAAGCACAAAAGGCCTAGAAAAATTAGAACTGCATTTAAAAAAAAAAGTCATTTATCTAGCAAAGCAATCGTTTATATCGGTAATGAACCATATTGTTCAAACAAGCTTTATATTTCCAAGAACTTAGGCAACAATCGCATTTCATTGTACATAGCATCTTCGTTAAATGATTGTCGTAAGAGCGAAGAGGCAGCAGTAAAAAAAAAGTGTACGAGAGAAAAAATCCGCCGTCTGCGTCATCACTATTGCTTATCACTTGTATGAACATCACATTTTTTGCTACTATTTTTATTATTGTTGCTTATTTTATCACATTTGAGAATGTACGCAAACATTTGCTCCATTTATTGCATTTTACTCTTTTTTTTTGCACCATATATTTATTTATATAAATATTATACATATATAGCACATCGTCATTGTCATCCTGTTTTGTGTAACTTCACTTTTTTTTTATTCTTCATTCATTAAGCCGCACAATTTTATTCATTCATATGCCGATAAATATTTATAAATAAATTTGTTATTTTTTTTTGTTATTTATTTTTAGTACACGTGAAATTAAACCAAATCAGCAGGACATTGGTAGGAAAATAACGAAGAAGCCAACAATAATTCCATCATCAACGTATAATAATAGTCGTACTACAAATAGTGGAACACCAAATAATTCTAGTAGCAGTAATAGCCTGAAACGTTCATTAGATGTTGCAGATCGATCGAATTCAAGCACCAACAATGATAACTGCAGTCCAATGTTACATTTTACATCTCAACATCAAATTCCAGCAATTAATAATAATAGTCATAGTAATTACAACTCACAGGATCATCATGATTCATACCATCATCAGTCAAGTCATCATCACAATAATGCAATTAATGGTGTCGTCGGTGATGACGTTG
Organism: Chironomus tepperi; assembly: GCF_022539635.2. Taxonomy (NCBI): domain Eukaryota; kingdom Metazoa; phylum Arthropoda; class Insecta; order Diptera; family Chironomidae; genus Chironomus; species Chironomus tepperi. The sequence continues at coordinate 674,846 of NW_027226594.1, read as the reverse complement.
ATCATCAACGAATGTCATCCAGTATGGGACATAACTTAAGCCGTAATAATGGACAACAAAATCATCGGATTCCTGATATTGCACGAAAGCCAATTAAGTAAGTCACAATCTAGTCTCTCAAAATAATCAGCTGTGCTTTTGAATTATATAACAATTTTAATTAATTTTAATTAACTTTATTTCAAACAGGGAAAGACTTATACACTTATTAGCATTAAGGCCATTTAAGAAACTAGAATTGTATGATAGGCTAACTAGAGGTAATCAACTTGTGTGATATGAATATCATTGAACAGATTTATTAATTAAATATTTTTCATTTTCTTTCAAAAAAACTCTTAATTATATCCTATGAACGTGTGTACAGAGGGTATTAGGGACCGAGACAGAAATGTCATCACAAATGTATTAAAATCAATTTCATTTGTTCGTGATAATGCTTACGTACTACATAGACATATATGGAATGATGTGCATGAAGATTGGCCATTTTATAGCGACCAAGATCGAGCAACACTGAAACGGTAAGTTTTACAAAACTAAAAATCTCTTTTTCATATATATTTTGTAGAAAGTTATTAATTAAAACTAGTTTAGATACATTGTATATATATATTGTATTGTATTATGATTGCTTTAATTAACATTCGGTATGAAAAATATTTCATTTCATTTCTTTTTTTCTTTTCTTTCTTTTCACCGTCTGTTAATCGTTAATGGATTGAAATTTTTTTAATAGACGTAAGCCACAAAATTTAACACCACCATTATCAAGCGACGGAGGATCGTCATCAACGTCTGGTCAAAGTCCAAATAGTCAACATAATGGTTCGCCGCCGCCTATTGTAAAGAGGCCGTCATCTCAATCGACATCGAGTTTAAATAATAATATGAACAGTAAAATGAATTATAATGATAATGAAAAATATATGGAACCAGTTGCAAAAAAGCAACGAATTAGTCACTTTAATAGTCGTGATGGTACTTCCTATATTTCTTCACGATCGCGGGATACAGATGATTACTTTAGGTAAATGTCATACATTATTCCTTTTTCATTATTGCAAAGCTCGACAAAAGAAAATCAATATTTAGCAATAAACTAATGGACGATATTCTATTTTTTATTTTTTAAATATATATAGCGCAAGCATAACTCCAAATTCATTAGATGAAAGTAATAGTTTAGGACTCAATTTTACTGTGCTGAGTAATGATAGCATAAGCAAAAGAATGGCAATGAGTAATAATAGTAGTAGGGGACAATCAAAAAGCAGTAATAACAGTAATGTAGATCGTTCTCAACGTAATGGCAATCGGACAAATGGAACAATTAAGACAACGACAAGCAGCTCATATGACACGATTAGAACCGATAATGGTGATATTAATATTGATGGCCTTCGGGAGACTTCAACGAAGAGTGTATCAACCAAGGCTAAGTTTAGGTACGAAAAAATTCATTGAAATTTATTGCGACAGGAGTTGTAGATGTAATCACTTTGGTCTCATAATGTTAGTTGTCTCGACCATATTAAATTAGTCTAGTTATGAAGAAAAATTATTGGAAATTCATTAAGGAATTTGAATGCATAAGTCGAGAACCTTTGTTCTTTTATACAAAAGGGCTGAGCCCATAAAAATATTATTTTCTACGCGACGAGAATTCCTTAGCAACTTAGTCATTTACGTTTTACACCTTAATGTTGAAATTTTTCATGTCTAATGTCATGCCGATAATTTGAGACTTGTGACTTTCGCCTTCATTTTTATTCGTCACGATTTTCATTTTATGACTGATTAAACGGATATCAAAAAAATTTAAATATTAACGGTATTCAGAATTTTGAATGTCAATTTTATCAACGATTTTCAAAAGTTCAAATTTTGAACTTGAAAAAAATCATAAAATTTAAAATTTATTGTTTCGTTATTGCTGCATAAATTACTTAATATCAGGCTTACTATCCATAAATTACATACATCTACATATCTTGATCGAATCATGATTTATTGAGGCTTCTAGAATAAAAAATAAAAACTAATTAATTTAATCAATCATATTATACAGTGACTATCCACCTATCACGTCGGTAGAACAACGTCGCAAATATAAGACTGAATTTGACAAAGATTACAGTGAATATCGACAGTTGCATACGATAATCGAAAAGACTCGTAATCGATTTGCAAATTTGCAAGATGAATTACGTAAAGTACATTCATCGGATGAGCGGAAATATCAGGTTAGTATAATAAATTATTTTTAAATGATAACAAAAAAGAATCTAATTTTTTATTGATTATACTTATATTTGGCCTTACGTAACAAACAATAATAATAAATAACATTTTTATGTCTTTTTTCCATAGGAGATTCAAAATCAAATTATTCAAGAATACAGAGAGAACAACAATGATACCAGATTTCAAGATAAGAAACAGAGGTAAATCACATTTTTATTCGTCGTAAAAAAAAGTCACAATGCTTTTGTGCCTGCGACAAACTCAAATCATTTGTTTCATATTTTTAATTTTTTTCCCATTTTTTTTGTCTATTCTTAAAAATCTTTCTTTTCAGGTTTGAATATTTACATGAAAAACTGTCGCACATAAGAAAGCTCGTGAGTGATTTTGATTCGCAACTAGTTAAAGGTAATGTCACAACTGATAATGGTTTATCATATAGTTCGCAACAAACTGCGAACAGTAATACGCAATCGATACATACTGCCTACTGACACTGTCGACTGTTGCTGATGCTTATTTAAAAAGAATGAAAAGAAAAAAAAAGAAATAAAAAAGTTTTTTTTTTTCTTAAACAACAATAAAAGAAGAAAGAGAAATGACATTAAAATGTTCTTTTATCAAACTGGCTGTCTCATGGCGAAATGATGGATAAAAACAAAAAAAAGAAAATCATATATGAAGAAATTCTTATTGAGTTCTTTAGAATTAATTTTTAAGATTCTGATTCATGATAAACTGATACGATGATTTTTTTCGTCTCTTTGTTAATGTTTTTTTTTTACTATTATTATTATTTCATATTTAGATGAATTATATTTGCTCGACTAAAGCTTGATTCTCATGTGGAGGAAAAAATAGCAAAAAACGTTAATTATATTACGAAATTGTTTTTTTCAAGTAATAAAAAAAAAGAAAAAAAAATTATTGAATGAAAAAAGAAGGAAAGGCAAAAAAATATAAAAGATTTCCCATATTTCTCTTATGTATCTTAGCTATCTATATGCAAAAAAAAAAAAGAAAAGAAAAAGTTTTTAAGTATGAAAGAAATGATGAACAAGAAGAGAGACTTGTGAATGAAAATGACACATAAATGAAAGTAAAGAGGAGAATTCTTACATTATTTTTATTGAATTTTTTTTTATTTAAAGAAAAAAGTGAAAAACTATTCCATTTGCGATATGTAATAATATGAAATTTTTTTTATAAGACAAAGGATTAAATTTTTCTTCATTTTTATTTTTTTCGTGTTGATACTAACTTATTAAAACTTATATGATAAAGGAAAACAAGAGTGTGTGAGACTATTTTTCTTTTCTTTTCTAATTATAAACAAATTATCCATAAAATGGCATTGTTGTGAAGGAATGACAAGCACAAAAAAAAATTGTTATGCAAACAAATTAGCAAAATGCCCTCCATTTTAATTGTGTGAAAAATGATGATTAATCGGATTCTTCTTAATTAATCATAATTTCCGGTTTTTTTAGAGAAAAAAAATTCTTGTGATTTTTAACGAGAAATTTTTAGCCAATTACTTCTTGTTTTTAATCTTCTTTTTTGGGGATGGAGTGATTGTTGATGATGATTAAGACTTTTTTGCCAAAATAAAATTTTTAAAATCGAAAATTGTTGAATTTGTGTTTTGGAACCTTATAAAAGTTCTGAGGTGGAATTGAAAGGTTTTAAGAAAGTGAACATTTTGAATTTGAAACCTTACAACAGTTAGAAATTGAGTGTTAGAATTGAAATGTTTTAATTTAACGAACATTTTGAATTTGAAAGAAATTTTTGAATTTTTTGAGAATTTGAATTGTTTTGAACTTCAAGTTCAATCATTTGTGAGGTTTTTCAACAGTCAAAATTCCATTTTGAACTTTAAATTCAAACTTTTTAAACCGTTAAAATTCAAAATTGAACTAAACCCATTCAAATCCACAAAACACATTTAAAAATTGACAATTTTCGATATTTTCCGACTCCAAGTACTTGCAATTTAATCATTTAATCAACATCATCCACCCCAAAATTTTTTTTGACCGTTATGAGGTTTGAATTATGAAAATCCGTTAAATTCTCAATCCTTAAATTTTCATATACAACAACAACAAAAACAACAACACGGATCTGATTCCGTACATTAAAATTTCTGTCTTCCTTAAAAATGAATGAAAAATTTTTGTGTCTTTTTTGTCATATTATCCGGAATTCAAGAGAAACGTCCAAGAAGTCAAAAAAAAAAATAACAACAAAGTCGTTAGGAATTTTTATGTTATTTTTTTCTATTGAATTGCCAATCGAAGTGCATAAAATTTTTTTATTTAATATTAAAACAATTTTGTGAAAGTGAAAGTAAAAAAACTTCTTCTTTCTCGAATTTGTAATCACGTTTTTTCGCGGTAATGCGCTATTAATCGTGAACAATTCATCATTTAATTACTTTTTTGTGCATTGAAAATCCGGCCAAATACAAATGCACTTCGTGTATCTACAGCGATTTGATGACTTTTAACTCGTGAGTCCATAAACACTAAGTTTTTTTTGTGTTATTGATAAAATCCAGTTTCGTGTGTCCATATATACATATTATATATAGATATAAAATTATGAGGAATTTTCCAAGATTCATCCAATAATTTTTTAAAAGTTTCACGTTTCCTCGAATAAAAAAAGAAATATTTTTTATTAATTAACAAAAAAAAATTGCATTTGCTGGCAATTTTTATTCACGTCCGTTCTTACTGCAATTAATATTAATGGAAAGAATTTTTGCCATTTTTTGTAAAGAAAAAAAATTTATTGAATTCCAAAAAAAAATAATACAATTTTAAATGAAAAGTTACCATCCAATTCAACATGTTGAATGTAAAAAGAAAATGTGAAAAAATTTTAGTTGATCCTAGTTCAGTTTTTTAAAATAATTTTTTTGTTTTTTTTGTTTTTTTCTATAGAAACAAAAATAAAAAATATGTTGATAATGTCAATAGAAGACTTTAAAGTGCTATGAATGCTTTCATGTTTATATGCCACGCTTCTAGTATTTTATTACTGCTAAAAGTTTGCGTCATTAATATCCAGCTATACCATATAACAGCAGAGATCTAATAATATTTTGAAGGCACGTGGCAAGTTTACAGAAAGGAAAAAAAAAATATTAAAACAAATAAGAATGTAAAAATGTGAGCGATAATAATTACTTAATCGCAATTACAGTATATATAGCAGATATAAACAATAGTGAATGTCAAGGCGAGTGCTTTTGGGTAATTTTTTTTAGAGCTTCAAGTGCTAATTCGCGATAATTTTTTTGATGCAATTTTTCAAATCATTTGAAATGTCATTATTCGTGTGAAGCTCTAATGACTCTTTAACATGCTGTAAGGATTTTTAGCTTTTAGCTTAGACAATGAACAATCACATCTGAGATTACATCATGCATTGAAATGCATCAAATAATAAAATTGTGAATTTAACGAACTTTTAAAATTCAAAATTTAACGGTTGGAAAAAATTTGGATTTTTTGTTTTGAACTTGAAGTTCAAATTTATTTTGAGGTTCTCGTTTTGATCTTGAAGTTCAAAATTCTTTTGAATTTCTTGTTTTGATCTTGAAGTTCAAAATTCTTTTGAATTTCTCGTTTTGATCTTGAAGTTCAAAATTATTTTTAAATCAAAATTTTAACGTTTGGGAAAATCTTTAACGGACAAATTATAATCAATTTAAAAGACTGCTATTTAATTGACAGCAATCATGTCAATCTATTGAAAAACACATCACAGACTAAAAATCCCAACAGCATCAGTTAAATGCCCAATGTAAGTCATCCCTTGAAGATTTTTAGGAGGAAAAAGAATGAATTAAAAAGTTGAAACATTCGCCGTTAATGGACCAGGGATAATTTTTTGCCTCTTTTTTTAAAATTAAATTAAATGAAAATAATTGCGAAACTTTTAATAATTATATTTTTTTTTTTTCATATTAAAAAACTTTTTTTTTTTTTATTAACGACTATTTTCTACTGTTGTGATATTTATTTCAATTTGAAAGCACTTTTCTTTTTATTTTAGTTTTTTTTCTTCTTGTTTAATTATTATTTTTTTGTTGGCATAGCGAAAAATGAAAAGGAATTTGTTTAGATAAATGAAGGATGAACAAAGACTTCCGCGCACGTACACGTGTTTTGGGGAAAGTTGATGAATTTGATATTAAGAGACTGATGGTTGTAAATGAACGAAACTAACTAACTTCTTTCTTCTCAACATAAGACATAATTTTTTTGCATAAAACATAATTTAAATTTTCCTCTCCAATTTTCCATCATGTGCCATCAGTTTGATAGCTTATTAGTCAATAATTATTATTTTTTGCCTTTTTTTTGACCTCTCCAGAAAATAAACTAAATAAATCCAGTTACGAAAGGGTGTATAATTAAGAGTTGAGCACAATTAAAAAAAATAGTCAAATTATTATAGCACATTTTTATTTTGTTTGTTGTTGCATTCTTTTCTGTCCCACACACGAGAGAGAAGAGATTAATATTTTTTTGTATGCAATGATACTTTATAGTCATAGTCTGTGATACTCATCTAGAAAATAATCGAAATGAATGAAAAATGAGAAATTTCTTCGACTAGTTGAATTAAAAGTCTTTTGCATAAAATCACGAGCAGAAAAGCCATTAAAAAATTTAATTTAACGATATTTAAATATGCAAGACTGGCATTTTTCAACTAGACTTTGACTTTCGATTGGATCCTGATTCCGACTATTATTTTTGTTGACTGAGAACTTCCTCCAAAAAAGCTTACATGTTGTTATAAATCTCTCGACTATTAATTGTACATCTTTCCATAAAAACCCAAAAAAAAGAATGAATGCTTTGGATTTGAGGTGGATCCAGTTTGGGGTGGGGTTTTGGGGTTAATTAGTTAAATTTTGATGGTTTGAGGGTGACTGGATACATTCAGGGATTGAAGTCTACTTGAATTTAGCAGAACTCGAAGTTCGAGTTCTGGAATTTAATATGGAAATGTCAACTTGACCTCTGTATGGAATTTGAGTAGATTTTGAACTCTGGACACACCTCTAACTCCAGGTGCCAATTTCTTTGGACCTAGTAAGGTATGGCACTCTACTGTAACAGTGTAATGACATGCAAGGCTCAGAACACTCAATGACTTGACTGCCTGAGTCTTAATGCCACACTAACTACAGTAAAGCTGCAGACCTCCACCGTACCATACAAGTCCCAGTGAACTCGGTCCCAGCAATGAGATAAAACAAATCTTTGTGTCAAATATATTTTTTTATGTCGGTCCTTCGCTAATGACGTCGAAAACAGGAAAAATTGCTAATTTCTCCAATATTCGTCATTAGCAAATCGACCCCTGATACCTTATTTTGTTCGTGTTTTTTGTAGATGCCAAAATCACATACATAAATATTTAAAAAAGAATTATACACTCTGAAGTAATCTTAAAGATTTATTTGAAATTCCCGTGAAGCACAGATACACACACATGAAAAATAAGAGATATTTTATTTCATTGAGAAATGAAGCAAAGTTGATATTCATATCAAGGTGTTTCGTCTTACTGTTTTTATTTTTTGTCATAATATCCAAAAAGGGGGGGTCGTTTAGTTATGACGTTGAATGTGCATTAGGAACTTGACTCTTACTGGAAGTTGTAAAAGGCTTGATGGAAGTAAAATTAACTTTTATTAAGCTTGTCTGAGACTAAAATTGAGGATGGAACCTAAAAGAATCAAGCTTTTTGATAGACGTCATTTATGAACGACCCGCAAAGTAAAAAATTGACTCAAAAAATTGTATGTATGTAAAGAGAGTGAAGTATATAAGCAAAATACCTATAAAGTAACTAGATAATGATGATTAACATACATATTGCAATGAACGGACAAATTTTTTTTAAAAAAAAAATTAAATTGTTGTACTTGCCAAACTAATTAATCAGCAATTGAATTATTAATATTATTGTGGAGGTGTGGAGAGATAAGAAAATTTGAAACATACTTTTTATATATTATTGAGTCTGATGCTCCCGCTTCTTTTATTTTTTTTTGCATTAAAGAAATATTGTAGTGAAAAAAATGAAATAAATTTAATAATTGAGTATAGTCAAAATGCTCAAGAAAATTTAGTCAAATTAAATGAAAAATGAAAAAAATGGAAAGAAAAAATCCCAAAGTATCAGACACGATTTTTAATTCCTCTCTTTTTTCAATTCCATTTTTTAATAAAAAAAGATTTTCCAATTCTTTTTTTTGTACATTTTTGTTAAATTTTGTTTTGTTAAATATATTATTATTTTTTTTTTTGAGATTGGATTTGAAGCTGTTTTTTTTAGTAATGGAATCGTCATGAAAAATGGAAATGGAAACATATATGCATATTATATGCCCTTCAAAATAATATCGCGAGTACTTATTAGATGCGATATTATAATCAGAAATAAGAAGGGTATTGTAATGTCTAAAGCCAAGCCAAGAGTGTATACTTTTCATTGGCAGCTATTGAAATATGATTTATGAATTGTTGAATGAGGAAATTGACTATGCAGATTCTAGTTATGAATGTATTTATGGTTATGTTTTGAAAATTTCTACAAATGGGACATTGATAGGCTTAATTGCAGGATATTATAATGTAATACTAGGAACTAATACGAAGCTTAATCACTAGTTATGTAGCTTTAGAACGATCAAAACAAGTTCTAGTAGATAGTGACTGAAATCTATTGTTATGTTTAGGATTTAAAAGGTTCAAAATCCGAGCAACACAATTGGGCGAATCGAACCTTTCGTCAGGGCAATTTCTCTTCTTTCCGACGTGATGAAGCTCTAGTTCCTGTTCGGAATAGGCTAATTTGAAGGATTTCCTAGGAAATTCAAAGAATTTAGACTTAAAATTCAAAATTTTTGAATATTTCAATCTTAACCTTAAAAATTTGAATCTTGAAAACATATGAATTAAGCAATATCTTTACATTTAATGGCAATCATGAACCAAGCTATGTCCCAAGAGTATCAAGCATTTGACAACAATTTGATGATGTGCTATTTCATATCTAACCTTAAATATTTTGAATTAATCTTGTTAGTTCTTTTAACAAATCTTGACATCATTTTTGAGTAAAGTGATATCAAGTTTGTGGTATTTACAACTAGAACAGATAAAGTAGCTAGATCAGGGTTTAGAGTATGGTTTTCAATCCCGGTATTGAGTTGAATGCAATCCACGGATTCAGTACATTTCAATCTTAAGATTGAAATTCCTTGTTCGGAGTTTGAGATCAATATTGTTCAAATTCAATTTAAACATTGAGAATCAATAACTAGAGCTCGAAATAAACTTGAATTTAGGATGGAGTTTAGTCGATTCGAGTTGATTTTTTCATACAAAATCCGAGTTGACTTGGAACTCTTTCAAAATCTAAAGTTTAAATTTTTTTAAATTCAAAATTTTAAAGGATATGAAATTCACAAATTTGGAATAAAGGCCTCTGCTTAGACGGAAGTGCGATCAAGCACCAAAAATTGGCCACCAAATCACTATCAAATTAAAGTTAAATGCTTGAAAAGTTTGCCACATGAATTAAAATTAAATCGACATTTAATGTACGTACTTATTCGAACAAATTAGACCATACTACACACAAAACAAAAAGTTTAATATCTAGAACTGAGCATAAAGCTTCCAGTAGTCAGGAAAAAAAGACTCAGTGAACATTTTAAAATCCGTACAATGAACCATAAACAAAATCCAGAATCTGCTGAAAATTTCCACAAAAAACAATTTTCAATCAACTTCAATGCCTGCCTTTCTTTTACTCTTTTGATTTAAAATATTTTGTGTGTATGTAAAAAACTATGTTGATAAAAAAAACTAAAAAAAAAAATATTCGGTTGATTGATGCCCAAAAAAAAGGAAAAATGACGAAAAAAATATGCTTTTTGAGGAATAAAAAAAAATATGAAAAAAAAGTAAAAAAATTTAAAAGAGATGACGAAAAATCACATTAAAAACTATATATACATATTTTATTTAATCATAGCTTAAATGATAATGTTAAAAGAGATGAAAAAATCATAAAACAATATAATTAAAAAGCAAACGATTTTTAAGAAATCACACAAAAAATCACAAAAAAAAAGAAATTAAATTTAATTTAAATAAAAAAAAAAGTTTATAAATAAAAAAAAAAAAGTTTAAATTTTTAAGGCAAAACAGAAAAAAAAATTCTCCCAGTTTGAGAATATTCAATATTTGAAGTGCTCCTCCAAAAAGAAAACACAAGATTTATATATACACACAATGTATATTTGCTCCACTTTTACCCCAACAACACCCCCCACCCTCCCAAACCCTAGTTGACTACCCATCAAGTAAGAGATTGATTGGGGAGCAAGTGATAGGATTGATTGGTGTGGTGTGGGGATTGTCATTGAATAAGGGGAAAATAATCATATTATTACTACGGATTATGGGGGAGATGATAAATGAAGTAAAAAAAAAAATTCTCAAACTAAAAAAAAAGAAAAGGAAAGAATCCTGAATTATTTTTAAAAAGAGAAAAAATGAAGAAAAAAAAAAAGATATTAAGGAATTATATATATACATATACATATATTTTTAAAGCCAATTACACACTGAAAAAAAAGAAAAGTTGTATTTAGAAGAAAAAAAAAATCCATTTTAATTGTGCCTAGAAAAATGCTACATAGAAGCAGAGCAAAGCATAAGAATGAATCGTTTGTACTTCATATTCTTATACCCAAAAAAAAAACAATTGTGTATGAGAAAAATTCTCTCGAAAACAAAAAAATGAATAAAAAAATTTAAAAAAATGTAACAAAAACCAAATTATGATGAAAAAAAAAAAAGTTCACAATCAATTGTCAAAGTTGCAATTTAAACTAACTAAAAAAAATGGAAAATCAATGATGCATTTTTCTTGATATGAGCACATCAATTTATACTATAAAATGGCAATTTTTATTCTTAACTGTGTATTTTGATGTGTTTTGCACATAACAAAAATGGAACCAAGAAAAGCGATTAAACTTACCATTTTAACATTTGAGATATTTTTATTAATTATAATGATGAAAAAATGAAAAAAAAAAAACAATCATTAAAGATGATGATTAAATGAAAAAAGTAAACCAAATTGTGTCTTTATTTATGCAAATCCATCCACAGACAAATCTCACTTCTAGCAGCAGGAATCGTTCATAAATGACGTTCATCATAGGGATCCACCCTTAATTCTGTCTCCCTTGTTCCTCAAATTCTCTCGTTCACAGCATAAATTATCATTTCTATCCCCAGCCTCACACTGCTGCAAAATTCATTTTCTAGCTACAATATGATTGAATCGCGGATCTACATACGTAAGCAAATCTACTTTCTATTAAAGATTACTTCGGATAGTTGTAAGCGAATTGCAAACTTAACTTAGCTTAGATCTAGTTTTAAAATTGAAACCAGAACTAAGTGAGAAGTTTTGACAAGTCTGAATCTTGAAATCCTGCATTTATATCGGAGCAAGATTCTGATAACTCAATTGTTGCACGCTATAAGCCAGTGGTGAACAATTTGTGTGCTGCGGCACAGTAGTGCGCCGTCAAAAAATGATGGAACTGTCGTGAACCGTATGTCATATGCGGTTTCGAATTCAGTGTTGATATCTTGCCTTTGACTTTGAAAAAGGCAAATCTTTGCGAAGGCAAAGGCAATCCATATCAACACTTGTTTCGATCGAGGCATACCACCAAGATGCGCCGCGAATAATAAAAGGTTACCCACCACTGCTTTAAGCTCTCAGTGCATTCTAGTACAGAGGCGCATCCGAGTGTACATAGTTGAAAAATCTAGTTGAAGTTTTACAGACGACAAATGTCTTCTAGATAAGATATGTAGTCATCCAAAGAACTTATGTCTTCTAGATGAGATTGTAGTCCAGAGAACTAAACTCTACAACTAGTAAAGTGAAAAGCTGTCCAATTTGACAGGCATTCCCAGCATCAACTATTCCGGAAATTCACAGTTTCCTATTCGCGGTTCCGTCAATTGTCGGATGGGAATCGTGAAAGTTTTCACGGTTTTCATAAAATACGTTAAACATAATAACCATAACAGTCAATGAGCATACTCACCCAAATAAGCGTACTCATTAGTATAGTCAATCAATATAATTGAGCATGCTCAATTTTGTAAGCTTACTGATGAGTACGCTTCTTGGCTGTTCAAGACGAAGTAAAAGGCAAGTTAATGTCTAATTAATGATTATTTCTAACTTTTGAGTTTTTCCTCATCCGGGCCAAGCCCCAGCAAATTAAATAGATTTTGACCTCCGAAATCCCTTCTTGACTACTCATCTGGGCTGGTGTACTGCATCGTTAAATCTAAAAAATCTATCTTAGTCTCCGCCTCCCTAAATTTCAGACGACATTTGTGAACGACAACCCAACAGGAACACTTCGATACACAAATAGAAAAATATATATGAACGCAATAATCTCGTTTTCTATGACGTCATCAAATAGAAAAGCTTACGGATGAATGTTTTTAAGCCCACGCAAATGTGAAACTTGACGAAGGAACAAAAATTGTCATAAAAGAGTCTATGATGGTGATTCGGTACTTTCTATAAATAGGTCTTTTAGCATCTAATATAAATACGTCTATAAATGATCACCCTTCTTTGTAAGGGATTATCAAAATAAATCTCGGGTCAATTCTTGTAAGCCATACACATAGCTTGATGTCTATTCGACGAGGATGGAAATTGTTTTGATTTGTTGATGTTTTTTTTTTTTTGTTTTCTTTTTAAAGCTTCTGTATTTTTAGAGCTTCACTACGGTTACGTAACCGTTTATATCCTTTGTTCATATTTCTTAAGAATTCAATTTGTTGAAATTCCATTTCATGATTATTGTCCCAGACAATTAAAAGCTTTTTATTGGCTTCAGAATTCATGATGAAACTGGTTTTTAATCATCTAGCTGATTTACAATGTTATTAAACTCGAGTCATAAAGACTCCCATGAAATTTACAGCTCTTGAGTTGTTTTATATTATGCAGTATTTCATACAAGGGTGGGACGTGAATTATCTGTATTAGAGGTCGTTTAGATTTGCATTCATAGTAAATTTGACTATTTTGAACTCGGTGATTCCTCTAATATTTGAAAAATATAATAGATCAATACTAAAAGTAGCTGCCAATCTTGATTTCTCACCATCAATTAGGTCTAAAATCAACAATCACATTGTTGTCGTTTACATGACGACATTCTAACGACTTGATTTCTCTACTCAATGTATTGTGTCCCAAAACATATGTACTTTGAAGAACACCGATGTTCTTAACCTCTGATGATAAGGTTCTTTAGTATCTCACTCGACCAGAACATGCTACGATTACTTGCCCGTATAATTAGCTACAAACTTGACATTTAATGGCAAGTAATACAAATGTGAAGTTTATTACTGAACATACGATCGTAGCCAATTCCACTCATGTCAGTCTCGACATATTACATATAAGAGAGAAAGGAGATTAAGCTGCAAATTGAGTCAAAGAACAAAGGAAAAATTATTTAAATTCCATAATATTACCTTGTTATGATTACTGCTCAACTATATTAATGATGTTGGACAACAACCGGCTATCAACGTTACATAAATCGGTGTACAAGGCTATGTGCATAGTCTTCATTTGAAACTAGCATTGATTTTATGCTTAAATCACTTGAAATTATGCCATTAAAAAAGAAATTAGTCTGGATTGCTTGAAATTTATTCATAATAATAACAAGGGGGATGTTACTTTGTCAAAGTTCAAAATTTGAACTTACGTTTGAAATCTAAAAAGTCGTTATTTTATAATGGAATAAAAGTTATTGCACACTCATAATAATGATATTACTCCTCACACTAATGCTATTAACTATGTAAAATCAATGAATAGATATGGGAAATAAGCATATAAAGCAGCTATTAGGGATTCTTTCATACTTAAAAACTTTTTAAAATAAACTAAAAATAATTTTGTCAAATTTGAACTAATTGAAATCCATTAAATCTCCCATAAAATTAATTTATACGACTGTCATCAATTATTTCAGCTACCTAGCACCCAAAATATAATATTTATTACCTCACCAACACCTAGCATTTTTAATCAATTCCAATAAATACCTTATCCCTACTCAAATTATTCTTTGCTTTATTGTTTTACGAGTTTTTGTCGATAACTAATTACAACAAAAACTGAGAAGCTTTCTACGATAATTATGATATTATGTATGTATTTAACATCCATGCCTAATGACCTTATGCAATTAGTTCTTTTGCCTTTCCTTTTTGTGTAGATTTTCTTCTTTTTATATGCCTTATCTGTTTTTTTGCTTCCTACCTATTTATTGCTTATATTAATGAGCCTGTCTAAGGAACACACATCACCTCTACATATTGTATGTATGATAATCCATAAGTGAAGCAACGAAGGTTAAGGCGAGCAGAACAAAAGAGCGTTATTTATGTAAATAGGAATAAATTGTACATATTTATATAAATTTTATTATAACATTAAACTTTTAAAAGAAAAAGAAATTACCGTAAAAGTATGAGTCATGTCATAATGACATACAAAAAATAAGAACTAAATAAATGAAAAAAATTATAAAAAATTTTGAATCAAAATGAATTTTATGTTTTGTTCTAATCAGAACTCGAAGTTGACCCGGATTTTGTATGTCGATTCCATACAAAGTTCAAGTCAACTTCGAGGTCTGGTCCTAATATTAGTTAACCCGAATTATGTAAACAGCTGAGTATAAAATTTTATTCGAGAAATTTCATTTTTCAGGAACTAGCTCAAGGGAACCACTCTGCTTTCTCAGTTTGTTTTGCGTTTCTCATAGAACTGTTATCACTTGAGTCACCAGCAACAGATTTGTAGATCTTCTTTGTCTTGTCAACTGTCCATTCGACACCGTCGCCGAGTTTCTCTCCAGCCTTTCTCACCCAACTGCCAATGTTTTGTGATGAGAATGTTTCTAAAATGGTAAGGAAAGTTGATTAATATTCAATTGGATAAAGGTATTAATAATATTGAGGAGATTAAGGAGTGTTGCTTATATGATGTCTATTAAAGGATTCAGATTCGTGGAATTTGCCTGCCCTTTCCCAAGATTAATATAAATTAATACAAAATACACTCGATCATATGGAATTCGAGGAACAACCGCAAACCTGCATTTTAGATGCGCAGGATCGTTTTGGGCTGTATCTTATAGTTCGTCCAAGTCTGCAGACCAGTGTCTTTGCCTGAAAGCCTGCAAATATTGACGAATTCTAATCCAAACAATGAAATTTCCACGAGAATTTGCAAAATTTTACTTTACCGTAAATATCAATAGATACGTCATTTTTAACACTTTAGTTAATTAGACTAGTAATTAATAAAGCATTTACAATGTCCCAATACCAACAAAATTCAACTACAAAATAGAAAATTTTACAAATCAAATTTTTGAAAGTTTCTTTCATAGTGTTAATGTTTACAACACATTCAAATATTTGACAGTTGAAAACTGCAACATTTTGGTATGAAAACATTTATATATATCCTCCTTGACCTACCCTATATCTATAAATGTTTCTGAAATACCTCTTGACTTTTCATTTTCCTCGAAATTGACTCGTTAAAAAACTTATTTTCATCTCCTCGTGATTTTAAAATGAAAATCTCAGTAAATGACCCAACTCAACAAATTAAGTATAAGGAACATGATCATCGGAAAGTAAAATTTTATGGCCCTCAATTCCCCGTTTTAATTATATTAGCGAATCTTCATGTAAGCATGTCGAACCCTTCACAGGTACCTTCATGATGCTTAATATTAGACATCATATTAAGCATGACCACCAACTACAGGTGCCCCAATTTAACCCATTAGCAGTAGCCGCCTATTTTTCTGGACACATTAACAACTCCAATCCCCCAAAATAAATCACATACCTGGAGTAATATCAATATTAATTTTTGGATCGTCTACCATCTTACAATTAGACTGATTAATAATAGACAAATCAAAGACATTAACTCCATAACTTGTAAGGCGTGTACGAATTTTATCGACATAAGCACGATCAATATCCTTAGTACGTGACAAGATTGTAGCTGATTGACGATGAGTTCCTCCAGGTAGTCGTTGACATGTAAAGATTCCGGCATAATTTTCATAGTCAGTCATAAAGATTTTGAAGACGACCTCGCCAGGTAGGACATTTAATGGAAATTTGACACGCATTTTAGCGGGAATATCACTGTCTTTAACTTCTAATTCGCCTGTGTAGCTATAGCGATGTGAGACTGGAGCCAATCCGATTAAATAATCTTGTGATAATTGTTGGATATGATATAGTCCTGGCTCTTGCTGAGTGAAATTGTAAATTACACATTCTGAGGCAGTTGCAGTCTTTTGTACGGCAAACCATATACCGAGGAACTAAAAAAAGAAGGAAGAGTTTCATTTAATATACATAATTAGGTACGTGCTGATCTAGGCTGAGTTCAAGTTCAGTGATTTTATTGTAAGTTTATGAATTGATAAGGAAGTGTTTATGATACAATTAAAGGAGGAGAATAGTTTTCCGGATTGTAATTCTATAAGCTGTGCATCTTAATCTGAATTTCCTGATTCTATTTCTTGTATCGAGAAGTATCAAGTAAGATAGTAAAAGCCAATAATCAATAGTCAGTAAATGTCATTTAAAATATTGGAAATTGTATAATTAACTACGCAATAAATGTAGTCATGTGTGACAATTCAGCATAAACAGCGATGACTCAACAATCGCGAACTATCTAGATCAATGAAGAATTGGAAAAACCGCTAAAAAATTGAAGGTTCAAAAATAACGGTTTTCAAAATTTTAAATCTGATTAAGAATTCAAGTTCAAAATCTAGTACTTCATTTAATCCTAGGATTTAAATTAATCCTAATCTTTAGATTTATTCAAATCCTTTCCAAATCCATTTATTTCTTATTTCCGTACATTAAATGCACATACTCAGACATTCAACAGATGTCGACAATAACTGACTATCAGAACATATTCTCACAACATTATGAATCATAAAGAAAACAAAGAAATGTCAAAACAGGAAAAAGTTCTGACCACATAAGACCGGATTAACAAGCCACAACATTAAAATTCTATAGGATTAATTATTTTATACGTCATTAACATAATCTCTGACCCTAAAGTCATTGATAAGAGGTTCTGCATAATCAAATTAATCAGTAAGAAGATAGATTCGCAAAAAAACATAAACAAAATTTCCGACAGTATAAGCAGCTTGTTCTGAGAATTTTAATGATTATGCTGTATGAATGACTCAAACGGGATATTTCTCATTTGTTCTAATTTAATCAACAATCATGTATAACGGCATACAAAGCCTACCATCATAATTTTGTTTATTTCATTAAAGACTTCCTTGTAAAATGTATGAATCATCTAATTTGTGCTACTTATTACTACATTACCTTTCTCATGTCAAAACCCTGCATCGGTTCCACATTTGGACACTCTCCTGATTTGTACTTATGTGCTATGGCACTACTTATCAGTGCAAAAATCACAATTAGCAAAAATTTCATCTTAAATATATTTTATTTTTATTTTCTTTTCTCAAAGCACACTCTGTTTAACTGTTCAGGTCTCTTATGAAAACACTACTGAAAAATAGCTCACTCTCTACTCAATTTATATATTTGCTGAGCTTATGCTTGTATACATTTAAAGGAAAAAAATTGAGAGAATTAATATTAGTCGTATAGCTTGACGAATTTTGTATTTGTTGTGTATTAACAAGTAGCTTGATTATTCTAAATTCAATGTATTGCGTTCAATTAGACTGCATTTGGATTGAACTTTATAACATACAACTACATATTCATAAACTGTATAATAGCATAATGGTCAGATTTATTACAAATACCAAAGATTAAGCACAATTCATATAAATGAGAGACGTGTGATTCATCGGCATTTGCACTTTAGAGACTTCAGAATCGTTGAATCTTTTCCTTAGTTATATTCTCAATTGATATCAAGTATTTCATTTTGATTAAATAATTTTTTGCTGCCGCATAGTTTTTAGACTGATATGCTGACGTGAATTTATTATTTATGTCTGATATCTCGTCTTGTAACTCATCCAACAATTGTAAAAGATCATCTTTTGTTTCAGCCTCTTCAACCTGCAAGGAATAATTTAATTTTTCATTATTTATTGACAAATAAAAGGTAATTGGAAGGAATTTAGAGCTTAAAAACCAATTGTCAATGCTGGAAGTTGGAATAAGAAAAGTAACGGATTTTAAAAATTTGAATTCCAATGGAAATTTTGGAATTTTCCAGTCAAATTGTAGAAAATTCCAACCGAACATTCCAGTAACATCCAGCAAAGACTCAATTAAATTCCTTATCTCGCTAATTTCATTCATAATAATCAACAACAACCACAAACTTACAGTCTCATTCTTTTCCATCACTTCCATAAGAAATTCTGGATCTTCAATTGTATTTTTCTCGGATATTTCAACTCCCTTCAAACTCAACAGATATTCACAACGAAGAACCGGCGTCTGTAGTGTCTTATATGCTTTATTCACCAATGAACTCCATTCCGAACTCAAACTTTGTTCTGCTTCACTTTTTTGTGAAAATTTGTCTGGATGTATTTGTGCCTGAACATTCCGGAATCGTCTTGTCAGTTCCTTCAGATTGACTTTGGGGTCTTTTTGGATGCCAAATAAATCAAAGTAATCCTCAAAAGACTACGTAGTAGTTATAATCATTGCATAATTAATAATAATTTTGTCGACTTCCTACTTACAATTTTAGGAACTCTCTGTATGTGATTACATGAATTACAGAAGATTTCTACTTTTTCAGTCATTGTCGCTTGGCAATTCCAGCACATTTTGGAAAGCTGACAATAGCTCCTTGCTATTATAAAGTTTCGTACATTTGGGTTCCTGTTATGTGCCGTAATTTGACGTAAATTGCAACTTAAAAATCTTTCTAAATTTCTGATCATTGCACTTCTTTGAACTAGCACTAATGACACTGTTTTGATGACTGTAGAAGCGCACTTTAGCTATACATGAAATTTATATTGACAAACACAAGAAATAAGTATTAAATTTGACAAATTTAAGGTTGCAATCAAATTCTGACAGATTTAAAATTTAACGGCATGTTGAGATTTAAATTTTCAAGTTCAATTTCTCCGTGAAGTTCAAAAATTAAATTCGACATTTTATTAAATTAACTAAGAATTCAAGCAATTTATTTAGCAAACTCAGTATGTTAATGCATAATAAATCAGTCATAACAAGCTAGTGATGTCTAGAGCTCAAAAAAATTGGACAGACGGACAAATAAAATCACAACAACAGACGAAAAAAATAAATAAAAAATTTAGTTCGTGTTTGTTTTGATAAAAATGCTGAAATAAAAATTTTATGCTGAGCAGTGCTGAGTATAAAAGAACGTTATTTAAGTGTTATAGTTTGCAGCAAGGGCGTCGCGATGTTCGAAAAGAAATAATAAAGAATGAAAAATAGAGAAAAAAAATTAATATAGTGAGAAAATTGAAACTAACAAGTTTGATGAATGATTTTTATAAAGACGGTGCTTAAAACAGTTTTAATTTCGGATCATAGTAGTCAAAAATATCATATGAAAGGAGCTAAACAGTGTAAAGAGTTTATAAACTCTAAAAATCTAATATTGTACAATTAAAAAATATTAAGTGAAAAAAGTTAGATTAATAATTCAAAATAGAGCAAGGTGAATAATATAATTAGTGTTTTATCCTTTATAAATGTGTCATTCATCATAATAATTAGAGAAGAATCATTAAAAACATAGATATGATGAAGAAGAATCTTACAGAAGTGCGCATATATTCAAAGTGAAAAAAAAAAATATTTTTTTTTTGGGAAGGAAAGGAACTGACGAGAAAAATTATGAAATCTTATAGAGCATACGATAGATTAAATCTATTTTTGATGATACTTCTATTACCCAATATTTTAGTCTATGAAATAGTTTTAGGGTGTATGATTGTTCTCATGATACAGGCACATAAGCAAATGTCTGGATGTAAATGAGAAAAAAAGTTTTTTTTTTTTCATGCATTCGGATTTCTTTTTAAGCTATACAGAGTGATTCATAGTTCTATGGTGTGATCTATAGTTATATATACAATTGTATGTGTATTAAATTCGCTTTGCCTTTTTTCTCATTCCAATATCGTTTTATTGCATTATTTATGCTATAAATTATTATAAAACAAATGATAATTCCATTATCATTCAATATTCAGTGAATGTTTATTTACCCTTTCATCCGGTCGGTCAGTAACTATAAAAAAATCAAAACACGAAAAGCATACAATATTAATAATAATAAATAATATTTTTTTATAAAAGCACATACACCCAACTAGTATTGTGTTGAGACCTGTAGAAGGCAATGTAAGAAGTAAATATAGTCTATGTGAATTTATTCAGGTACAAAATATATATCCAAACATGTTAGATAGATGCCAACGACTTTTCCGATATAAAGACCTTCACATTTTTCGCTTCTACAATTTTTTCTTATTATTTTTTTCACATTAAATCTTTAAATGTTGTTGGTGGTCATGGTAACTCCACTTAGTATTTAGTGCGTAGCATGGCTCATGCACTTAAGAAATATCATAAAAAACATAAATAATATGGATATTTTTGACCTTGTTAAATTTATTCGATGTAATTTACATCATTGGCGAGCTTTATTTTTGGAATATAGAATTTACTTCCGTTGCTTCCCACAAAAATTTCTTTAAATCAAAATAATAATATTAATTGCATGTGAATAATGCCCGTGGCTTGAATAATTAATGTATAGAAATTAACACTTCGTGTCAAAGAACACAAAAAAGCTCAAAAAATCGATTTTTTTTTCTTTACATGAGATTTAATAACCATCATTGACCTCGACATTGAAATATGTGATTTTTTTGTATGTTGTCTTATGCCAGGAGAAATCGACAATTAGGAAATAGTGACAGTCATTAGGGCTTCTGTCCTTTAGTGAGGAACAGGTGTTTTATGCCGGTTCTAAGTTGCCTAAATAAAGCAATCTACTTTCAAAAAGTTTTGTTTGTGGCTGATGTGGGCTGATGCTGCAGCATTCTAATGCAAATATCCAAAATAGTCGGCAAATGTCAATGGTAGTGGTCAAACTTGAAAGGCATTGATAGATTTTTTGGCATGATAATATTCAAGGTTTAAACTAATTTATGGTTTTTGAATTTTGGCAGCTCCAAAATTTCAAACTTATAAGTTGTTAAATATTTTCAAAAATTTTAATCTTTTGAAATTTTAAACGATTTAAATACTAAGCCAAAAATTTGATTCTCAAGTCAGTGGTTTTTTCTCAAAAATTTCTATATACACTTACGAAATTTTATTTATGTACAACCGATTTTCAAAAATTTACGCTTCTTAACGGTTTTCAAAAATTCAAATACTAACCAATTTTTTGCATTTATTCTATTGTCACTATGGTTGAGTTGATATTTCGAGTTTTCAAAAAATCGTTTGTTGCTCTTTAAACGCTGCAAAAATCTTAATTAAAGGAATTTAAAAATTTAAATCTTTCAACGGTTTTCAAAAATTTGAATGAATTCTTTCAAAAAAGTTTGTAGTATTTTTCTATGAAGCAAATTCAGTTCAATTTGAAATTTTGACCGTTCTTTGATCATTGCACTTCATTCTTTTCAAATTTCGACCCACTTCCAAGACAGGCAAATAGACAACTTTTCGGTTCCGTAGTGGTCTTTCTTTAATATGAAAACATATTCTTTGTTTGTTAGAGCAATAAGTTCACTCATTAATTTCCACGAAAATGATATCACTTAGCAGGAAAATTGATTAAATCAGAATCCCTAACTTATCAATTATGTATTTCCGATACTTGATGATTCACAAAGACTCTTCTAATGTTTATTAAGAATATTGTTCAAACTAATTAAGAGTTATCACGTTTCCATAAGCTGAGAAGTTTGTCAAAAACAAGAATTAACAATAAACACCACTTTACGTTTAATATTTGACATTCCATTGACTGCTGCTAAAATAAAAATAAAAAAAAATCTATAAGGCAATACCTGCTATACTTGCTTGGTTGACTTTATATTTGGAATAAAAATATCAAATAAAAAAACGTATATATAGAGTGGATTGATGCGAAGTAGCCGCCTTGACCGGCAACTTATGAAAACAAAATAAGCGAGTAGACGACTACATGCAAAAACTGAGAAAAAGTGTGACAAAGCAAAAGGTGGAATAATAATAGATGCTGGTTGGTTTTGACACGACCACAGATGGAAATTCTGTTGAGAAAAAATATTAATTATTTAAAAAACATAATCTAAGCATACTTTAATTAGACCTTTATAATGAATCGCGTGATTTCTACTATCAGTAATTACACATTTTACTCTGACTCATTTTCACTCTAAAGTAGCTTTAAACAACAAAAAAAAACCGGTTAGTGTAACACTACAAAAATGGATATAACAATACATAAAAAACAATAATGTAGAATTGCGAATGAAGTCACAATTTTAACTTATTGTGTATAAATTTAGAAATGCAAAAAGAATTTATAATTAAATTTACTTGATTATGAAGAGAGAAAAAATATTATTATGAAAGGTAATCGATTCAACAAGCCAGTAGCCTTAAAAATACAATGCATACTAAACAGAACTTATTCAACCATCATTGGAAGGTCTTCAAAGAAACTGTTCATTAATTCATGTGATGAATAATGAGATAAGCATTTTGATGAGGTCAGAATGTCGTATAAAGTATGTCTGTGTTGAGTGTATGGGAAGAAAATAAATATAAAAATGATAAAGTACATCATCTCTTATCAAAATTGATTTATATACGTTCTATTACGCTGTGTAATGTACTCTGTGCTCTGATTAGATCAGTGGTGGGCAACCTTTGAGACGCGGCACATCTTGTTTGTAACTTACTTACTTCCTTGGCGAAGGAGCACGAATACCACGAGAGCCATGTTCACATTTTGAGTTCGTCGGAAGCTGGATCTGTCTTTAGATAACTTCTGCTGTTTCTGGATGGTAAGCCTCGACTAAAACGGTACATGGCATATGGTTCATTCCATTTCCATCAATTTTGGACGGTACACAAGTTGTCCAGTTCCAAGACCTCTTGAAATGAAACTATCGATAGAGACAGGACTGCATTTGATATTGGCAATTGGCAGGCGAAACCATCGATAGATCCAGCTTTAAGCGTCATCTGAGACACCATGAATCACAGTAGATCAGTAAAACCAGCGAATAATAATAACAAAATGATGACTCAGGTTGCCCACCACTGGATCACATTGTAATCACCTGATTTACAAGATGACGCAATACAAAGCTTCCAAAATATTAAAATTTCCTATGAATGCGGAAGAAGTCATTATTTTGTTTTCTTCTTAACTATCGACCCTCAAAATATGTTTATAATGCTAATAAAATAGAAGCTTGTGGCGTGATTTTCAAAATACGTCTCGAATTCGTATGGCTTACATTATTTTTGCACCTTTTATAAAAAGTTCTTTATTAAAAAAGCTTTAAGGCAACTTGTACGACCATCACACTCAAATGAAACCAAAAAGTCTCGCCTTCGTTTATTATATTAAGAAATATACGTGAATTTTACATCTAAGAATATTAATTTCTTGTTTTGTCGCGGTCTATCCATTAGAATGATTTTGTCAGGATTTTTAAATCGTTCATATTAGTTAGGGCATTGCTTCATACGTCGTAATATCAACGACAAGTCACGAAGCTGTCCTGTGTGATTTATACGACAATAATACAGTTCACCGCACTGTGTCACTCGGGATATTGTATTATAATTCATTGATTAGAATAATATTGACCGAGTCACAGAATGACTTGATAATGCTTTCAAAATTTATGAAACTAGGGCATTTAACTTGACAAGACTTATTTAAACTAGACTGTGAATAAATACAGAAGTCATTTTGTAGAAAATTATTACATCAAAGTGACAAAATGTAGCAAGAAAAATTATTTTGTTTAGTCAGATGATATTTTTTGACGAATAATTTGTCACGTGATCAATTTAGGTAATTAAGATTCTGACAGTTTTGTATCTGAATGGTTGTGAATTTAAGTGTCGTGTCCAGGGTAGGGAAGGAATTTGCAGACTTTGAAGTCGACAAGGATTCTGTATGAAAAAATCGACTCAACTCGACTTGACTCCATATGAAATTGGAGTAGATTTCGAACTCTGTGATTGTATTTTTAACGAATATTTTAAATTCAAATGGAATATTCCAGTGCTTTTTCCATTGTATCTTGAAATATTCCAATTTTTACTTTATTTAATCTTGGAAAATTCCAACAAGTTGTCTGGAAATTGACTGACCTTTAAATCTTCCAATCCTTCCAAAACAATTGGTTCAACTTTCCCATGGCTTACTGGAAGATTTGGAATAATTTCAAATCCTTGCAATTTTCCAATGATTATTCAAATTTAGAAATCATCACCCGATTCGTTTATTCAGAAATGTCTGATCTCATCGATATTTAAAGAAACACAATCTCCATACCAAAAATCGAAAGTTTATCGTTTAAATCCCTTGGGAA
The DNA here is from genome assembly GCF_022539635.2 of Chironomus tepperi. Taxonomy (NCBI): domain Eukaryota; kingdom Metazoa; phylum Arthropoda; class Insecta; order Diptera; family Chironomidae; genus Chironomus; species Chironomus tepperi. Next base: position 649,795 of record NW_027226594.1, on the reverse strand, counting down.
TTTCCTTTAATTTCGAATCCCATGTGACATAGGCGTGTGCACTCAGGAGAAACACTCCTAACTTTAGCTGCACCCGTGCTCCAATTCCATAGTCCAAAATTCTCGCAAGGAATAATCTAAAATAAAACAAATCCATTTTCTATGTATGTGTTCTCAAGTTGTTGCTTTTTGTCATGAAAACGTCAGGCAAACAGCAAAAAGTTATTTACATTCAAGGTAAAAACCAGAAGAACAGTGACAAAAAAAATTATCGAAGCACATCACGATACGTACAAAAGTTTTATTTTACTTTTTTTCATCAATATATAGGTACTTGTGTCTAAATTTCTGTGTCGTCGCTAAAATATAAAAAACATTTTGTCATTCGCTTATTTGTCGCTTAGTCAATGAACTGATTAATGAATATTCATAAGTATATGATTGAGATATTCATACCGCACTTATGACATGTGCGACGAGAACTTCCGTACATGATTGAATCATGATGTGAAGTATTACTTTTTGATGGATTGCAAGGGATTAAGCAAGTGACTGGGTTAATGCTTTAAGAATTCCAATTCATCATTGTATTGCTTGCATTCTTCTTCTTGATTCCTTTTTTGTTTTTCAAGGCGTGAATGTGTTGATTCTTCGCCATTGTTCATGAAATTTGTCAGTTGAGTCTTTTTTTGCATCATCCACCAGTCAAACAAGTCGCTGCTTTTTGCATTTAAATGAATTTGGCAAATTTCTTGAGAAACTCTTGATGGTGAGCTAGTTTGTCATCGAATGATTCTTACATGGAAATGTAAACAGCACCCAAAAAATACAGCAAAACATCTGTCTCAAGTCAGATCTGTGTGTTATTGCTGTAAAATGAAAACAAAACCTTAAACGGAGTTTTTCATCGTCTAGCGTATGATATTTAGTCTAAGATCAATCATCAGTAAACATGGAAGGTGGCTCTATAATTTGCCGTAAATCGAAAAGCATTGACATAAATTGTATAAATCAAGTGAAAAGTATAAACATTCAATTATCTTAATTTTTTGCCTGACAAACTTTTTTCCTGTCTAGAATTCAATTTATTATTAATAAAATTAATTAAACTGAGTCAATTTCCTTAATGAAGGCTACGTCACATGAGAGTGAAAATAGATAGATCGTAATAGAAGCTTGACACTTTTTTGCTTCATTCGCTATTATCATAAATCGATACATATTGTAGATATTAATGTATCTGATATGTCAACAGCCATGAAATATATGAGCATTATAATCCCCTTGTGGTTGTGACTGTGACAATTGAAGTATCAAATTTCCACCCAGTCAAGTGCTTGTCATTCTTTTAATCATTTTTGTGTGCTATAACATTTGAAGCGAAAAAAAATTGTCAATGTCGCGAAATTAGTGCTTGTAGTGAAAATATGTGCGGTTTAATCATGATAATTTAGTTTAATTGTGGGAATTGGGAATTAATCACAATTAACGAACAATTAAGTTTCAAATTACACTGTGAATTTTTGAACATTATGGAAAAATTTGAATTTTTGAAAACCGTTAAAATTTATGAAACTTTAAGAAAAATGTTTAAATATTTGAAAACCGTTAAAAAATTCAAAATTTAAAAATCCGTTAAAATTTGAAATTTACTTCCTCAATTTTGTGGCAAATCACCATCACTGAAGTAGCATAACTGTGTGATTTTTTGGCAATATTTCCTCCAATTTTTACAAGTACTTGAACGATAATAAAAATGCTAATCAGATAAGTCAGTTCCTTTCCGAGATACAGTGTTGTTGAAGGTCGAACATGTTTACGTTCTTAAGCTCTTGTATTTTATGAAGCAAGGCCATCAGATTCGACTTCGACTTCTCATGCATAAATGTAAACATAAACGACCTTTAGGGGCAGTGCGACTAGGAAGTGCTAATATGATTCTATTTTAGAACGATTCTATTATTTTTTTGTTAAAATAATCAATAAATTTTATATTCTGGCCTGAATACAACATATTCGTCATATACCATTGCTTGATCCTTATATTTAGATACTAGTTGCTAGACAAGAGAAAAAGAAAATTTTATCATTTCCGATCCCAGCGACAAATCCTCCACTGTTATCTAATTTACGCCAAACACAAAATGACACAATCGTTTAATTACACTTTAAACTCATTATGACAATGCCCTGATACTCATTAGATAGAGAAAGCTGAAAATAAATTTAATTTTCATTCAGTTATTTTTGTTTGTCTTATCAGGCTTTGGAGCAGCGTCAGTAAAAAATTTTCCCTATAAATCAACAATATAAATAAATTTAATCGCAATTCCTTTTTTTTGTTTTAGAACGAAATCCACTTTTAATACAGTCAGACTCTGAAGCAGACCTATGCGAAGGACGAGTGACGATAAATATAAGAAAAATGCCATCTGAATGCTTGGAGTGAGTATTATTGAGGATATAAAGTTGATGTCATAAGTCATTAAATTCATTTGTTCATTGTTATAGGAATATTATCAAATATCCGCGAGCGATATTGCGATTATTGTTTGTGATATTAAACAATATTTATTGTATTCCCACATACCTCATATGGATATTCTTACTGCTACCATTACGTAAACTACATCCAGATACTTTTTATTGGATTGAAGGCAAACTATTCCATTGGTTGATTGCGAATGTTGTTATGTGGGGCTATTCAGCTGGATATGATAGTAAGTGATGACATATTATGTATGATTAATGATTTTAAATTCCATTTTATGCTCTATATTTTCAGTTGTCGAGGTCGGAGATGATATAACACCGGCTTTAGATCAACGTACATTGGTTCTAGTCAATCATCAATCAACAGCAGATGTGCCTATGCTCATGTCAACATTTAATACAAAACAAGAAGTCCTACCAAATGTTATGTGGATTATGGACAAAGTCTTTATGTACACAAATTTTGGAATCGTGAGTTTGATTCATCAAGATTTCTTCATTGGATCTGTGAGTATATTTTTTTAATGATATAAAATTTTGGTCATCGTCATTATTTCAACATTATAATTATGATTATAGGGACCTCGACAACGTGAATTGGCTTTAGTTCAATTGAGATCGCATATAGAAAAGTCGTACATTCCAAGAAAAAGAGAATGGATGGTATTATTCCCAGAAGGTAATTTTGCCTTAACTATTTGTATTTTTTCATCTTCGTAATTTTGTTTGTGTCATCATTATTATTCAGGTGGATTCTTGAGAAAGAGGCGTGAAGCAAGTCAGCGGTATGTGAAAATTATTAAAAATTCAATAACAATTTTGCTATAAATTTTTTAATATATCGTTTTATATTGTAGATATGCTCAAAGGAATAACCTTCCAATGCTACGATATGTAACATTACCGAGAATTGGAGCGATGAAAACTATTATTGATCAGTTAGGTACGGGACAAGAAATTGAGAATAATCCCACACAATCAACAACACCCCCGCAATCGATGAAAAATATAAACAAACTTATTGACGAGGAAGGAGATGAATTTTATATTGATAATGAATATACAAATCAAAAAACACCGCCAGATACCCCATTGAAGAATGCTTATAATGCAGCAAATCATAATAATAATGATAAAAATAATAGACAAACACAGAGAATCATTGATGATGATGAGAATCTTAAAGAAAAAATAAGTGAAAATGAAGTAAGTTCTCGGAAATCGCTCAAATATATAATTGACATCACAGTAGCTTATCCAGATGCGAAAGCTTTAGATTTGGGTGATATTGTATTTGGATTAAGGAAATCAGCATCAACACATATGCTATATAGGCTGTATCGTTGTTCTGAAGTGAGTATTGATGGAATTTAGAGATTGGAATTGATTGAGTTGATTTGGGTGTGGGTTGGGAATTATTGAAATTGAGGATTTATTGTGTATTTCTTGTACATTCAGTTGTTACGTACAATTTAACTTACGTACAATATTTACATACAATTGAATGTACGTACAACTTCTTGTACGTACAACTCTTACGTACAATTTCGTGCACGTACAATAATTACGTACAACTTCTTGAACGTTCAATGATTACGTACAAATTCTTGTACGTATATTTGATAACTTACGTACAACTTAGGTTTTTATGCAAACAGATTACATACAACCTAGGTTTTTACGTACAACGTTTACGTACAATTTAATTTTATGTAAAATTTTACGTAAAAGCAGAGTTTAAAGTCAGCTCGAATATTAAATGGAGTCTAATTGACCTTTCATTATAAAAATCCGAGTTGACTTTAACTCATCATTAATGGATTGACGTACAAAAAATTCATTATTTATGCGTTACGCATTTTATTACGTTAATTAAATAAAGCCTCTAAATTAAGCATAAAAAACAACGTTAAATAATTTTATTGATTTTGCTTAATGAAATAAAGATCAATCAAAAAATAAGACTCAATCATCCAATGCTCAAGCAAATCTAATAAAAATGTTATTAAATTAAATCTCGAAATTCTTATTTTTTCTCAACAGGTTCCACGCGAGGAAGAACCTCTAACAAAGTGGCTGTACGATAGATTCGTAGAAAAAGAAGAGCTTTTAGAAAATTTTTATAATACCGGCTCATTTGCGTATCCTTCAGAAGTACAACCAACAGTTGTATCACAAGATCTGTTAAGATTCTTTTTAATTCATCTCTTCTTTATAACATCATCCTACTTACATTTTCAAATGCTTAGTATGCTCTATACAACAATATTTCCTCTGAATGGTGGCACTTAAATTTAAACATTTTTTTTAGGATTTATTTAATATTTAATAATAATAATGATGATTTTTTTTTTTTCGTTAATTCACATAACGTCAACCAGAACAATCGTTGCTAAAATGTGGATCTCATTCTTTGATATAATTGTGTATGAATGTAGAGCATAAAATAATTATTTTTCTTTTCATAACTGTTCTATCTAACATCCATCAAATATTCTTTCTTTTATTTTGAAATAAGAAAATACAAAAAAAAAAAGTAAATACCATAAAATACTGAGATGAAAACAAGTACATGGCAGCATAATGAATCAGTAATGTTTGTAGGCACAATTAAAGTGGTTTGATACAATTTTTATGAATGCACAAAAAGAAAAAAGCTTTTTTTTTGTACTGACGAAGCCTATACATGACAAGATTTACTGATTGTTAATAATTTCTTCAATATTTAACTCTCGGCAGTATTAAAAACAAGTGTGTGAAATAATTAACAAGACAACATAACTCCAATATTAGTGAGATCATGATTTATTTACTTCCTGTCTGATTGGGATATTCTGAAGTATTGGCATCATGGCGACAAGGTGGCAGTATAGTTAGAACCAAGTGGAAGTGACTGTGGAAGGTGGAAACAATCTAATTTGACACTAAGCTGTGGATCGGTTCTAAGTAGAGTTCGATAATTGCATGCAAGTCTTTCATACAAGAGCAACAAGTTCACGTAAATTCTAAGCCATCTCGTCGCCGTGATGACAACATTTCAGTGTGACCCAATCAGGCTCCATCCAGAGCTCGAAGTTGACTCGAATTGAGTAAATTTTTTCATTCAAAATCCGAGTCGAATTCTAGCTTTGCTTATGCTTTCCCGAAATTCAGGTCCCGGCAGATTTTTGGGACTCGGGATGGGTCCCGACATCGAGAAAGCATAGCTCAGCCTTCAACCCCTTCATATCTCTCTCTCTCTCTCTCTTTGGTTGTAAATTGATATTTTTTGTTCCAATAATTTATTTTAATTTGACTCGAAATTAAAAGCATTAATTTTCCCATATATAACTTTCTATTTTATGTGTAATATTTAAATACCTATTTACCTATAGATAATTGAAAAAGAAATGCGATATATGTGAAAGATTTTTTCTTTTTTTGAATCATTAATTAAAGTGTAATATTAACATAAATTATTTTTTTATTAATCCCTAAATATGAGAAAGAAAAAAAAAATATTTGCTGACTGCTTTTTATAACTGAAAAGATGTGAAGAAGGTTTATGTGAAAAAAAATTATGAGAAAATTTGTTTATTTAAAACAAAAAAAATTCTTACCTTAAATTAGGCTTAGTTAATTCATCAAAAAAATAATATAAATTCATCTTAAGTCGCTAGGCATTTAACAGCTTCATTCAGATAAAAACAATTGGAATGTGGACATATTCTCATGACTATTTTAGACTTGTTGACTGTCATTGAACGCACTTGTGGAGCAGAAAATTGTGATTTTGAAATTTGCGAATGGAAATTAAAAAAGAGGCGATTAAAAAGTAGAACCAAAAATATAAAGGATTTTTTAATACATTTAACAAAGATAGCTTTGAGATATGTGATAATTAGAATTGCTTGCCATATTTGACGAGTAATTTGTGTCTTTTTTTAAGCTTTGAGACTACAATTTGAATCGCAATGGTCTGCTTCATGAATTTATATCAATGAAATTTCAAAAAATCTGAAAATTGGTTCAAATTTTCAACTTTTGAAAATTACTTCAAATTCGAAAATTTTGAAAACCGTTAAGAAATTTGAACTTTTAAAAGTCGTTAAAAATTTTGAATTTTTTAGCACTGAGAAATTTGAATTTTTGAAAATCGCTAAGAATGTCAAGTTTGAAAAATCAACAAAAAAATTAAATTTCCTGAAATTATGTAATTTGAATTTTTGAAAGCCGAAAAAAGCGTAAACCTTTTAAAAACGCTTGAATATTTGAATTCTTTAAAAACCGTAACATAATTTGAGTTTTTGGAAATCGAACAAAATAGGAAATTTTGACAAAGTTTGTAAAAAATTCAAATTTTTGAAAGTCGTTAAAAACCAGATTTTTTGAACTTGATTAAATTTGAATTTTTGAAAGTCTTAATAATTTAAAATTAAAAAATATGACTCTGAAAGCTCTTTAAATCCACATCAGACCACAGATCAATAATAAAGAACAAATGTCATGTCATAGGAAAATTGTCCACTTCCAATCGAAATGATATAAAAAAAAAACAAATTGTAATAAATTTAATCAATAAATAGTTATGAGAGATTTTCAATAAATCATCGTCGTTACATTGTCAATTCTTCATCATTATTTTTATGATGTGAGAAGTCACTTAATTTCCTTTACAAAAAAAAAAAAAATGAAAACAAAAAATATGAATAACAAGCATGAATAATAAATTTAATTAGGTAAAATATTCTTGAGAACAAAAAAAATAAATTAAATTAAATTAAACTTGTCAAAATTGGCTTTGTTGAATAAGCCCCAAAGAAAATGATGAAAAAATGTTTCTTAAAAACGCTTTAAAAATTTTAAACAAAATTTTTTGCTTAGTAAAATTAAAAAAATCAAGGAAAAATAATCCAATCGAAATGAAAATGATAACTGACAACTCTGAAGGACAAAAACTTTGTATGTAAATAGAGATTAAGCGCAAGTAAATTATTAATAATCTTTCACAAGAAGAAGAACAAGAAATAAAAATTCAATAAAAAAAAATCATTTGTTATGAAACAAAAATAGGAATTTTTAATTAATTAAATTAACTGTGTTTATGCACAATTGTGCGTACTTAAATGTTCAATTGACGTTAATTAAAACGAGTTTCTGCTTTTCAGCTCGGTTATTTACAATTTGATTAGATTTCAGTCTATAAATGCTCTGTGCAGTCTTTGATTTTGAACTTTTAGATGCCAAGCAATTACATACCTTGATAGACCATTCGAAGAATTGACTATCCCATTATTAAGTCATGATGTATGCCAATTATATTGTAGACATTGAATGACTCATCTCTTAAATAGTTTAACAATTGATTGGTTCCGCAAATTTTTCATTAGTTGTTTCATGTTGTGTTCATTAATTTTTAGCAGTTTCTGTATTTTGCTGATATTTCTTCATTTGACCGTTATGAAATTATTTGAAATTTTGAATGTTTTTCATTTGCAGCCAACTTCATTGATGTTGAGTATTTTTTAATTTCTTTGTTTTTTTGCATTTGTGCAACAGTTATTATGCTGAATACATCATTAATTAATGATCATGTATTTAGATAATAGAACTGAGTAGTTAATTACATAAATAAAGGAATAATTGACATATTTTATCGCATTTAAAAAATCCAAAGATCAAAGCAACTCAACCGTCAAAACAAATTCAAATTTCTAGAACATTTTAGTACCAGGGTTGTTGCTGTGATGTTTTAAGCAAAACAATGCACATTGCAACAAAAACATTACTGACAACTCTGCAAAATTACTCGAGAGAACAATACAGTGAACAAAAATATTATTTTAATATCCGTGAATAACGAGGACTAGAAGTTAATTAAATATTTTAATTGTGAAAAAGCTTGTTCCTTAAATCATAAATTCATGGATTAAAGAAGATAAGAGCATTAAAAAGGGCCAAAAAAAATGTTCGAATAAAAAGTTGATCAAAATATTTTACACATATTTACTGATAAGAAATATAGTAAATTTATCAAAAATATCATATCGGTACGTATGACTTATTATTTAAAGTGTTTATGAATGAAATGAGTCAATATGAATGAAATAAGTGTATTAAAATTGCAATATTAAAAAAATTCGCTCGTCTCTAAAGGAAAATGGAGACTTGAAATTCTCGGAATTGGAAAAAATTGCTCTAACATAGCAGCTTGGCTAAAAATTAAGCATAAGCGAAAGTAATTGTACTTGAAATGCAAGGTGAAATTCATTTAATTCGATTGAGTGACCATTATCTTTTAACTGATATCGCGAAAAATATTCAATTCACTTTCTTTTTTTTATTTATTGTACGTAGTTCGTTGCTACTTGATAATCAATTTTTCCCTTTAAAATGCTTTACATCATTCAGTTTTTTTTGTATGAATCAAGTGAAGGTATTTCTTATACGTACAAGAAACTACCAAGTGTAATCAACTTTGAAAATTAATTTTATATGCTACATAGAACAAATCATTTAATCATGAAAAAAATAATACTTAATCGTATTTCGAAGCATAAAAAGAACTAACAAAGTTTATATTGCATCATCGTAGAGGTTTCTTTTGGGACATACAAAATAAATAATTACTTCATTCAATCATCATTCAACAACCGACGATTTTTCAACACAACTAAACATACAATAAAGCAATTCATGGAATTATGAATGAAATCTGGTTGGGCTACGAATACATGTGTGAGTGCCAAAAAGAAATAAAACGTATAATTGACTGCCTGACTATGAGGGAAGTGTGCAAAGAAGAAAGAAAAAAAAAAATAATAAAAATAATAAGAAGTTCGTCGTATCTTTAACAACAACCAGTGCAAAGAAGAAGGCAAGAAGTGAATGGAGAAGGAATAAAAATATAGTTAAATGTTACCTGTGTATGCTAAGCGCATTTACGACGTGCAAATTGACTTTTATGGCCTCAATTTTTAGGAAAGTTTCAAAATTCCACTTAAAAGTGAAAATGTATTTTTAACGAGTTTTTGGGATTTGAAATTTAACGTTTTTCAAAAATTTGAAATTGCCAAGTTCAAAATTCAAAAATTAATTCAACTTTCAAAATTTACCGGTAATTAAAGTTCAGAATTGCATTAAAAATTTAACGACATTTAAAGTTCAAAATTTAAACTCCATTCAAAAAATAACGAATTTTTAAGTTCAAAACTCAAAAATTGAAACCTTTTAAATTTCAACATCTTTTAAATGACAGTTCTTATAAATACAGTCTGGTGCTAGCAGCTGCTTGATAATACCCAGACAAAAGGAACACAAAAATGTGCATTTAAACGAAAATAAGTTAAAAAAAGTGATCGTTTCTCTCCTGCCTTGCTAAGTTCATTATATTGTAACTTCTTCTTGCTGCTTAATGCACATAAAAAAAATTATTTTTTCTTTACTCTCTCGTATGTCAAAGATGTGAAGTTTTATGAACTTCTTCTACTTACACACCACATTGGCATTCAATGTTTACAATAAATGTTTCTTCTTTTTCTTCCCTATGCTGCTGCTGCTGCTGCTGCTTGCCTCTTTTTTTCCAATCTATCATTTCTGCGAAACAAAAAAGTCTCTTGAGAGTATTTCTTGTAGTTTATATATTTCTTGGTAGTTGCGTCGATGGGTCTATATCTCTTTTTCACATGAAAATTTCATTACTATATGCCTCATAGCGATAATGGATGTGCTCTCTTTCTCATTTTTTCTCCTTCTATATCGTCTCCGTTCTTCTCTGTAAACAAATTCAATTGAGAACATCTTCTCGGAATTATTATTATGATTATTATTGTGTATATTTCAAGTATAGCTAAAATAAATTACCATAACGACCTTAATTTCTTCTTTCCTTTTCATATCACAAAAAAACGGGGTTATCAAAAGCATGTTTGAACAGAAAATTTTTCATCAAATTTCTTTTGTGATGAAAATCTATCAAGAACATAAAGCTATAATGCTGTTTGAGGGCATAAGAACGAATAAAGATTAATATTATGACGAAGGTGCACCAGGTGTCAAGTATGAAAATAAAAATCTTTCGGTAAATAGCCTGGTCTATTGTTAGTAACTCGATATGCATTCATATTATCGCTATTTGTTTATTTAACCAAACGACATCTGAGAAAGCATATGAGCCAGCAATATAATGCTCTGGTTGTTAATGAATCATGTCGGGACATGCTGCAACTAGATTTTATTTTTCATTCATCGATTATTCATTTATGTGGAACACATTTTGTGTGGACCCGAAAAACTAAGCATAATGGGTGTTAACATGTCTGTTTATGCTCAAATTTAAAAACGATTAGTAATAAATGAAAATGTTTAGTTTGTTATGCTTAAATATTTACAGAACATAATTGGAAAAACCTTTTTTTTCTCTGTTATCGCTTGGCAATTTGGAACTTTATTTTATTTTTTCGTTTCCTGCGTGTCGACATTATTTGTAGAAATGTTTACTCGAAAGTTTTTTGGTAATAATACCTATATTTGAATAAATTGAGTAAAGGAACTGGTACGGTTCATTAGCTTAATTACGCCACAAACCTCTGGGTCATATCAACTGGTTGAATCTAAATATTAAGAAGATTTAAATGGATTAGTGATAAAATCTAGGCTGAATTTAGAGAATCAATTTACATGAGTACACAAATATTATGAGAATAGATATTAAGTCATTCACTAGTGACGTCAATTAAATGACGTCTTTGAATTTTTGTGAGTGGTTAACAAAAGTTTATTTTCGGAGATGCTTTTATTAGTGACGTAATTAGAAGACATCCTGGTGTTGTTGATGATCGTGATTCAGATTTTGAACTTTACTGACTTATTTAATTCGCTGGTCGTATAGATCAAGAGTGATCCATGGTCTCCCTCAGTCGGCGCCTGAAGCTAGCTTCCTCTATATCTACCAACAGCTTCTTTCCATGAGTTTTTCCATTTTGAACTTTAAAAATTTAAATGTTTGAAAACCGTTAAATTTTTTTGAACTTTAAGATACAATTTGAAGACCTACCAATGACTTTATACACATTATTGGTGAACACCTCCAATCTGTTATCTGTCAATCATGCCTACTACAACATTATAGTGAAAATGTAGTTCCAACATGAACAACATAAAGAATTTTGATTGAATCCCCAAAAGTTCTACAAGTTCATTGGCTTCACGTTCGATTGTCGATCATGTAACCATACTTTTAACAAACATCCGGTTATCGACTATAAGCAAGGTCAATTTTGCGCAATTTTCAAATTGATAAACATTTCATAAAGTCGTATCCTCAATACGGTGGAAAGATAACAGTAGCAAAAACAATTTTTTTGTAGTAAAAAAAAAAATTCGATATCAAAGCTCGGTGTATAAAAATAAACGAAACTGAAAAATTCACAAGAATTTCATTATCATTGAGCAAAATTCGTGGGAAAAGTGATTAAACACATTTATAATTATTACACATTAAACCTTTTGTATAAAAAGTTGTTTCCCATGAAGGCTCAATTTTTTGTTGTTTCTAGCACGCTTGTCTTCGCTCGAATCGTCGTTATCAAAAAATTAATTTTTATAGAATTTTGTGCATACCACAACATTATATGTATTTTTTCTGTTATCAAATTCTACGTAGTGTAAGAAATCGCTGATTACAATATATATCACTGGTTGCGATGGTTATGAATCGTTTGTTCGACGAATCTCTTCGTCGAGTCGCTCTGACTGTGAATGTACGATGTGCGCTTTATGTATGAATGAATGTATCCCAAAAAAAAGAATACTGAATGAATATGAAATGTTTTGTCGACATTCGTTTCATTTCATCACTGAAATTGCTATCGTGAACACGTCAAACAAGCAAGACAGTCGAAAAAAATAATTAAAATATTTTTTTTTTCTTTTTCATTTATTTTAGTGACAAAAAAAATATATATTTATATATTTTGTTTAAAAAAAGAGCATAATTTGAAATTAATGAAGGAAGATCGAAAGACAGTGAAAAATATATAAAAAAAAATTTTATGGACATACCGCAAAAGTGTTTGTGTGAAGAGGAAATCAAGAAAAATACCGAAAATAATTTTATAATAATTATTCATATGAAGAAAATGGACGGTAGTAATAATGTTGTCGGTTCCGGCACATCAACAGCAACAGCATTTTTGCATCAACAGACTTTAGTCAACAATAATAACAACCATTCGATTTTATCAGGTGATACAAATAATAATAGCAGCAACAACAATCATTCAGTGGATAATAATAGTAGTGGAAATGAGAATAATAAAAGCAATAGTAAAAGCGAATCATCAACAATCTCGTGTGGAAAGAAGGCATTTTATAAATTAATATTTAATAAGTCATCAGGATCAAATAATAGTAGCGATAATAATAATAATAATAGTAATAGCAACCAATCATCTAATACACCTCCATTAAATAATTCATATACAAAAGTATCAATGGAGCGAACAGCAAATGGTAGCATAGAAAGTAAAATATCACAAATGAGCATCGATCAAAATCGACAATCAATATCATCACAATCACATCAAGGAAATTCCCTCGTCGTGAGTCCTACGTCAATTGATTTAAGTCGAAGGTGAGTAATAGACTTTTTTCTATCTTAATCTCCGTCACATGTGTGTATTTTATACCTAAATAGTATTTTTTCTGCTCTCTGTTTGTCTATTCATCATTTAAAGTCACGATTCTTTTTCTCGTATATATGTATATCATGCGATAATTACAAGCGCAAATTTCTCAGAAGTATTAAATACTCCGCAAGCTTTATTTTCATGTGAAAGAAATATATTTATATATAAAAACACTTTTTTATACAAAAATTTCCACAGAAAAAATAATGAAGGTGCCGAATGGCGCTCTATTTCGAGGAATTTTTTATCGATGCGACATTGTTATTTCTCTTTGGGATTCTTCTGAGGGCGTTTAATAATGACGTCTGTTGAAAAAATGTGGGGTATTAAATTTATTGAGGATGTACTGATTTTTTGTAATTTTAAAATTTAACGTCCTTGCAGAATTTAAAATTTGGTGACTTTTTAAAATTTTAAAATTACGGGATTGTCAAATTCAAATCTTAACGATTTTGTAAAATTCAAACTGAAGTTCAAAATTTGGTACAATTGAAAGTTCAAAATTCAAACTTTAACGGTTTTGTAAAATTCAAATTTCACTAACTTTGCAAAGTTCAAAATGAGGTTCAAAATTTGTCATTCTCAAAAGTTCAAAATTCAAACTTTAACGGCATTTTATTTGCAATATAAATTCCTTCAAGATATTATTAAACATCACATGCTCACAACCACCTGAGTATGTGCGTTTATTTCTCAGTAACAGTATTTTTCAAAATTTAATGATTTCAATTGAATGGCAGGTGTATGATAATTGTATTTTGAAGGAACGAAGCATGTCACATGCTATAATTTTTTTCGATTTTTAAATATACAGATTGAAGAGAAGTTTTCTGAGAATAAATAACTGAATTCATAAGTATATTTTTTTATTATGATTCCGAAAAAAAAAGAAAAAAGTCCTTGAGAAAGTAAATATGTAGCAAAAAATAAAGTGAAATTAGAATAAACAGTTTCCTCGTGCCGCACACTTAATGAAATTTTCTTAGAAAATGAGATTTATTTTTCAACAATGGCAATAAACTCTTAACGGGAAGAACCATTTTAATGTCATGTATTGAATATTATTACTAAGTAAAAGTTTATTTTCAATGGAATTACTTGTGATGACATAAGTGTGTCCTACAAAACGATTATTTATTTAGCATGAAATTCGATACCGAAACAATTTCTTGAAATTTAAAAAGAAATAAAAAAATTGACACACATATGGTCTGTAAGCTTATTTACTACGGTATGAATTTACTTTTTTTTTTGTACATTTTGGCTTAGTTCCTTAATACTTTAATCTTTCTTGGAATATATTTTACTTCATTAAAGGTGAAAATTGGAGATTAATTACAGTCCGGGCACTAAATTGCTTTGCCATTTAAGGAATAATGCTTATTTGATGTGAAGCACGTTTCTGGGAATTCAAATTTAAATGGTTTCCAAAAATTCAAAAATTGCAGTCATTACTAAAATTCAAAATTTAACAGTTTCCAAAAATTAAAATTTAAACGGTTTCTAAGAATTCAAAATTTAACGGTCATAAAAATTCAAATAATTAAGTTCAAATTAAGGCTTCCGAAAATTCAAATTTAAACGGTTTCTAAGAATTCAAAAATTAACGATCATTAAAAATTCAAATATTCGAGTTCAAAATTTGAACTTTAAATTCTTTTGAATCCAAAATTCCTATTTTTAATTCTCAAAACTTTCATTAATTAACGACTAAGACATGCGCTCAGTTCATTAGCACCCACAATTCATTCAACCTTCCATATTTAATTCAAAGAAATTTTAAAAATTCTTTCCACTTCACATTCGTCTGCATATTTTTGTATGAATTTAACAAATTTCGTAGAATCGCTTGATTTATGAAATATAAAAAATTGAGTCATGGTTATGCCGACTTTTTTTTGTTATGACTAAGTCAACTGTTTAGTTGGAGACAAAGCGATTACATAATACCATTGGTCTTATCTGGAAATTTGCTAATACAAAAGCATATGACACACCCACAAAATATTGTGTCCCCAAAAAAACTAATAGCAACTGAGTATGCCCTACAGTAATTGAATTCCTGTTAAATTTATGTCGATGATTAATTTTTTTATAATATAATGTAGAATTGTTCATCGAAATTGATTCATAAGAATTGATTACATGCTAGTGATGACAAAAATAATTGAAAATTGAATTTGAAAAACTGCTGTCAAAATAAATATTATTTCTGTCCGGGAAATTAGTTGACATAATTTCCGCTCACATGCTTGCTATTTTTGTGAAATAAAAAAAGAAATGTAATTAAACTTTTTTTTTTGCTGCTCTGTCGTTTTTATTAATTCACGAGAAATATAAAATATAAAAATCACCACTAATAAAATTTGTTGAATTATCTGGTGTTATGTAAAGCTATTTTTGAAAGCGATGGACGGGGGCTGTTAATATGGTTTATCTGTGGGATTAATGAACTTAATTACATTAGCCATGAAATATTTCTGATACTAATTGGTGACAAATTGGGACAGTAATTTTCAATTGCTTTGGGGTGTTTGAATTTTAATGATTTTAGTGGAATCAAATTTTAACGGTTTTGTAGAATTCAAATATTAACGATTTTGTAGAATTCAGAAATTAACGACTTTGTAAAATTCAAATTTTAACAATTTTGTAAAGTTCA
The DNA here is from genome assembly GCF_022539635.2 of Chironomus tepperi. Classification (NCBI taxonomy): domain Eukaryota; kingdom Metazoa; phylum Arthropoda; class Insecta; order Diptera; family Chironomidae; genus Chironomus; species Chironomus tepperi. The sequence goes on along the minus strand of NW_027226594.1, from coordinate 633,994 downwards.
ACTTTCAACGGTTTTGTAAAATTCAAATTTGAACTATTTTGTAGAGTTCAAATTTCAACGGTTTTGTAAAATTCACATTTAACCGGTTTTATAAAGTTCAATCTTTAACAGTTTTGTAAAATTCAAAATTAGCAAGCTTTTTAAAATTCAGATTTGATAGGCTTTTTAAAATTCAAATCCAGCCAACTTTGTCAAAAATTCAAATTTCAACAGTTTGATAAATCTCAATTTAAGTACTCAGCATAATCCAATATAATCTGTTAACGGTTCTTTAACACAAATTGCTCAATAATGCAGAATGACTCATGAACATTGAAAAAAATTTCATTATTTCATGATCGGCAGCAATAACATTTTCAAGTTGCCAAGCAGTCTAGCAGAAAATTGCACATTCATTCCAATAATCTGCAGTCAGAAAATCTTTTTTGATAACTCAAACGTATTAATTTCCAATTTAACATTTAATTCCCTCAAAATTTATGACTGCTTAAAATTCATCTCTTTTTAATTAAAAATCTATGCCAGTTCCTGTTGCTTGTAATGAATCGAAATGATCTTTTATCAGGAAACAATTAACAACTTTTAAACTTTTTCAATGAGAAATTCTCTTTTTTTTTTGAGATTATCATGGAGTCATGATAGAGGCGTAACGAGGGGGAAACTCAAGAATTGAGTGATTTTAGAAATTTGAACCTAAAAGTTCGTTATTATTTGAATTTTGGACTTAAAGTTTGCTAAAATTTGAATTTTGAACTTAAATGTCGTTAAAATTTGAAATTTAAATTCGTTAAAATTCAAATTTTGAACTATTTGTTTCTCAAATTTTGAACTTAATCCAAGTATTGAAAAACTGTTAATTTTGTAACGTTTTTTTAATTTTTAAATTTTTTACTTGCTTTTTAAAAAAGTAACGGTCGAGCCCCGCTCATTAAAATGTTCTGGCTACGCCCTTGAGTCACGAAATATGTGTTGAGAGGAATTAAGAGGAAAAAAATAACAATTCTTAATGCATGTTGAGTCTTATTCCAATGAATTTTTTGATTTCAATAGAATTACATCAGATATATTATAATACCGTCATATATTATACGATTTCCGCTATTTACAATACATTTCATTCATTCATATTTTTTTGATAGCATCCTTGAATTGATAAGAAAAGCACTTGATGAACTTTAATACTCATATATATGACGTGTAGTTAGTCATTAAGATAAAGCCATGTCATAAATGGATTTTTCGTACTTTTATCAAAGTCGTGCTTAATGCACGAAAAATCCGCTGATGGTTGGACATGAATTTTGTGAATGATTGCATGCACATTGCATTATATTTCAACTGATTGCTTCACATTATCAAAAAAATATTATTACTTGTATATAAAATAAGAGATAAGATACTGTGGGATTTTTTTTTTTTTATTTTGCTTTCCTGTTTATTATTCATTATTATAGACTATATTAAATTTTAATGGCCGATAAGATTCCAAAAACGTAAATGGAAATAATTAATGATGTCATTTCGTCGGATCGAAATTATACATTGTCGAGCGATCTTTTTTGATATTCTTGGAATAAAAAGTAATTATCGGTTGAATTGATAAGTCTGTAAACTCAGGAATTTGGTAATGTTGAAAAATTACTTGAATCTAAAAGTTCGTTATTTTTTTAATTTTGAACTAAAAAATCGTTAAAATTTCAATTTTGAGCCTAATTTTTGCTACAATTTAAACTTTGAACTAAAAGCTCGTTAATGTTTATATTTTGAACTAAAAGTGGTGTAAATTTTGAATTTTCATTAAAATTTGAATTTTGAACTTAAAATTTCGTAAAAATTTGAATTTAAATGTCATCAAAATTTGGATTTTGAACTTATAGTTTGACATTTGAACTTAAAATATAGTTATATTTTGAATTTTGAACTTACAGTCCATCAAAATTTGAATTTTGAACTTAAAAATCACTAAAATTTGAATTTTGAACTTAAAATTCGTTATTAATTTAAAAATGACAAGAAATTGAATTTAAACTCAAAACCTAAATTCCAAAAATTCATTAAATTTCAAAAACATCAAAAGATCATTAAGTGATCGCAATTAAATAAGTCCATGAGTACTTCCAACAAATCCATCGTATGATTATTGACCCTCAACAGCGTTCATATTAACTAAAGCAATTTTATATTCCTGAGAATTAATAATACGTGATCATAATTTCTTGATCAGCAGATCTGTGCACGAGTAATACTGTGAAATTCTAGGGAATTAATTTATTTACAAGGAAATACTTTTTTGTTATTTTTAATCACTTTTAATTCAACATAATTCCACAAACAAAAAAAAGAATTAAAAGGAAATGTACAATTTCGATGTCAACAAGAAATGAGCTCAGTCATGGAGCAAATAAATAATAGAAAAAAAATTCCCCGAAAAAAGTCTCGGTTCTTATCAGAAATTATCCACATAATAATGAAATCACCTAAAACAAGCATGATAATCATACGATTGTGATTTCAATATATTTAAACTTGAAATTTCTCTCAAAATTTTTTTGTGTTAACTCTCAGTGGCATTAACTTGCCTGCTTGTTGCTATCGCAAATTTTATATACTTTTTTTACTCACGATTAACAAATACAGATAAAGAATTAAATTATCTACACGGAAATACAGAGAATGCTTCTTTAAATTTTTTTGTTTTTGTTATTATATTTTAAAAAAAAAGAAAAAAAAAATCTAGTGAGAGTGAGCGAATCATGTACTTGTAATATCGTATTCAACCTGTATTTATATTAATTCTTATTCATCCAATATGAATTTTTTGTTCCTTCTTCTTACTACTTGACACTCGCAGACCATTTGAAACTTCTATTGTATTCACATTTGAACCTTGTGTGTTTGTGGTCAACGCCATATGATCATATTCCCAAAGAAATGTAGTAAATATATTCATTTTTTTTTTATTTTTTTTACAAATACATCTCTATTAACTATATTGAAAAGTGCATACATTCACTACAGAGACTTGATGGCGTTTTATTTCGGGCGATAATTTTTAGCTTAATTTAAATTGTGTAGTGGGGATTAAATGGCGTTTTGGGCTTGCGAATCGTTTTTAACGGCTTATATCATTTCAAATAAAGTGTTCAAAAGTTCAAATTTTGAACTAACGGCTTTCAAAAATTCAAATTAAGTTACAAAACTCCCAACTGATTTCAAAAATTCAAAATAAAGCTCTAAATTTCAAAACAAAGTTCAAAAATTGAACTTCACTTTCCAACATAAAATTTGAATTTCAAAAAACCGTTAAAATTTTAAAATTTCAAAAAAACTTCAATTAATTTTTGCAATAATTCCTGCCCGTAATAAATGCGCAATAATTACATATTCCATGAGAAAATATTAAAAATATTAACTAGTTCTACTTGTCGTTGCTTCTCTCATCGCATTTTCATTTTGTCAGCAGAAATGCTAGCTAGCTTATTTCATTATAACGATTCGCGTGTGGTGAAGGCTTTTGTTAGATTTTATTTTTCCTCTCTCCACTGCTGTTGTGTACATGTTAGACTCTAGTGCATTTATGGCTGAATATTTAACTTGTTGAACATTATAAAAAAAAGTTTTTAATTTTTTTGTGCATTGATTCATATAAAAAATTGTGATAATTTCCAAGAAGATCGACAAAAGATAGCAAATTTGTTTACCTAAATATATTCTTAGCACATCCACGCGTGTATAGACAGAATTATGAGCATAGGAAGTTTACTTTTTAGGTAGACATTTATTGTTTGTTTGTATTGATCACGAACAACAAAAAAAAAATTAAATTAAATTGCAAACTTTATCTACTTCCATTAATTATATATTTTTTTTGCATTTGTGTGCTATTATTGCAGATATAATTCATCATCATTAAATGAATATCGAATTGAAGATTCAGATGAACGTGCGAGAATACAGCGAGCAATTGAGATACAGGAAGGAATTGAAATTGATCAAGTGACATCGCCTGATCTCATTGAAAGTCTTACATCACATAATTCACGTACTAACAGTAGCGATGAACAGCAAGAACATTGTAGACGATGCCAACAAAATCAAATACAATATCGTCAAATGGGAATTGTGCAACAAGCACTCTTGTCAATTGCTGACGATGAAAATAATCCACGATATCATTCTCAGGTATGTAATATAATATTTATTCAATAATTATCGTGTCATGATATTTTTTATATCCATTTCACTCACTTCCCATTCTTTTTACTTATAATATATATATTTACTTTGATTATTTGCAGGTTGCATATTGTCATTATTTAGTGCCGGACCTTGAGAAAATTACAGCATGTTGTTACTATTGGGGTAAAATGGATAGATATGAAGCGGAGAAATTACTTGAAGGAAAGCCTGAAGGAACATTTCTATTACGTGATTCAGCACAAGATGATTATTTATTCTCAGTATCCTTCCGTAAATATGGTCGATCACTTCACGCACGAATTGAGGTAAAGATTTATTTGAATTCATTCCTATATGCCTTATATCTAATAAATCACTTCATTTATTTTTATTTTGCAGCAATTTAATCACAAATTTAGTTTTGATTCACACGATCCATCGGTATTTATGGCCTCAACAGTAACCGGATTAGTTGAGCATTACAAAGATCCAACATCAGTCATGTTCTTCGAGCCAATGCTAACATCACCATTACATAGGAATTATGTTTTCTCACTACAGCAACTTTGTAGAGCTGCAATTGTTAGTCATACATCATATGATGGAATCAATAAGTTGAGCTTACCGTTAGCTATGAAAAATTATCTAAAAGAATATCATTACAAGCTTAGAGTGCGTGTTAAACAATTTCCTGAAGGCGTTGCTTATCAGAACTCATAGTGCCAGGTAAGATAATAAAACAGACTGAATAATATCTTGTCGCTGTCATGTTGATTGATTGAGTGGATAATTAGCGCATTTTTTGAGGACGTGGAACTTTTGAGTTCAAATTTTGAACTTGAGATTCAAAATTTAAAATTCCGTTAAATTTCAAATTTTAAAAAGTCGTTAAAATGTTTTAGATTCTTAATCACTTAAAAATGCCAACTCTATCCACACATCCTCAATAAAAATCACACCATATAATTTATATTCTTTATCATCACATAATAGACAACTCAACAATTGCTTAATTATATTTTTATTTATTCTTTTATTAGGTGATAACATTTACATTACCATCATCACCATCATCAAGTAATTCATCATCATCGAGTAATTTATTTTGGCATCTTGGATGCAATACAACATCATCATCGCCATTTAATTTTAATTTTCGTCAATTTTCTGAAATTGCGAGTAGCACATTAACAGATCAACCAATACCATCAACATCAACTGGATTACACAGTGAGACAGATGAGAATGTTAAGAAATTAAATGGCAAGAAAAAGTTTGGAAAGAGAATCCAAAACTTTTTTAGTAAATTCTTGTGAACCATTTAATCTACATAATAAGGGATAATAATTAGATGAACGAGATATAGTCAATAGTCCTGTATGAATACAAAGCAGAATGTGAAGACGGAAGTAAGCCAACAACCATACACATTGATGACGTAGTGATAAACAATTTTTTTTTGAATAATGAGCTTTCTAAGGAGTATAATTAATGAAAAAATAAGGAGGATTGTCAGTTTGTGACGTCAGTCAGGGCTGTGTGGAGGAATTTGTCTTGATGACTAGACCTCGATGGTCATGGATAGAGCTAATAAATCCTTTGAACTGCCAGAATATTGGAAATGAAGTTCCATGCCTGAATATTCTATAAAATATAGTCAATGGAGTACTGAATGACTCAATTCCTTCGATAGACGTCACTAATGAACGACCCCAAAGGACAAAAAAAAATAATTAATATAAAAAATTATAATGGTACTATTTCAATACGAAAGAAGTTTATTTAAGAGAAATATGTAATATTAATTGATAATACCTAAAAAATAACAAGGAAATGAAAACAAAAAAACAAAAAAGAATTAATCAACAATGAAGGACGGACGTGTTAAATGGTTTATTTTAGTTATAAATGTTTAATAATGCTGTTAAATGTTATTAAATAATTGATTAAAATAATTTTTTATTTTCGGAATCTCAAAGGACTGGATTAGGACGCTGGAAAACAAACATTGTGATTACAAAATGAAAAAAATTTGTATATTTTAAAAATTCAATAATTATTCTTTTCTTTATTCCTTTCCCTCACCTGTTATGTATGTGTGAGGGGGTCTGTTTACTTGTTATGTAATTCCGTGATAAAAAACTAATTATTTTTCGTGGCACAATTAGGTAGTATGGCTTGAGCAAAAACGTACACGCCTGAGTGACACAAATGAATAAATCTCGGGCCACGAAGAACCTGAACTGACCTGGTGCCTGATTAAACCTCTTTTAATAATACCAAATGGAAACCGTCTCAATGTTGAGGCCAAATGGCGTACATATTGTTGCTAAATCGAGGCGACTTCCATTTATTATCGTTAAAAGAGGTTTAGTGGAGCCTTAAATGCTCCGTAGCGGAATTTTCTTCATTTGTGTCGCTCTGGACGGCATACGGTACTAAATTGTTACGGCACACAGGTTGCCCATAACTGATGTAAAGTGGAAAATCAAGTTTTTGACATCCATCCCTGCTTATTTCCACAATGTTGCCCCTTGCATTGTTTGAGGCGGAACATAGTCACGACCAACTTCCTCCTATATTTAAGAGTATGTTTGGTCTATTAGTATTTGGGATTTCGGGCGGGTCCCCTCCTATGAGCGTAAGGTTTCCGGAAGTCTCGTTCTCGACCAATTAACGAGATCGAAAATGAGACCATGACTTCTCGGGTAGTCTCGAGAATCTTTAATGAGTACGAGTTACATAACAAGTGAACAGTCCCCCAATGTCGTTAATTATCCATTTCTTTCCCAAAAATGATAAATGTCACTATAAAAAAGAAGATTCAGATAGACAAAAATGAGAATGAATGAAAGGAAAAGCAAAGAAAAAAGAAAAAAAAGAAGTCTTTTTTATATATTAATTAATTTAACTTTAAAAATAAATTTACAAAACTGAAAATATATAAAAGAAGTATTAAAAATAGATGAAATAAAAAAAAAAATAAATTTCTGTTTGATAATTTTTGAAAAGATCAAAAATAAAAATATTTTTAATTCCTTTACTATTTATTGCTATTGAAAGCTTTTTGTAGATTTGTGAATCAGTCATTAAATGAGTATGACGTACCTAGGTCGGGAATAGGTCATATTAAAAATAAATTTAATGCAAAATCTTCTCAGAAATTAAGTTAATGCGTTTCTATTTTTACATTATTGTCTGTATGGATAGACTTTATAATTCACTGAATAATGACTAAAAAGTGAGTTTTAGAGATCGTTAAGATTTTATGTGGGTTAATCATATCCTGGGTTTTCAAGATATTGTTCTTTGTTTTTGGGTATGTGACCTTTGACTTCTGATCTATTTATGGGCTTTAATGATAGTCTGTAATAAGGGCACTGCCAACTATTTAGGGCAGTGATGGGCAACCTAAGTGCCGTGGCACTCTTTGAAACGTATCCCGTCAACAAATTCATCCAAAGATCACATGACTAAACACTTCCAATTACCCATCAGTCAAATTACTGAGAACTTGCTTTCTAATTCTAAAACTCAGAATTTATTCATAAGTCAATGAATGTTCTTTATGAATGGATCATTGAATGAATAGTTCCATGAATACCCCATAGCAGTTTGAAGCATATAGTTTTCAATAGAATCTATGACCAAATATATCCAACATACATCTAATCTTGATGCATTCATTCTTCCTAGAAATTAAATAGTATCCAGAATGATAAATTTCTTGGATATTTGTGACATTTTAAGCTAGAATTGAATAATGTGGACAGCTAGTTGTGGAATGATTGGAAATTCTGACTAAATTTAAATCAATTTTTGGTTCCCAGATCGATTCCAGCTGGACTGATTGGTACATAATTGAAGAATTGCTTAAAACTAATCTTAACAGACACGGACAGAGAGCATGCTCTGAGTACACTCATTTATTGGAGTATTCAGTAACAGTAACAAACGTAATAGCTTGTGATGCTTTACTACGTACTTCAAAAAGAATGACTATGAAGATCTTTAGAACCTTATAACAAAAGCATGACTAGGAATCGTTCATAAATAATGTCCAACTGTTAAGGAGGGAGAATTGTCTGATTATGCAAAAAGAGTAATAAATTTGTGTGAAAATTTTGTGAAACAAAGAAAAGAAGGGATTGAAAATAATCTTCGTTTAACTTGGACGTCATTTGTGAACGAATCCTTGATCAACAGATTGATTCATTTCTACGAAAGCTCTCAATAGTAATATCAAAGGCGACAAAATTGAGGATCAAATTCTGACAATCGCATTTCCTTAGTAACCATAATCGTTAAAAGTTAGTTGAAAGGTAGCTGAAATCAGTCTGATGAGGTTATACTTGCTATAAGCTGGCTTAAGACTAACTTTTGAGTTTGATGGTTTTTCGGGTATTTTATGGTTCCAAGGACCAGATGGAAATTCTGATGATCCCTTTTCTGGAGGACACAAATAAAGAAGACTGAGCTACAGAGATTCTTACCCGAGAAGCATAAAATCCGGTATCATTGTATTGCTGAAGGTACTTCTGATCTTACCGTTAATACAACGACGCAGTTGTACCTTAGTAAACAAGATGTGCTGTTCGGGTAAAGCTCTTTAATTACCATCAATTTGAATTTTGAATGATGGAAATTGATCCCAAATGCCTACGCCTTAAACAATACATATTGATCCAATTTAATTTTTCCAAAATAAAATAGAAAACATCACATCCGATCGGCACAAGTTTTACATGGTAGCCAGATGGCAGCCACATAGCATCCAATTTTCAATTTTTCATGGCAGTTTACATGACACTTGCCACTTGGATGCCATATGGTATATACTTGGACTCCATAAGACAGCCACTTGGACGTTATATGGCAGACACTTGGACGTTATATGGCAGCCGCTTGGACGCCATGTGGAAACCACTTGGGGGCCATGTGGCAGCCACTTGGACGTTATTTGGCAGCCACTTGGACACCATAAGGCAGCTACTTGGACTCCATAAGGCAGCTCCTTGAACGCTTTATGACAGCCAATGGACTACCATGCTTAATTTGTGTCGATCGGGACAGATCTTACAATATAAACTCTTTAATAATTCAATCAAACTATATTCAATGATCAAAAAAAAATAATTCAAAGTTGACTCAACTGAAATCAAATAGTATAACTATGTACAAGTTACGAAAACAGAATCAAATAATATTAAGACAAACAAAACAAAACAAAAGCGTCTTTTCCTAAATGTTAGAAAAATGCGCTAAAAATTGTAAATAAACAAAACAAAAAAAAAATTATTATTAATGAGACGATAAGTCATGGTTTTTTATTTGTCATGATTTTACAGGTTCTGGATGTTGACTATTACTTGATTCCTGGATGTTTTGGATTAGTAAGTTCCTATTTTATCTATAAAAACCAATTCTAACCTCAAAATCATCTAAAAATCCCAAAAAACCAAATTTCATCATCAAACTTAATAGCATTGGACATGATCGATTGGCTTCATTCCTGATATATCAATTCCAGTCTTAGCAACAACTTCGCTCTTCAATTTCTCAACAATTTTACTGTCCAAAGTCTTTTGTCGTGAGCCAATTGTTACAGCCAGATAGATTGGTCCACCCAAGTTCTTGCATTCAATGACGACTGCATAGTTGTCTATATTAATTAACAAAAAGTAGATTAGTGCTTAATACAGCATAAAATTTAACCAATCTTACCATAATCAGTTGTAAAGATTCGCATGTTGGAATTATTAAGCAATTCAAATGGTGTTTTCAAGTTAAATCCTTCATCCAATGTCTTTCCTTTTCGGGACAATTCAATGTTTACATTTGCTGGATGTAAAATCATTTTGTAATTTGTTGTACTTCCGATATCGAAAAGTTCATAGCTTCCACATGGCATGTCAATTCCTATTTCGATGAGATAAATAATGAATATGTGAGTGAGGATTGTGCTGTATTTTGGGTAGGTAATGTAGGCTTTGCAATTCAGCTTGAATTGGATTCAGAGTGTCCTGTACTTTCTGCGGGCTACTGATCATATTGTGATTCGAACCACTTGGTCTAGTTCAGTGTTGTCCAAACTATTTTGTGTTATGACACACCTTGGTTTAAAGCAGTGGTGGACAACCTTTATTTTTCGCACACTTTTAAGATTATTCTGACCGTAATCCTAGAATTTTTAGAAGCACACAAGTTGTCCACCACTGGTTTAAAACAAGGACCGAACCCGCACACGACTTGCAAGTTCATAGCATTTCCAAAAAAAATATGGCTAGACACAGTTTGGACAGTTCCCGACAACACTAGATTCTAGTTAATAACTAGTTCTAACGGCTTTTCGTTCGCTCAGAATTAAAACGAACCGACCGCATCACTCAGGCCTGATTTCCTAAACAAGGTACCTATTCACAGCTCATATGATCAAGATGGCGTAAAGAAGCCATCCAGATACTATGATATCCCAGTATCTTACCTAGCTCTCTTAAAGAATACTCAACTAGTGCAAAAGGCTGCAGTATTTCACCCAACACATGAACCGAAATTTGTGATTAAATCAGTAAAGGAAGCAATGAGCTTCTAACTAAACGTAATCGAAGATTGAACAGGCTATATCCATGCTTTCTTGGTACAGAAAGATCACTAAGATAACAAAAAGCAATCCCTATGCATGTTAGGGATAGAATCTTTTAAACATTTGACCAATGCTATACTGTGTACTTAGTCAACTGATGTCAATTCACTTAGTAAACAATATTGTGTTAATTAGATTCAAACAAGCTACTTTTTGAAATTACTCAAATATTGCATAACACACAAATAATTTGCTGTATCAAGTAGTGATGGGTCCACAATTATTCGTTTCTAGTTACAAATTGTCAAAGTAACCCCGTGTCAAGTGCACAACTGCATCTTAGCAACCCAATCAACACTTAGATGCCATTTACTCATCTAGCATGTGCTAGACAAATTAATCAACTGTCTCCTCAGACTTCAAAAGACACAAGATACTCACCAGTTGTTACAATTCCATACCATCGTCCAAGGAATCTCTTATGATCAAAATTTTCCATAAACTTAACATCAGGACACTTATCGACTGCATAACTTGCACCGAAGAGAGTCAAAAATAAAGCTACGATTATTGTTGCCTTCATGATTTTCTAATTGCTTTACAATTCTGTCTGAATCTGTTAACTGAATGATGAATTTTTATGGCTGAGCTTTTATACTTATATTAATCCTAAGCACGAGATATTCTGAGAGGCTGGATACAATTTTGAGAAAGAGTTCTTTAGACTTTTGAGAGAATGTTTTCTTCTTGTTGCTGCTGTTCTGAAGTGTGTGTTCACACCGTTCTTAAAGTAGTTAATTAGTTGGCAGGCAGTCATTATGAGTTGTTTACATTGTTGTAAGTGATGAGTTGAGAAGGTCATGGAAAGCAATAAACTTTATAGTTTTAGATTTTAATAGATTAATTGCTGTTTTGATTGGATTCTTGGATATACCTAATTGGATGTACCTATTGTGCTACTTAAATAGACATTAATAACTTTAATCAGCTATAAACCAATATTGTTACATGTACGCAGATACAGTTTAGCAAGGCATGTAACCAAAGTAACCGAACCGCACAACGTGTTCGCTAAGGCACCGCTATGTCGCCGTATTAGCAGTAAGACACGAAGTTGCCCTAACGGTACTATGACGGCTGATTTTGATACATTTCTTCGGCAGCAAATGCGGTTCGCCGGACTGTGCCCCTTAGGATAGAAGTCATTTTTAACAATTTCTCAGCTCTGCATTATTTACAGGATCAGGGCTGGATCAGTGAGAAATAGGAATTTGCTGTCCTGTAATCCGTCCCATGTAAACCTAAGAGGCTTAACTTTGCTATAAAGACAATGCTAATGGTGTCTATACAGAGGTCCAAAAACATTAAATTCAGCCCAACCAACCATCTGTGTACCAGTTCTAAAGACAACTTTCATCCCATACTTGAATCCACATTCTTTTAAATAACATGACTAAGATTCTATATGATACACAGCGGTCCGGCTATATTCACTTCATCAGAAGTGTTTGTCCTTCATCAAGAACAAAAAAGCAAACTGTGACGTATCAGTTACCACATCGAAGTTAATGATTTTTATAAACCTTTTAATATTCTTATTATTATTCAGAATCTAATAGTTGAAAATCATCAAAACATTTCCATGAGAGACATGGGATGAGTGGATGTAATAATGTTTTTCGTAGAAATTTGTAATTTGGAATGTTTATGGTGGAATTATATCTTTAAAGCAGAGTTGCAAAAACAGGTGGATGTGACAACAACAAACTTGTCACAGTTTTTGCCTGTTCACAGACAATGCTTTTTTAAAGGTTACGGACAGATTGCAACTCTGCATTAAAGTGTATGACTGGTTTAAATCAGAAGTGGGCAATCTATGTGCCGCGGTACATTTGTGTGTCGTCAAGAACGCCATGGAACCTTATGTGGCTTTAGTCGAGGTTTACAACCAAGGTGAGCCGGAGCCGTGAAAAATATAAGATTGCCCAGCACTGATCTAAATAGAGAGATATGATAGATGGTGAAATTTAATAGAAATTCCTTTACTTCCGTTGATGATGCCAAGAGAGCTTTATGAAAATTCTTGTCATATCTGTGGAATAATTCAGAATTTGGCCTCTGATTGGAGTTGAATTTGCGTTTTTACGAAAGATAGCTTCTGCACCGGTAAGGCTCTATCATCCAGTTAGCTACGAAACGCCAATGAGACATACATGAGTGCAAACTTTGCTGCGGTCGCAATAAACCACTCCTTACATCCTAAACATAACCATTTGTTTAAAATGATTTTGCCATAAGTGACGTCATGCTTTATTCTAACTTTGCACAGTTGCATGGTCCAGGGTAAACCAATTCAATGCAGCTAGCTACAATCTGTGTGTCGCGAATACACTAACCGAGTTGATGTAACTAGAAACAGCGAAAAAGTACCCAAATCCGACTAGACATCCCCTGGAATCGAACTCGGGTCGTTAGGGTTGGTAGTCAATTCTTCCTAACAAATCCCATAGACATTAATAGATTCCCTTAAAGCAACAAAGCCTCCTTCAAAATAATAACAAATTTTGCCCATCCTGGTCAAGTTTAAATCTTTCGAACAAGAATCAGACGTCATCATTAGAACTTTAGTACAGTTGCTAATGATGCTGAATCATAATTTACAGATTTATATTTTTTTTTCTCCTTTCCAGACCCAAATCAATCATTGTGTAGATCAAACTTCAAAGTTTCACATTATAAATCAACTAGCTATTCCATTTTTTTTCAATAATCACGTTTCACTTTAATGCACCGTAACGAACAAATAATTTTTGTGTGCTGATGAAACAATAAGCAAACTCATTCATTGATGACATGCAAATGAGATTTCAAAAAAGTCGACAATTATATCATAAGTGTGAATGCAAAGTTCTTCATTCTATCGTCGTCATGGCATGCTACGTCGTTTACTCCCTATATATAGCTTGTGTCTATGTTCAACTTTTGAAGTTGAGTACGAAAAAAAAAGGCAAAGTAAAGAAGATAAAATTTTTTTTTGATCGTTTGCGTTTACAGCAATCATCAGGTTGGATATATGATAACAACAGAATACATAAAAAGTATATAAATTGTCATCTGTTGCTCCTGAGTAATATTTGTAGCATGATGTGAGAAACTGGCCGAAAAATACAAAAAATTTTGGACATGCGCAGATGTGAGCTTTAAAAGCTCATCCCTTCTTCGGGAGCTTTTTTTTCTTGTCTATTTGCTCTAATAGAAGAATACCCAGTTCAGTAGTTAATAGGATGTCGTAGAGCATGCATCGTGTCGTTCTGTAGAATGTCTATCATATCATAGAGATACATCAAGGAGGAAAGAAAAGTCTCGTTTCTATCAGAGATTTAGAGTCATAAAAAATTAAAAGCTCTAACAAACATTATCATAAAGGATTATTTTTCTCGGTCTCTTTTTTTTTATTTCAATGTGTGTATGGGAAGTAACATAATAACATGTCCTTGGATTATCGATTTTCCTTACCACTGCACTGTGTACAGTTTTTTTTTTTTTGGTTCAGTTTTGGACTTGAAAATGATGCTAATCTGTTCACTTTGAGTGATGTGAGATGCTTTTTGGTTGAATTTGAATGCAGTTGAATTTTACTATTTGATTGTGTAATTATTGATGTTTATTTATTTATTGACTGACTGATGCTGTTTGTGATGTTTAAATGTTTGAGTTTGATGGAATATTTAATTAAATTTGTAAATTTTTCACTTTTACACGTTTTTTGAATATTTGTTTTGGAAATTCATAGCTTTCTGCCCTTTGAAGTATTTTTGCTGTACATTCAAATTTTAAATGACCGTTATATTTCAAATTCAATAATTCCGTTAAATTCACATCTAAATTTCTGCTTTTTAAAGAATTTTAGTTATAAATTCAAATTTCAAACGACCGTTAAATTTCAAATTAAAAAAATCCGTTAAATTCGCATCTAAATTTCTGCCCTTTGAAGAAATTTCGTTAAAAATTTCAAACTCCAAGTTAAGTTTCAAATTGAAAAATTCCGTTAAATTTGCTTCTAAAATCAATGCGCTTTCATCACATCCTTACGTTCAGAGCGTTGACTGTTTTGTGTCATAGGCTCATGTTTTTTCATTCATGTTACGAGCTCACCGAAAAAAAATTTTGTTTCATGTTTCCGAATACAGAATAAAAATGCCTCTTTTTTCCTCTGACTGCTACATTCATACATTACAGCCTCATACTGATACTGTTACCGGCGTTGGTTTTTTTTTCATCATCATACAGACTTCCATTGTTTGTATCTAAATTTCATAAATTTTTAAATATATTTTTCCTGCCTTCTCGCTCACATTTTGTGTGTGTTTTTCCATTTCCAACCTCAATATGTAAAGCGCGGTGGGGTCTGAATCAGTGGTGGACAACCTGTGTGTCGCGGCACATTAGTATAAAATGCCATGAACCGCATGCTCTGTGCAGTTTCGCTCGTAACTCACCACCGACGTGTCCCATGACACAAAGGTTGTCCATCACTGGTCCTCATACTATAGGCTATAGATATATGCTCAAGATATTCGTGTAACTGCCAAAAAAAAAAGCCGAATAGGTATGAGATCAAAAACTAGCGATGGAGATGCATGGACAGGCGACAAAGATGAGAGACAAAAAGTGGAATGAGAAGGAACCAAAAAAAAAAAGTTAATAAGGAACAAAAAAAGGGAAAGTTAAAGAATGATATTTAAAAAGTTTTTTGACAGCCAGAGGTAAAGTTCGGATATTTTTGTCTGTAATTTCTTGAATATATTTATAGAAAAATAAATGAGAATACGAAAGTTTAGTGGATGGGAAGGCAAGGCAAGGCACAAAAAAAAAATAGTAAATGAGAACAAAAAATTCTCATTATGGAGCAGAAGATGGATGAATATCATTAGATAACAGAGATGCTTTAAAAGGTCAATGTTAGGAATATTAAATGACATCAGAAAATCCATACCATTAAATTTTACAGGCACAGACATACACAAAAAAAAGCTTAAAGTTCAAATGTTGACAAAAAGATGTAAAAAATTCATTTCATTTGTGTTTTAAGGCATTTGTGAACATAACATACAATCGCATGTCAGCATTCTGATGGCAGAATGTCGCTTCTGTGGGCGTGAAAAATTCTGATTTGCATAAAATTAAATTTTGAGACATTTTTTTTGTGGATGTTATAAATTTAATATTTAGGATTCTAACCTCAAAATTTATTGTGGCAGGAAATGACTTTAAATAGACAATATATTTTGGCATTGGATTGCATATCGTAGACATCACTAACAGGGCAAAAAGCATGCTTTAAATGTGCAGAAAGACCACTAGGGTACCTAAAGGTGGTCTGCTTGCCTATTAGAGTATGACCTTTGTTTACGCTGCTTATAGAAGCTATCACTTGGCATACCAAAACACAACCCGTATCTAGGCCAGTGGTGATCAAACTGTGTGCCGTCAAAAAATTTTGGAAATGCTCAAGGCTTACCACCAAGTCATGCACTTGAAAATGAAAGGTTGACCATCACTGGCCTAGACAATTTCTGGGAATTGGCAGACCTATTGTCTATTCTAAGCCGTTCCTAGGTTAAGGTGATGGCTAGACAAACTCAAATGCTACCATGATAGTGCTAAGCATATTTTCACAGTTACCAATCTGATAATTCTTCTTGAATCAAAGATTTAATCTTTTTATATAGTTTGCAGCAAAAGGTACGATAGGAATTATTCCATTAGAATTGGCCGAGAACGAACGGGAACAATAGGAAATGTTTGTGTTTTAGACTTTTAAATCAGCTTAGTTAGCTTTGGCTTTAGTATCACCTAAAAGACATCCTCAATAGCACAATTAGGCTAGTCGCTCAAAAATCTGGCTTTAGATCTGTGTGACTTTGAGTTGGTGCCGGATTTAGTTTTGATCTGCCAGAGTCATGTCAGCTTGATGCCGAATTTTAGATCGGTTAACCAACATTTGTCATTAGAACAGTTTATAAGTACTAACAGAGACTAGGATTCTCGGGGATTCAACAGAGCACGCTGTCGAGTCGACTCAATTTGATTGTTTTCAATCTCGAGTCGACTTGGTTTGAGTCGAGTCGAATTGACTCAAGTCCATTTCAAGTGTGAACTCTGGCATTCTATACAGAACAGTCAGAGCGACTTCGAACTCTCAATGTCAGCAAAAGCGTACCTCAAATTTGTCTCTTTGTCAAGTCCAACCTTCATTTAATCTCCGTCCTTGATATGCTACTGTGCTTGATATGCTACTCATTACTATGCCTCTGTGCTAGTACTGATAAGAAGGTGATTGATCTCCCAAACCTTCAAATCAGACAAACTTAACAAAGTTTAATAACACGTCACTTAAAAATTTACACCAATCAGTCCTAAATCAATAAAAAATTTTTATCGGAAGTAACTAAAATAATAAATAAAATTAGATAGACAGCATTGGCACTTATTATATCAGTATGTCAATAATTTTTTTATGATCTTTACGTCTCATGAGTTCTGACAAGTTCATTATCGATTTTTGACTGCTTTTTGTGTGAAAAGTTCAAATTTCAAAGATTTTTACAATCACACAAATAGCTGACACAGTATGCTGAGCACAGCAGTGTGCGAAAAAAAGGAACATAAAATATTTATATACAGCACTATATATATATATTTTAAATCCGAAACTTTTATTTCCACTTCACTCTTTTTTTCAATTTTCATTTTAATTTTATTTACCTTTTTTTACCCCTTTAGTCCATGGCCATAACATACTGTAAATAGAGGGACTATTATTGTTCCGTAAAATAGCACGAAAAGTAAACAAATAAATTTGAATTCAAATAAATATGAACTTCTATTATTTTATTTTATTTCATCAGACCTGACCGTTGGGCAAAGTTGTTTTGGTACGAAAAAAAATGGAAATTGCTGCGCATTTATTGAGGAGCTTATGTATTTTAAGTCTGAATGGTTAATTTCGGGACAAATTGTGCATTTGATTTGTTTATTTAGGTCAATTTTAAAAGCAATTATTCAAATGAAGCATTTTCCGCCATTTTTGTAAATTTATTGCTTTTTAAGCTGTTTTCAGGAATAATATTGATATAAATCAGCGTGCTCACTTAAAATGAATTGAATTCTAGCATTTAAATGCAGTTTTAGTTGCAAAATCTATAAAAATTCTCGATTTGAAAATCTCAAGTGGACAAAATATTTTCCCGCTAAAAATCAAACACGTGAAAATTTTTAATTTAAATTGATTGCTTTTTAAGCTGTTTACAAGAGCAATTTTGATGTAAAAGAGCTTGCTCACTTAAAATGAATTGAATTCTATCATTAAAATGTAGTTTTAGTTCCAAAATCCTTAAAAATTCTAAATTTGAATATTCCAAGTGGAAATTTCAGCAAATTTTTATTTTTCCGCCAAAAATAAAACACGTGGAAATTCAAAATCTAAGATTGCGTTGAAAATTCTTGCAAATATTAGTCAAATAAAAGGACAATCTTGATAAATTCTCTTATAAATTCTATATTCCCAGCAAATTCACTAAAAAGCTACACTTTAGTACATAACCAAAAAAACAGTTTGTTTTTCACCAGTTTTTTCATCAGAAATAAAAACAAAAAGAATTATTTCAACCATCCACTTGAGATGAAACCCTTTTTTTTTTGGTACTCAATATCACTATCCATACATGTTCACATGCTAGCAAAAAAATGTTAGTAACAGAAAAAATAACATCAGCACAAAATATTATATTTTAAGTGGAAAACTTTCTTTTTTTTCGTATGTATCCAAGCACAGGTAAGCAAATGGTCGGTAAGAGGAATGAGGATGGATATGGAGGAAAATGAGAAAATGTCGAAGGAAAATTCAATTGAAATATTCGGTTTCACGAGATACAGAGGCTCCTCTCAGGGGGACATCATAAAGGAAAAGCTTTTGTTTTTTTCCTGGAATTTTCCGAAGTAACGTAACGTTGGGTGGCGGGTAAGGCTTGAGACTACCCGGGAAGTCTCGAGTTATGGCATCGGAAACACTAAGTGGAGCAGTCTCGGTTTGGAATCTGGACCACTTAGCGGGGAGTAATTGATTACAAAGAGTAACAATGGAAGTGACAGAGGAACTGTTCCAAAACCCCAATTATCATCGTCCCAAAACTTTCGCACATCCCCTCCCATAATTTTTTTTATTTAAAACACATACAACAACAAAGTAAGAGAATGATGAATGAATGTGTCTGGCTCGAGAGATGAAGCTTAGAACGTAAAAAAAAAAAATATACAGAAGTTCATTCATTAAAATTAAAGCTTGATGGAGGGGATTAGAAAAGAATTTCTTGTTAAGTTTCTCGGAACTTTGTGCGCATTTCATATAGCTTTTGTTGACTTTTTAATCATGAAAGATTTATACATTCTGAAATTAAGTTTGCTTTTTGAATTTCTTTGTGAGGTTTGGAAAATGAAGAAGATTTTATTTGATCTTGGAGCAATTTTATGGTGCCTGATTAAATATTAACATTTAAATTGAGGTTTTGAGGGGAAGTGAGTTGAGATTATGTTGCGTTTTTGGGAAGAAAAGGGTTACGTATTAAGTGAACAGTCCAAAAGCGGTCCAAAGTAAATTAATGTAGAATACTGTAGAATTAAGGTAGAAATAAGGGGTTAATGATTTCATAGCCTGTCAACCAATCCCTCCTCCACCCTGGATATGCTATTATATCTCCGTTGAATATTCTTGTAACGTATCGTAGCTTAAGGTTGTTTAATGAGTACGCTCGCTAAGGCTCACGCTCAAGCTTAACCCGCTCCATTGGTACCGCACCGCTTGAGCAGATTTTCATTGCCAGGAATGCACCACGGGGAGGTGGAAGTAGGTACTTGGGTAGGATAGGCGGAAGGACGTTGAAAGCCTGTATTGCGCTTCACTACACTTTCCTTGGATATGCTACTGTACAGTGTACACATGTGCATTATTTGTCCCAATTTTGCATCTTGACGCTCTGGATGTAATCTTCCATTTTTTCCATTTTTGAAAAAACACATTGCCAGGAAAGTAGTCAAAATAGTTTTTAAGGTGGTTTCACGAAAAAAATTAGAAAATTGATGAGTTATTTCCAAAAATGAGTGAATTTAACACAACCCATGCACACTGCACTGCATCTGCAATTCAAACTTTCCTGCCACAGTCTGATACCCTAAGTCTGAATCATCTAATTCAAAAGCTAGTTTTTAACTTTACTTCATCTCTAAAGACCCAAAAATTATTGATCAAGATATCCATGAACAAACCCAATCCTGAACATCAACCGACAAATTGCATCCCTAATCTCACGAAAAAATCAGCTCCAAATATTAAAGTAAACAACGAAGTAAATAACAAGTAGATGGATGGAATGAAATAAGGAAATAAATTATGTTGATGTTGATGATGATTATGTAAGTAAGAATATCGATTTCCTTAAACTAAAACAAAAATTTCCACCCACAATTCTTGTGTCCACAATAATAATAATAATGAGAAGAAGCTTCTCAGCTCCGACTCAAATAAATTGGAAAGCACTTGAAGGAAGTTGAGGCAATAATAAAAAAAGAAATCCAGCAGAAGGAGGAAAAGAACTTAAAAAAAAGTTTTGTGTCTACATGTTGAAGGGGAAAGCTAGACAATTATGAGGAAAAGTGTTAAACCAATTTACAGAGATAAGAACGACGAGAAGTAGAAGAAAAAGAATTTTTCTCACTTCCAAAAAGGGTTGGGGTTGGGGGTGTGAGGAATGCTTGAAATACTGTAACTTTATGATTAAGAAAATCCTTTTCGTATTTAGCATTTTATGGAACTTCAAACTGTCACATTTTTTGCCTTTGTTTTTTTCTTGATAAATGGATATAAATTTTCTTATAGATGAAAAGTTTTTTTGAAGCGTGGCGGGTGTGCTTAATGGTAATGATTTTTCTTGCTGCTGTTGATGATCAGGTGTTATCGGATTAATTCTGTCCAAGATGTTAAAGGATTTATGATTTTTTTGAAATGGAGATTTAATTAAGTTATCAATTTATTTGATATGTTGCACTGTTTAATTAGTCTGGAAGACACACTGAATTAAAAAAAAAAATTAAAGTTTGCCATCAACTAGACATTTACCAGTCATTGACTAGTTACGACGTATTCTTGTCCACCCAGATACACGTCTTGACTCGAGCCAGCTTGACTCTAGCGTTCTGTTGGAATAGGTAAAATTCAGATTTGTATCAAAGTTCTTCGGATTTTTTTTCTTTGTCCATAATATCATAAAAATCGTACCAAACTTGCTTTGGGGCCGTTTACTTATTACGTAAAAAAAGGAATTAATAGACACCCCTTCCCTTCCTTGTTACAAAATGTCCAAATTTTTTTGGATGCACATTTATGTAAAAACAAAATCCTAGACCCTCCCTCTCCACCAAAAAGCGAATGTAATAAGTTAACGGCCTCTTTGTGAATTGTGTAATTTTGGTAAAATCTCCTTCAATTCTTCAAAAGTATGCAAAAGTTCGTTAAAAAAGATTAAATAGTGAATTCAAAATCATTTGTTAATATTGAGAATTGAACTCCGGTTTTATAGTTATTACAGAATATAATCTTCTGTCTATACGTTCATTTTTGAAAAGGATGCAAACTTTATGCTTACTTATAGTACAGATCAATTGCATTCCATGACTTCACTTTGATTGAAAACTGAGTTGGCTTATTCTCTTACTATCGCACAGTAATTGCTAATTAAAGTACTTTATTGTCTCTATGTGAGCTGAAATGGCTTGGTGGCGGATTGGTATAGTACTTCGGTACATAATTATTGCAAAACCGACCCTGCGATCATTAATTCCGAGACTCTGCATAGGAAATTTTTTACATGTCCTTTTTCGAATCATATTCTGTGGAAATGCGGATTGTAGCCCTCCCTATAAGGGCCACAGGCAGGAATGTCATCAAAGAAGTGGTTCGGATTCCACTATAAACTTTAGCTCTAGGTTTGAGCGAGAGATCAGGCGAATCCTCCCTCGTTAAACTATCAATAACTATGAAACGCATATAAACGTGCAGCTATCGACCTTAAGGTCTGAAAAGCTAAATTTTATTATTTCTTTATATATCGACCTTGCGATCATGGTCTAGATTTGGGTGCGATGGCTTGACTAGGTAAATCCTCACTCGTTAAACTGTAATTAGCCTTGAGACGCATACAAAGAGAAGCTCTGTATCTTTCAGCTCTGAATTACTAAAGCTTTTTCCATAAGCCATCCACAAAATCGCACTTTAAGACCACAAATGATCAAATATTCTGCAGTTCTAGTATACTGTAGCCAGCTGTGACACAATATTAATCCAACAATAAGAGCGATGGACGTTAAATTATGAGAAGCTTCGAGATTGATTGATTAAAAAAGAAAATACCCAGAACAGAATATTCATGACTATGAGATTCACTCTTCAAATGAACATTTTCTAGAAATATTCAGCCACATTCAGGAACAAATATTTGTCACCAACCCATATAAACAGATTTAAATTAATTTGTATGCAGTAATACAGTTCAATTGAAAATTGTTCACGGTTGGAAATTCGATTATAAATCACGTCTGATTATTTATTGCTTTTAAATTTGTTAAAGATTATTGAAATTATGATGCTGGAAGGGATTATAAAATATGCCAATGGATTCCAATTTGAATTAAGATTTATTGACAAAATTTTTCATATTAATTGAATTTTATTGATGGAAATTGTGGATTAAATGGAAATAAGCATGTAGGAGTACATTACAATGTACATAACCTAAAAAAAATCTAATCATGATTTACTGACTGGAATTAGAATTTCACATAATGTTCCTCAATTTTTTCACACAAATCCCATCCAAAAGCTCCTCATTTATTAATAAATCCTACTCAAAATTTTATCAACATAGAAATTTCTTCTTTATTTTTTTGTCGTAAGCGACAAAATCATCTCAACAAAAAAGCCCCCGCAGCTATCCGCTCAACATTGGCATTAGTCGAGGCAAAAGCAACATTTTCATTAATTATTAAAATTGTCGCTGCTGAGTTGAGTAAATGTTTGTTTGTTACACATGAAAAATCTGTGCGATAGAGGGTGTATCTAGGGTAGGGGAGGTTGTCGAGGGGTGTAGTGAGGGTTGGTATGGAAATTGAAAATTTAGGAAGGAGGGGTGGGGGTTGGTATGAGGCTTTGAAAAGCCTATAAGCGGAGGAGGGGTTAACAGCTCATATGAGGAGAGAAGGGGTCAAGAGCTCATAAAGAGAGGAGGGGTTAACAACTCATAAGAGGAGAGGGGTCAACAGCTTATAAGGGAAGAAGGGGTTAACAGCTCATAAGGAGAGGAGGGATTAACAGTCCATAAGGGGAGAAGGGTTAACAGCTCATAAGGTGAGAGGGGTTAGCAGCTCAAAAGAGGATCCCTCCCCTAAATACGCCCCTGGAGTTGCCTATCAAAATCCAAATTTTCATCTGATCTTTGAGAGTTACATACCTTGAGCACCCAGTCCATTCCACCATCATCAGCAGTTCCTACCTTCACCTCTGATCCCCGCCACTATTTCAAACACTACTCTAATATGAATGAATGTAATATTAATTCCGTGTTAATCTATTTGAATATTAATGTATGTAAATTTCATCTACACATTTACATTCATATGATTCATTGGAATTGAATTAATTCTGTGTGGATGGGAGATGGATAAGGAAAAAGACTTTTACTCATTACTTTCACATTTAATGATGTGAAAAAAGCTTATTTTTATTTTCTTTTCCAGCCCACATGGGTCGGTCTTTTAATGGCACTGAGACGGCCTACGCACAGTTATAAATTGCTCTCCAAGAATCATAGAGGAAATGAAATTAATTCGAATGCTTTTTGGAAGTAATCGTAAAAGTTGATTTAGAGGAGAAGTTGGGTGTTTTTAGTTGGAAATCTATTTTAGGAGCTAATGTGTTGATGATTCTAATTTTTGTCAAAAATATTATTAATTTAATTAATTATGGATTAAAAAAGTAAAGTTAGTAAAATAGAATAAAATTCAAAAATTAAGAAATGGTTTTGATGGCTCAAGCGGAATTTGATGAATCAAATTTTAGGATTTGAACCCGGTATTTTCAGACCTTATAAATTTAATACTATTCTGAGTCTTTATATATGAAATATTTAAGTGACAGAACCTACCCAAAAGTGACTCAAAAGAGCTTAACATTCCTCTCCAAAATGCTCCCGAAAAAAATGAAGGATCGATAATTTCCGTTGACAAATTTATTCCCCATGCTCTTAATGAGCTACACTGTTGAGATACACATAAAAAAAATCATTGAAAATAAATATAATAAGGCGATGGAAAGGAGGCAACAAGAGAAGGAAAGAAGATCGAAGAAAGTAAAATTAATGATATCAGGCAGCGTAATTGCATCAAATTAAAAAGATTACGGTTAAGTTAACTGGAAATAAAACTTTCCTCTTCCTACACAATACTTTATTATTTCCACTACCATAAAAACGATTTAAGGAAGGATTTAAAAATGTACAGAGATTAAATAAATTGCTATATTGATGATCAAAACGATAAAAATAAAACAAGTGAAAATTCAACAAATATTGTTAAAATGTTAAATGTCAAAAAAGGCAGATTCAGGAGATAAAAATATAAATTTTATGTCGATTTAATTAGCGAAATTGACGCATAAAATAATTTTTAGTAAAATGTTACCTTTGGTATGTCAAATGCCATGAAAATAAATAGAGCTTGAACCTCTGAACCTTTCAGAAAAATGTAATTTGTTTAGGAAAGGTTGGATGGAAGGAAGTTAGATAGACACAGATATTGTACATAATATTAAGGAAATTAGATTCATTTGAAGTGATTTGAAGCTTCCAATTTTAACGATTTTCCATAATTCAAATTTTAAAGATTTTTCAAAATTCAAATTTTAAAGATTTTTCAAAATTCAAATTTTAACGATTTTTCAAAATTCAAATTTTAACGATTTTCCATAATTCAAATTTTAAAGATTTTTCAAAATTCAAATTTTAAAGATTTTTCAAAATTCAAATTTTAACGATTTTTCAAAATTCAAATTTTAACGATTTTTCAAAATTCAAATTTTAAAGATTTTTCAAAATTCAAATTTTAAAGATTTTTAAATTCAAATTTTAAAGATTTTCAAAATTCAAATTTTAATGATTTTTCAAAATTCAAATTTAAAAATTTTTCAAAATTCAAATTTTAATGACTTTTTTCAAATTCAAATTTTAAAGATTATTTCAAATTCAAATTTTAAAGATTTTTTAAAATTGAAATTTTAAAATTTTTTTTAAAAACTAAATATTAAATTTTTGTCAGATTCAAATTTTACGATCTTTTAAAATTTAAATTTTATTTTTAATTTTAAAATTTTCTCGATTTTTCAACTTTCAAATTTTTAAAACTCATGATTTTTCAAATTCAAATTTACATTTCAGTTTTTAAAATTCAAATTTTGAAACTTCAATTTTTAAGAATGTTGTTTAAAAGTGTCAAAATATCATTAAATTCCTAAAATTGCTGACAAAATTTAAATTTATTTACGTTCGAAAAATTGACCTTCCTCTTCATCAGCCTCATATTCGAGCCCTGAATCCTAAAATCTCATCAAAAAATAAACGCTTTTCCGTTTCACGTTGAATATTTATAATGAAAGCAAGGTTCTAAAGGTCAAAGAATCACACACATTTCTGTTCTTAAATTGCAGCCAGTTCTCAAACATCCTCAACATAAATTCTCAGCCTAATTTCCTATGCGTCACATAAATTCTTTCGCACGACTTAAAAGCATATTTCGCATGAATATTTCATATTTCACAAGAATAAAATGTTGATAAGCTTCAATAATCAAAATTTGGATTATAAAAAATATTTTCATTAGCAAATTCATCGGCAATACTGAACAATATTTCATTGTGCTGTCTGCTTCATAAAGATCAACCACTTAATTCAAATACGCATATTTTATTAAACTAATCTTATGATTTCAAAATGCTTCATTTTCTTCCAATTTCAAATGAAGAATAAAGAGAGAGAAATTTCGATTCGAGTCATAAATTCTTTGCTTTTTTTTCGCTTTCTCAACAATCAAATAATTCATAATTTTCTTCTTCGTACCTTCGTTTCTCCTTTCAATTTTTACACTTTAGCATTTGATACTGAAAATGTGATGATATAGGATAAGAATTTTGTCTGAGAAAGTGGATGTTGTCTTAACTGACTTAGTTACTTTCTTGGCTGGGGCGCACGTTTGCACGCTTTGCCGCGTCAAGAGAATGTCTAAAGCTAGATCTATCCTTCGAGAACTTCTGCCAGTTTGAAATGTTAAGGACGTTGTCGTCATTTTCTAAACATCCAATCCAGGAATTCCAAACTGTATTAACTGGATGTTCACTTATATACAGTAGTGTTTAGAAAGGGCAAGAGCCGGTTAGAGATAATCAATAACAAAGCTCTAAGAAGCAGAAAAATACTCAAAATTGATTGAATCTTTGCAAATTCTTGATTTTTTGGATCTCAACTTGGCTTTATGTTCTTATTTTGACAATTTTTTAGTTAAATCTTGTGGAATAGCTTAATTGTGATAGATTTTAGGGATAATATGGAATGGTTTATGCTTAATAGGACATTATAGTTTTCTTAACACTTTGAAATAGTTTTTAATCTGAGTTTTATCTTAAAAGCTCTTTGATGAATGAAATAACCTGCTTTCTTACTGTTTTTTAGTTGAATCCATGATTCTTTTTAATTCTTTGCTGTTCTATCTTGATATTTGTTGTACATTTGAGCTTTGTGATGCTTTAATTAGTCTTATTCTACTTTATAATCACGTTTTTCTTAATTTTTATGATTAATTTGATGTTTACAAGTTTACTTTGATGATTGCAGAAAGTTCAGCTTGAAGTTGTCTTCATCTGATTTAATTGAACTTAACGAAAATAAAATTTAAAAATTTTCAAACCGTTACAAATTTTTGTTTGAATTTAAATACATTAGACTCAGGAATATCTTTTAAAGCTGTATACACGAGTGACACAATTGAAACTTCGCCGAGGAGCTTTTAAGGCTCCTCTTAACCTCTTTTATTAACACCAAATGGAAGTCGTCTTTTTTTTACCACCAAACTGAGGCGGCTTCCATTTGGTGTTAATACAGGCTACTCCTGATAATCCCTTACACGCAATTCCTAAGTTCGCATAACTCCCATCCATTCAAGCACTTTCATACTTCCTTATCCTCATACAATCTTGCTCACTTGATATAAAATTGCAAGCAATATGTTTCTGAGAGTAAGTATATAAAAAAAGGAGCTGTGAAATATAAGGCGAAATTCATTTCATTTCTTCTTCATCTTTTCCACCTGAATCTGATTCTCATTTCATTTCTTTTTTTTTGTACCTCTCATTCCATTCTCACTCATATTCATCAGAAATGATGTCAAGCGTTTCTGACTCTTTTCCGACATTTGATTGCATAAAATGAGCTGAGAAAAAGGAAGGAAAATGGAAAGGAAAAGCGCTCAGATCAAATTGATATGACTGTAATATCGAATCATGATATAACTACATACCTTTACCTATTTTTTTGCTCTATATTAAAGAAGGTAAATGTATTTTTTGACCTGATACAAATGTCATTTTAAAAAGAAGAAAAATACAATGTCAATGTGAAAATATGAAAAAGTTTTGCGAAGCTTTTGAATCAATGTTGTTGAAAACAGGAGAAAGTTGTGGATTTGTGGTGAATTGCGACTTAATTGGGCGCATTTTTGAGTTTTAAATTGTTTAAATTGAATAAAAATTTGGAACGGCTTTAGAAAATTTGAATTTTCCTTTCGTTAAGTTGAACGAAATCGGATGAAGTCAACTTCAAGTTAAACTGATCAAAGTAAACAAGTAAACATCTAATTAATCATAAAAATTAGTATAAAAGTGGAAATAAAGTAGAATGAGGCTAATTAAAGCATAATAAAGCTCAAATGTACAACAAACTTCAAGATAGAACAGACTGCAATCAAGAATTAACACCAATTCAACTAAAAATGATAAGATAATTGTTAATTTCAAACATCCAGGAGCTTTTAAGACAAAAAACTCAAATTCAGCATTGCTACAAAGTGTAAACAAAACTATCAGTTCCTATTAATCCTAAAACATTCCATATAATCCCAAAAATCAATCACAATTAAGCTATTCCACAAGATTTCACTCAAAAATGTTTCAAAACATGAACAATAAGCTAATTTAAATTCCAAACACTGACGGGATCTCATCATCAATTCACAAAAAAAAGCTCAATCAATCCCGCATCATTTCCATCACACGACAAACTGAGCAACCAGTAAATTCAATTCATCGTCAATCCCACCTTTACCAGTATAAATTGTATCTCATTGTTGTTGCTGTATAGAACATACCATTTTGTACGAAGAATAGAATCTCAGTATCAGGCATTGGTATGCTGAATAAAGAAACAGGCTCTTTTTTCTCTGTATTGCATATAAATATACATTCAGTTTTTATTTGAATCTCTGCCAGTGGCATTTTCTTCTCCTACTACCCAGATACTGTACATACTTCATTCATATCTAGATATGCGTTCATTTAAGTGGAAAGAAAACTTTTTTTTTTATTTTTATTATTGTTTGTAGCTGTATATATATACATATTTTGTTGTGGTGAAAGCTTCATGTCTACGTATAGCGTATATATGTTGTAGATTCGCGTCGTGTACGTGCATGATGAAAACAATTGTTTGTATTCATAAATGGATTTTTTTTTCTTCCACAGCTTTTTTTTTTCATTTCCATTCTTTTGCTCTTTTCTGCGGCTGCAGCATTATCTTTACTATGAGATCATTAATGATGGTTGAGTCATGCTTCTCTTCCTATGTTCACGTCAGTCCTGAACAAAAAAAAAATAATTAAAGAATATTTTGTACTTTTCAGAAAATTATGATGAAGTTAAACACAAAAGCCTCGTGCAGGAAGCAAAACGATTATCAAAATGCGTAAGTCATTACTGTTAAGAGATTGAGATCTTTTTATGAAGCTTATAAATGGCAGTAATCAAGCATTCAAGCGATGGTTTCACTATGGCTGTAATAGCACGGCTGTTTAATTGTTGAGATTATAAAAGGAATTAGACATAGCATTGTTCTTGAACAATTTACACGAGTTTTAAGTTTTGGCTAATTCCTTAGATTTTCATTGTTTAGTCAAATTAGCAAAAAATGTACTTTTAGTCAGGAATTATTTAAGACTGTTTTAATTAGGACAATAAGGACGTCTTACTTACTTACTTATCTGGCTGTGCAAATCAATTGTGATAAATGGACTACCTTAGATGGCGTCTTAGACTGGATCAATCCCTTGTTTTTGTCTAAAAATTACCGACTTCCTAACCAACTTGACCATTGCCGTTTTTTCGCTGCTCTAAAAATTAACAATATCAAGTGCAATACTGTACCTATTGACAGCTTCCTTCCAAGAATTCTTTGGTTTTACTCTAACGAAGTAATCGAACTAAGATGTCTGAGCCAAGTCTGTGCAAGATGGAATCTCGGATATCGAGCCATATATAGGTTAATCTGTAAATGCGATAGTAAGGCCCCAGTGGTCGATTGGTTAAGCAACAAACTGGAAATCTGTATCACTCTTGTGTAGGTTCTTGGGTTCGATTCCCACCAAAGATTGATCTTTCAATGATTAGAAAGAGTGCTGTCGATATGACAAGGATTCGCGCGATGTTACATTGTACAATACATTAATAAGTTAGTTTCAAGGTAGTTTACAGCCATGCTGGGTCTGGTTACTAGTGAGAGAAAATAGGAAATTATTTAGGAATAAGGAGAGAGAGTCGTCATTTTTCCTAATAAAGGGCATCCTTAGAGCTAGTTTTAGGCAACATATATGATGAGGCCATGGATCACAATTGATCTGTATGACCAGCATTGTATGACCTGGGGTCTAACCAGGGGGGCTATTAAGGGGACGGGCACTTCCTACAAGAATTAGAAAACGGGTCCCTTGGATCCTCATGCTACATTCTACACCCTTGATTAGAGTTCCATTCAGTCAATAAATTGCTTCAAATCCAGTTCCACACAGTCAATTTTCCATTTCTGAACTCCCCAGTGAACTAAATCGATGCAGTAATATTCAAAACTAAATAGCTTTAATCATCAGAAAAATTGACGATTGTCATCAATTTTCCCATAAATTTAATAAATTATCTTAAACGACTGCCACATGACAACCATTGAATAACCCTTACAACTTTATTTTATACTGTACCTCCATTACATATTTTTCGCATACCGTCAGCACATAAATCTCCTTCACCGAAAAAAAAGAGAATTTTCATGCAAGACATGTAAGTTAAATTGAAAAATTTCACATTTCCAAGGAAATCTGCCATAAATAATATAAAATGCGTCCTTAAAGCAAAAACATTTTTATGTCTAACGTGATTTTTCATTTTAATTGTCGTCTGTAAAGAAGAATTATGTCTATTCTGTCTGCCTTACTATTTTATTGCACTAAAAGCCTCAAAAATCGCAGGTCTAGTCAGCAATAATTTACAATTTTGATTGATAATGGTTTGTGT
Source organism: Chironomus tepperi (assembly GCF_022539635.2). Classification (NCBI taxonomy): domain Eukaryota; kingdom Metazoa; phylum Arthropoda; class Insecta; order Diptera; family Chironomidae; genus Chironomus; species Chironomus tepperi. The sequence goes on along the minus strand of NW_027226594.1, from coordinate 603,524 downwards.
GTGTGAATGCCTGGCTAGTTAATAGTAATGTCTACTTGAGGATAGTCATTAACATATATGGATTAAATGAATATTTCATGTTCGTGATGAATTGAGGGCCCAATAGAGACATGAAATCAATATTGATCAATAAATAGCCATCAAATTAATTAATATTGGATAATAAATCGTATGACTTAATTTAGTCCAGAGTTGCAAATCAGGCACTTGTGACAGTCAAGATAAACCCATACAAAAACCGTACAAATTCTTGATAATTTGTATGGTTTTGCAAGAAAACCTATACAAAACCGTACAAATTCATGATAATTTGTATAGTTTTGAAAGAATTATTAAGAATTTGTACGGTTTTTTTAAGGATTTTCTTTCAAAACCATACAAATTATCAAGAATTTATACAGGTTTTGCCTGTCACAATTGCCTGTTTTCCAACTCTGATGTTATCTATTACGAAGGATTAAAGGTAGTTATCATATCCTATGAGGATTACGAGCTTTTTTTGGGCCGATTACATATTATTCGACAGTTGTGACGGACAACTTTTTTCATTTGCTTGATTATATGATGCCATTGACACTCGTCTTATGCGAATAAATTAATTTTAGACAGTAAGTTTGACATTTTCACCTACAGATTAGTTTTAGGTAATATTAAAAGCGTGCGGTGTGTGGAGATTTATGGCTTAAGGGTTTATTTGTTGTGACTGGTTGTGGATATGCATTTGAGGATTTTGAAAATTGTAATATTGTGGGATATTGTACGAATCCTTAATTGATTTAATTCATCCTGTGCTTCGATGAGAATACAGATTTTTCTGATTTCTAATAGATTACGCCTGCAGCTGGCTCCGAAAATTCCTTAAACAGCGCACTAAACTCTAACTATCCATTAAAAATCCTTCAACTTGCAGACTCAGTTTCCCCACATGAAAATTTAATAATTTTTTAAAAAAAAGTTTTTCTGAACTCGTTTTGCCTAAAAAAGTTATTCAGTTGCCTGGTTCCTTATGATTTCTTCTTAATTTTTTCAAAACAAGAAAACAAGCACCATAAAAATTAATATTGTTATGCCAAGAAATGGAAAGTTCTTGTCTTTCTCTTGTCCTAATATTGACTGTATTGGGGAAAATGAGGTTATTAAATTAAAGTGGGTTTTGAAGGAAGAGTGATTCTCAGTCAAAGAAAGTCTTTTGTCATGAACCTGGTAAATTTAAATGAAGCCATTAATCAGGAAAGGTTTTCGAGCGACACAAATGAAGAAGGCTCAGCCTTGGAGCTTTTAAGGCTTCGCTGAAATACTCGAAGGCTCTGCCTCCTTTTGACGTTCATGTGGCTGCTTAAAGCAGGTGGATTCCATATGGTGTTATTGAAGAACGTGTATCGGAGCTTAAACAGCTCCGAGGTAAAAATTTCTTAATTTTTGTCTCTCGGAGCTGTCAAATTTACACCTATTGAAAATTGGGTCTTAATAGTATCAGAGCAACTTGTTGTCATAAAGAATGTCAATGCATGAATCATGCTGGTGGGTTGGAATCATGGAATCTGCAAGGGACGCCTTGGAGCTCCAAATAATGATGAAATAACCTCAGCTAAACGTGCGGACAGTGAATATGTACAAACTGGGTGACAGAACCAGCAACATAGTCAGATGGAAAGAACTTTGTTGAAACATAAGTTCCACATAAGAGCATGATTACAGTAGTGAAAGTAGTACTGTCTTAACAGGGATGTAACCTGAGAAGAAGGTAAGCTTTGACGTCAAAATGTTTCTATACACTCTATCTATTTCCATCTCCTCTTCTTTATTCCGTCATCTTAATCATCATCTTTAATCAAATTTCTAATTTTATCTACCAAAATTTTCATCAAAAATTCACACAACAATGAAACTCAAGCCTCAATTTTTCTTCTAATTATCCAAAAATATCTCAAAAAAAAATTTAACATTATACTCAAAATTAATGTTCAGACTCTCATTAGCAAACCTTTTTTTAATGTTTTTCCTCGTAGACTTTTAATTACCAAGTCAACGACGACAGAAAAATATTTGAGGTGTAAACCAGAGTTGCAAAACAGGCACTTGTGACAGGCATAAACCTTACAAATTCTTGATAATTTGTATGGTTTTGTAAGAAAAACCATACAAATTGTACGGTTTTTGCTTGCTTCTGCACAAATTATTGATAATTTGTATGGTTTTTCCTCAAGTTTTTCTTACAAAACCATACAAATTATCAAGAATTTGTACGGTTTTGTGTGAATATTTCTTGCAAAACCATTCATATTATCAAGAATTTGTACGGTTTTTATCTTTCACAGGTTCCTGTTTTGCAACTCTGGTGTAAACAAATGACATGAAGCACAAAAAAGAAAATCGGAATCATCATCACACTTTTAAAATTAATTAAAATTCTCTCAATATTTTTTCAAAAAAATAAGCACAAATCAGTACGAATGAAGCCAATTTTGCACGTTTTTGCGTTTATCGCGAGAGAATTCAGATTGAAACAATCTAGCAACAGCCGAGGCTGTATGATGAAAATGCTTTTTTTTCTTCTATGCGATACGTGTGCACATAGGACGTTTTGAGACTTCGTGACATGAATATTTCATTAATTGACTAACAGGTATTGCTCACATTTTTTTTGAGAAATTCTTCCTCTTGCTATTTCCTCTTTTTGTTCTTGTCACTAGGATGTGAGGAAAGCAAAATGTCAGTAGAATTGTGATGTTAAACGTTCCTTGTGCCATTTTTAATAAAGTTGCTATACAATATCCATTGTCATCTTTTATTAATATCAAAAAATTGAATAATATTGTCAAAGGAATCAGACATGCCATTATAGAAACACATCATGGGTGGTCAAGTCGTAAGTGATGTCCATTTGTGATGCTTTGGATGTGGTAATTTGGATGTGGTAATTTGGATGTTTTCGAGTTCTGTATCAGAATATTGGAAGGCGGAAGCCGGCGATATAACCAGGTTTAGGCGACATCTAAAGTAGGCCATGGATTAGATCCCGGTCGGGTTGAAATGTGGCAAAATAACCGGATTTGCTAAGTGGCTGGTTCTTAGTGGACTGCCGTCTCGTCGGTTTCGGATTCCAAAATCCATTCAAGTGTCCAGCAGACAATTATAAACAGCCACTTAGCAAATCCGGTTGTTTTCGCCACATTGATTCCACCAAAAAATCCATAAATTCCATGATTTCCATAAATTTTTCCATGGATTTCACAAGTTCCACAAATCTATGGAATCCATAGTTTCTGTCAGATGATCCACTCCCGTCTTCTCGCTGTGGTGGCAACATTTCAAGATGCGCCGATCGGTCCAATTGATCTATTCAGCCAGCAACGTAACTAAGTAAGTAACTCTTCATGATCATGTTACAAATCATCTAAACAATCCCCACTAACTTAACATTTTTCCCTCATTTCATTTTTCTTGCTCTTTTTTAATATAAAAATTTATTGTTGCTTATGAGCAATAGGAAACTCAACAGCATGTTCAAAATAATTATTATG